>NW_026589732.1:13561533-13591844 GCF_907164565.1 Psammomys obesus | reverse complement strand
TATATATATATATATATATATATATATATATATATATATATATATATGAAATGGGCCTATGCAAATATCCAAGTTTAATTTAACTAACAGTGGGGAATTTTCCTTATCTTAAAAATATTTACATAGGTAATATTCTTTTATTTGTTAATCAATAGCTATAAACAAGAGCTGAGGCAGAAAATGAACTCCTATGAAATCAATAGCTACAGAGTCATCAAATTAATCACATTTCCATCCACAGAATAATCTCTACACCCTACCATTGCCATATCAATACCTTCTGGCAAGGCCATTTCAAGATCCACTTACTAATTACAATTAACTTGCCTTATTTTAGGTATGTTTCTGCAGTTTCTTTAATCTCTCCTATTATTATCCTATTATAAGATTCATATTCTGATCATCTTTATTTTCCATAGAATCAGAAGACATGATTCCATTCATTCATCTCAATGTCAAAACTCTCATCATCTCTTAAGGAAGCAAAAATGCAGCAAGCCTGCACGAATGGTTCTTCTTTAGGAATGAATCTCAGTCTGGTGAATTAATGGTACTAGTTGAGCCAGTACCTCAGGACAGTAGTGCAGCTGCACCTTAACAGGCAGAGTGCCACACGACTGTCATTCCCGTTTTATACAGTACTCTATGCTGACACAGAAGCTGGGCAGGGTAGCAACTATCATTCGCAAATCAGATGAATTCACAGGAATAGGGCATTTACATGTGTTGCCAATGAGTTACTGGCTGCTACCTTGATGAATAAAATAGAGCTGAGATGCACAAGGCTGTGCTAGCTCAAAGAGTAAAATGCATTAATCAGTCCTGATCACATGTCCACTCTGCATCTGGATTATAAAAACTCAAAAGGATGGGAGTAAACCATGTTTTGGTCAAGGCACACTTGGAAAATTGGACAAAGTGGGATGCATTTTCTTATTAGTTAGGAAATGTTGTGTATCATCACTTACTAAACCAGGATAAGTCCTAACTGCATATACACCCTTCTCCTTATATCTATAGACAAGTATAATTCTCAACCATCATCAAAAAAGGCTTTTTTTTTTTCTTCAGCAAAGACAATTACAATAACCCACAATGAGCCAAAATGTTGACAACAACTGAATGTGGGGTACCTGGCCCTAACTGATATAGCTACTACAACTCCAGAACCTATAGCTCCGGGAACATCAAGAAGAGGAGACAGAAAGATTGTAAGAGCCAAAGGACTAGGACATCTGAAAAAGAGGATGTCTGCTGAAAGATGGCATCTTCTATGCATGAAAGGACAACTGCATCCAAGAAATCGCAACAACGGTCGTCTAAGCAAGGCCTGGGAAATGGTAGAGTGCAGATTGACATGCTAACGTAGATTTAACGTAGGATCTCCTCACAAGGGCTCACCTGTAGAAGAGGGCGTATAGGCAATTGATGGTTGCTGGGAGAAGGAGGATCAGTCTTCTCCATGGACAAGCCCCTTGACAGGTTAGTCAATCAAGGTTAGGGGTGACTCAAGAGATCAGCTCTAAACACACAGAAGCCATAGTCTAGGAGCTCAGCAGGTTGTCTTTACGAGCTTTATAAGAGCTAACACAGAGGTCCCAGGTGCAGAACTCAGGCTGTCGGGCTTAGCAGCAAGTGCCTTTACCCTCTGTGTCATCTCGCTAGCCCTCAAACTTCTTCAAGCACTGTCTGCTTGAGGCATTCAATATTTCACCCACCCCTTTTCCTTTTGTTAATTCTAGGCCTTTACACGCAGGCCACATTACGGGAGTGGTGTTATTGAATGGCTGATACATTTTTTAAATAAAAAATTAAATGAAATTTATTCATTTCGTGGGGGGGGTACATTTGTGTGCATGTTTGTGTGTGTGTGTGTCTGTGTGTATGTGTGTGTGTGTGTGTGCAACAGCATGAACACTGAGGTCAGAGACAACTTTGGGATCCAACTTCTGTCATCAGGTTTGACAGAAACTGCTTTTGCCTGCTGAGCTTTCATACCAACACCGCAGCTAGACGTGTGTGTGTGTGTGTGTGTGTGTGCGTGCGTGTGTGTGTGTGTGTGTGTGTAATTATCATTTACATCTCTACCACAGTTTCCCCTCCCTCATCTCCTCCGTGTCCCTCTCTCTCACCACCCCTCTGCCTACCCAATCCACTCCTCCTCTGTTTCTATTTTTAAAAGGGCAGGCCTCCTATAGATATTAATCAAACATGGCATATCAAGTTGCAGTGAGACTAGGCACCTTCCCTCATAGATGAAGCAACCCAGTATGAAGGGAAATGTCCCCAAAGCTGGCAGAAGAGTCAGAGACAGGCCCTGCTCTCACTGTTAGGAAGACTAAGCTATACTACTATAGCATATATGCAGTGAGACCCAGGTCAGACCCATGCAGGCTCCCTGGTTGTCAGCTCAGCCTCTGTGAGCCCCTGCGAGCCCAGGTTAGTTGATTCTGAGGTTTTTCTTGTGGTGTCTTTGACCCCTGTGGTCCATACAATCCTTCCTCCCCTTTTAGAAGCATTCCCTGAGCTCCACCTAATGTTTGGCTATGGGTCTTTTCATCTGTTTTCATCAGTTGCTGCATCAAGCCGCTCTGATGACAGCTGAGCTAGGCAGCAGTCTGTGAGCACAGCAGAATATCCGTTAGGAATCATTTCATTGACTTTTCCCCACCCCCGCAAGTTGTGTTTGGTTCTATCCTACGTCTCTCAGCTACCCAGCCTCTGGGTCCTGGCCCACCAGGCAGTGTCAGAGGTGGGCTTTCTCTAGTGGCCCGGGTCTTAGGCTGGACCAGTAATTGATTGACCACGCCTACAATTTCCAGCAGTAGACTTTAAAAAGCATTGTATTTCTTGTTTATTATTGAGCATTTCATATAGCTATCATAAAGAAATATGACCATATCCACCCCCCATTTTCTCTCTCCAATGTCTTTCATATCCCTCAGCGTGATGATGTGCCCTTTCCAACTTCATTTTCTTTCTCTTTATTTTTTAAATGCCCACTATGTTCAGCTGGTGCTTCCCATGTGTGCATAGGTATGGGGCCATCCATTGGAGCATAGAACACGCAGCTGTGGGAGTACAAGAAAGACAGATTCTCTCGCCCAGCAGCGACCAGCTGACAATAGCTCTCTGGCAGGGGTGGAGCCTAGAAAGCATCTTCCCGTATGTCTGGAATCTTAGCTTGCTCTTGAGCCTGTGTTATGTAGCCTTCCACATCAGCAGCTGGGCTTCTTACTAGACCAATCTGAGTCCTTGAACTCATCGAAATCTACCATAGAATTCCAATTTGAATTCAGAAAGATCCACCACTACCATCAGCACCAGCATCAGTCAATGAAGAGCCACAAGGGCTGCCTAGGATGGTTACCCCGCATCAGGGCTTAATAGTTGCTAGTCTAGCAACATCTGATAGCATTCTATGAGGTGTTCACCACTCATCAAAGCAAAGACTTGTTTTTAATCTCCACTCAGTTAGGAGAACCGTATCCTTGAGGATCACAGCACTGACATGTAATCATGGGCTTTTGAACCAATTGTGCCCCTCACAGAGATGTGAAAGGCTGTCCGGTCTCAGTGAGAATTATCACCAACACAGTAACCAGGTTGTACTATGCTCTGTTTCTACCCTGTTTTGCCACAAGGCAATTTTTGTCACAGCTCAGATCTTTAGCTTCTCTTCATTCTTCTCATTTCTTCTAATCCTTTCGAGAAACTTAATTCCCTATTTCCTTTTTGCAAGTCAAGAACAAACCAAATGATAAACTAAAGTGAGCAATTACAACTGTATCAAAATGTGTTTTCCAGTATAATCATACATAATAAAGTAGCATTGTCATTCCCTTCTAAAACCCTTGAGGGGTCCAAGAATTCCTCTGGGAGGCTTCATGGAACACTTCAGCAACTCCTGATTGCCTGACTAAGCATGCATTGCCTCAGAAATTACTACTCACAATTGAAAAACAATGTGCTCTGAATTCAGATTTAGAGTTCTGTATTATTTCCTTCCTAGGTTTCCAAGACATCTTTTTCTAAGTTCTTTGGACATGTATATCATATATATTAATTCATTATATATATTGAAAGATAACTGTGGATTGGCCTGTGAGGGGGAGCTTTTTTAGATTTAAATTCTTGGTCATAGACTGTCTTGGAGGCATATCTCAAAATACCTTCTAAGAAGAGCAAATCTATCACTTCTTTCTTAAATATGACAACACTCACTGCAATCACAATCGTTATGTATGCCCCAGTGATCCAACCTTACATTTTATATTCTTTTGATATGTAAAAGCTATGTGTGTCTAGACCTGTGTCATGGCCCCTGTGTGTATATTTGCCTGTTCTTAGATGACTCAATGTCACCAAATATTAGCACCAAAATCAACCATCAACTGAGAAAAGCTGCAAGTCATGTAACCGTCAAAGCGGCATCATGATACTTTAACAGATTCTTCTGGAGGCATTTGGCCCTAGAGATGGAAAGGGCCAAACGTGCCTGTTCAGACCTGGTAGACATGTTCTGCCGAGTCAGAAGCAGCCTGTTGTCTCAGCTCCAGACTAGACTTTGGAAAGCAGAAGTGATGATACCGGAACTTGTGTTGACGGAGGCAGTGTTAACTATACGGTGACCACCAGCAATTGCCACTGGAGAACCAGAGCAAGCCCCACCACCACACCCCTAGCCAGGCCCCAGGGCTTAGCCACAGATTTTAAAGATCTGCTCTGACATCTCTCCAGCCACTGAGAATCTACCAGGGAGACAAAGGGCAAAGATGTGAAGGAATAGACGTAGAATTCCACAACTCTTGTAGTGGGAAAATAGTAACTAGTATTGTTTCCAAAAAAGAGGGGCACATTAACCTTTCCCAGGTTCGTGACCTTGAGAACTCTTGCAACACAAAACTGGAGTTCAAAGGCTTTGGTAGAAAAGTACAAATCAGAGCAAAACATTCCTTTTATCTTTGTTAAAACAATTCAGAGTATTCTTCATATAGAGCATTCAAAATTCCTATTATTCACCTTCACACAGACCCATATATAATAACCACGGTAAGAAATGGCCAATGTATCTGTGTTCTGTGAGTCTTTTTTGAGCCTTCCCTAGGTTTATTATAGTGTGGGGGAAGAACACCTTTCCATCACACAGCCAGCTCTGAGATGAACAGGCTGACCTCCAGAAGGTTCTTCAGGATAAGTCTCATTTACTCTTCATTGGTTTCCATTGTGGTTACCCTCTAGACTCTATTGCAGCCACACCAGTTCCGTCTCCCATCAGATGGCTTTTCAAGAAACTAAAAGTTGCCTCAAGGCCTTCTACTATGAATAGAAAGGTAAGCCAGGGTAAAGATTGTCCCAAGTTCTCATGCTATTTGTAGGAGTTTTAACTAGAACCCACTTATTCTGTTGAGGTCCAAGTTCTAGAGCTAGTTGGAACCATGTGTCCCCACATAGGTTAAGGGTAAGGCTCATCTGACCATCTGCAGTCAGAAGTGTAGCCACAGAAGGATTTCAGCAAACGGACCATACCTGCTTCTTTGGCTGGCCTAAAACTTGCTGTGTACTTGGCCTCGAACTAATATCTATCCACCTCTCTCTGCCTCCGCAGTTCTGAGGTTAAACGTGTGCCCCACACTGGGCCAATCCCTCTTTCTTGATGTACAGGCTCTCACTTTGATTTTACATTTAAAAGAACTAAGCTTTTGGTGGTTTGTGAGCTCACAGCACCAAAGAAATCAAGACTGTCTATTCTAATTCATAGCGATTGATCTCTACATAAACAGTGTGTGGAGAAAGAAAAGAGGCCTCCAAAGGTGAGCATACATGGTACACATATATGATCCAGGCGTTGAGGGGTCCAGAGGGAAGGAGTGAGGCCCTCTCAGAGCCAAGAGAGTTCAATAAGGTGTGTGCAGACGAGGCCACTGAAACCCATGCTCCTCTGTCTGTGCAGGTCTGTCTATGATCATGGAAAAGAAAGGAGGTGCAGATACAGGGTCAGCTTGCCAGGAGCCTGTCTCCTAACCCCGGAACCTGGAGTCTTCTCTTCCCCAGCCTCCCCAATAGATAACAGGATATTACGGGAGCTTGGCACGTGCTGCGGGAATCAATTTGTCATTGAAGTTTATCATTTAAACATAAAACAAACAAACAAACTTATTTCTCGTGTGGATTATAGAAATGTGGAAGCTTCTGCAAAATTTTCTTTAAGGTGAGTTTTAAATGCATTATATGCCTTGAATAATTTAGTATGAGTGAATAACTTGGAATAGTGGGATTCACTGTAACTACCTAATGCTGATTGCTCTTCACTCCAGGGCTTTTTAAGTGATGTGTCGCAGAGAATGTCCCACAGGAATTGTCACTGTTGCTGGGAGAAGCCCGAAAATTCAGTGTTGTTAACACAGGTTTGCTTCTCAATTCTAAAACAAAATGTGATTTGTTTTCTGACTTTGGGTAGGTGCCTTTCTTGCCAATCTTACTTTCTCACTCTTAACATACATGTACACGCGTGTGTCACGCACGTGTGTCACCGTGCATTTATGGCAGTCACAGGACAACCTGGAGTATGGGATCTCTTGCTGTTTCTTGTGGCTAGGCTAGCTGGACTGCAATCCAGCAGAGCTTTCTCTGCTTTTGCCTTTCATCCTGACACAGAAGACTCACAACCAGCTATGTGGTCCAGGTCCTCATACGTCAAGGGCTTTATCTACTGAGCTCTCTTCCCAGTCCAAACTCAAGGTCTGACTAATGGTGGTACCAAGCCCATCAATATGAACCCATCCACGATTGTTTTATTCTGAAAGCACAGAAGTGTGCAACCCATACATGCCTCGTGTCTTTGAGTTTTCCTATTAAGGGCTGTAAATTTAGAAAGTAATATAGATAATCAAAAGTTTGCATTAAAACACATTTTGAACACAGGTCCAGAAACACATCAAAATGAACATTGGGTAACCACACCCAGTTAAAAAATAAGTAAAACTATGCCAGCATTTCCAGAAGCCTCTCCAGGTGCTGGGGCCAACATCTGCAGATCTCCCTCCGCTTGACTGCAGCTTTATGGGGTATGACTTTCCAAAGCCCCTCAGGTTACAAGATGCTGTGGCTGACAGCCATCATTTGCACCATTAAAAGACTGGGTAGTAAATAGTTTACGAAAGCCTTATTTACCAATCTCCTGTTTTTGCAGCTCCCCACAGTTAAGAAGCCCTCATTGCCTTCTCATCCCTACAAAATGTGAGAGAACGCGTTAAGAAATTTCTTCCACGAGGGGGCGCCACGTCCCTTTATGTTCTCAGTGGGGAAGCCAGCCCTTTTGTGGCCCGGTTCCCAGTGCATCCACCAACGCGCTCGCAGGACATGTGGGAAATCCGCTGAATGACGTCTTTACCTTATTGCATATCACAACATGGCTCGTCAGCCTTAAATTCAATCCGGAAAGGCTACCCAAAGTCCCGAGAAACAGCTGCTTCCAAGAGCGAACGTTTGTGTCAATGACTTTTCCACTGAGAACCAAAGTCCTTGAAACTGAGGGATGAGGGAGTCAAGAACATTTGGAATGGACAAAGGGCCCCGTTTCCAAGCCTAAATGAAACACAGCTGGCTTACAGCTGTGCTACCTTCTTCGCCGCGCATGGAGTCAAGCCACAAAACAGAATGAAACTTTCTGTGATCGCCTCTGTGACTTCTGAGCCTCTCCTGTGGGCCTCCAGCCACTAGCTCCCTGTATTCACTTAGGTCCAGTTCATCAGAGAGGCACGTTTCTACACGTTTAGATGATACACCTTTTGATTTTACTATGTATTCTGTGTGTGGTGGTGGTGGTGGTGGTCAGAGGACAACCTCAGGGGTCAGCCATCACTTTGCACCTTGACATGGGGTCTCTTGATGGTCACCCTGAAAATCATTGGTCCATGATTCTCTTGTACCCTCTTATCTCACCACAGGACTACTGAGATGACAGACACATTGGCCAACGAGCCTGGCCTCACACTTGCTTTGGGAAGTGCTATAGCCACTGAGCCATTGTCCCAGGTCATCACCCACCTTTACCCTTTCGTTTATGCTGTTGCTTTTTGTTTTTTGGTTTGTTCCCCCCCCCCGATCTTTAAGCTGTGAAGAAACCCAAACTCTTCAATCACAGAAGGTTAAAATTTAAAAAAAAAAGATTACACTTGCTACCTCTGTGATTTAGAGCTATTCACATTTTCCTGGCCTGACAGTTTCTCCGCATTAGAGCAAGCTTGGATGCCAAGTGTGCATTAGAGCAGGACGTTATGGTTATGCATGGGGCAATCGTACTTTGAAACCAGCCTCGCATCATGCCAAAAGGCCAGCGACTGTGCCTAAGTGTCAAGCAAACAGCCCCAGAAGTGCCAACTGGAATGTTTTCACATTTTAAATGTTCACTGCAATTCAAATTATAGCCATAGATTTATAAGCTTAACTCACATTGATGAAGGGAATCTTGTATTGCATGTCACTTTATTCAAATCATTTTACAGTCCTCAGGTCTGTTCTTAACATACTGATTTACTAATGTGGACAGTTCAATAGGGGTGAGTACATCCATGTGAATGCAGCTGGGACAACACTGTATAGCCTATAAGTCTGGATTTTATTTGTTTTTTTTTTTTTTTTTTAAAGTATAGGACAATCCTGAGAATATGGACTTTTGAGTGAGACAGCATCAGGATCAGGAAGTGGCTTTGGGAATTTCCTTATTCTCTAATGATACTCCCATGTGAAAACCCTCTCTCTGGCCCCACGAGAAAGGTCTCATTCCCTTGTCTTGTCAACTCTCTCCTCTAACTGATCTTTTGGTCACTTCCCCATATCAACGGATTACTTCATCTCTTGATTCACAGAATCCACATGAAATCACACTATTAACCCGGGTGACTCATCCAACTCCTATTCCCACGACTCCATGACAACCTCATTTCTAATGACTTTCATCTCCATGTTCCTCATCCACCTACACCAAAGGCCAAACTCTGGCCCCTTCCCAAGTATGAAATGTCTAGATGGAACAGCTCAGATGCCAACTATGGCAGCTCGTCCATCCTCATCTCTCATAGTTTATTCTCACCACAGCTACCCTTGGAGCTTGTCTTCAACTTTTTCTCCTAATCCATCACTGCTCTACCAGCTACCCTCATCTCTTCAGCCAAGATTACATGGATCACTAGTTTCAACAAGTGTCATCCTATAACCCTAAAAATCCTTTAGCTTCCTTCTGGCTATGGTCATCTGGCAAAATCCCAAATCAGGGTTAAGTCCATCCTTCATCCCCAAGATCAAATACCTTTATGTAAGTACCAACTACATGCGTGTGGTCTTCCGTCTTAGCGAAGCTCTCAACACAGTCCAAGAATCTTTGCGTTATTGTCAGCTCTCCAGAGTCAGTGAAAGACACATCCATCTCAACTCAAGCTCACACTTAACATTCATAGAAGTTCAACAGAGGGGTCATTATTTTGTCAATAAAGACTAATAACTATTCCTTTGATTTTCTCTTTCATTTAAGAATTTAGGTTTTGTTTGTTTGTTTTTTCAAGACAGGGTTTCTCTGTAGCCATGGCTGACCTGGAACACTCTGTAGGCCAGGCTAGCCTCGAACTCAGAGATCCAACTGCCTCTGCCTCCTGACTGCTAGGATTAAAGATGTGTGCCGCCACCAGCTGGCTGACCTCATAGACTTTTTCTATATAGAGTCCACGTAAACTCTATGTCCTCTCTGAGAGTCGTAACTTTCTTCTTTCCTTCACAGTCACACTAGTTGCAGAGAAAAAGGCTTCATTCAACACCCCACTCCCTCTCACCTCAGCTACACAGCCAATTGTCTGCCAGATCTGTTCCCCATTCCTCTTTTGGATGCAGGTAGCCTTCTGGTTGGGATGTCCAACAGACAGTTTGCAGACTTGTTTAGGCATTACCAAGAGTGTTTGGCATCATGTACTGCTCCTTGCTTCTTGAAAACTTTTTTTTTTCATTTTCTCCAGTCACCTTTCTTCTGCCTACTTAGTTTCCTCATAACTCTCTGGCTGCTTTGTGCCTTAAATGTGGGTTGTCAGCCTGACTTTTTGTTCTGCATTCTCTCCCTGGATGACATCATTCAGTTAGTTCCATGGCTATGGTCCCTAAAGCAGATCACACTCATGGGTTATATACGTCTATATTCATTTGCTACACCAGGATCCTCACCTATGTGTTTTAAAGACACAATGATATCAATATATTCATACTGTTTATTGTTTTTTTCTCCTATGTGTTCAATATCAACTATCTACTCACCTATGTATGCAATATGGATTTCTCAACACTTTATTTCTCCATACCTATTATTCTTTATTCAATCAGTCCCAAGATCCATCAATTCAATGCCATAGTCACCACATCTATTCCTTTCCCATCACAGCAGCCACTTTTTGCCTTAACATGGTTCCTAATATAGTCATTGATACAGATGCTTTTGACTGATTCCTGGCAGTCCCTTATCTCTCCCAATTCAAATTACATTCTACACTGTAGTCGGATACACTCTCAAAATTGCATTCTCAGATGGACCACTTCCCAAAGGAGTCCCAGACTGAAAACTTCACCCTTTAACTGCCACAACACACAAGACCATGATCTACCTCTCTTGTCACCTTTGATCACATTTCTTAACTTAGACCTTCAATCCAGTTACAGCAGCCTGCTTAGAAAGCATACTGCCTAATGTAGTAAGTGACTATAAGAAAACTGTGCTGTCTGGGCACAGCTGTGCAGCTGCACAATATGAACTCACAGCAGTTATGAGAGCCTGTATTAGAGAGCCCAGGCCAGAACATGTAGTGGAAGTTTTGGTTATGTTATGTAGGTATATGTTCATTGTAATCCCAAGTGTGGGGTTTGGGAATGTTTTATCCACAGCTGATAACAGCCTCCCAAGGGACATGTGATCTTTGTCAGCTGATAAACAGCCTCATTAGAGGGTGCTTGATCCTTGTCAGCTGGAAACTGCTTTGTGCAGGGGGGAGTATCTTTTTGCCAGTTGAAAAATATCCTGGTATGGACTCTGAGAAGGTATAAAAAGGAGCGGGGGGTAGGGGGGTGGAAGAAGGGAGGAAGAGAGAGAGAATGCTCCACTTATAGATGGTCCTAGAGAGAAATGCTTCAGAGAATACATTCAAGGAGGCTGTTGCTACCCCTGATTGTTGGTTTGCTGGTTCATTCTGCTGCTGCTGCTGGTTTGCTGGACTGCTGAACTGCTGGATATCCTGATGACAAAGAGTGGAATCTCCCCCAAGAAACTACATCTAAAGAGGTCTACATCCCCTGATCCTACTAACCTTCTCTGTCTCCTACCTAGGGTTGGGGAGTTGGAAGGGAGGTAGACACTTAAGAAACTCCAAATAAAGTAGGTTAATAAAATCAAAGCCTACAGAGCAAATTCCACCCAAGAGTTGGGCATGAAATCTCATCCCCAGCAGAGGAGATACTGGCAAATGTTAGCTGCTGGGAGGGAAGAAACAGTTTTCTCTAACAGTGTAGTCCCTGGCAAGCTGACCACAGTCTAGTAGAAAAAACACACATTCAAGAATATTTGAGCAGCACAAGTGGATCTTAGTAGTTTCTGTTATTTTTGTTGTTATTTTTGTTGTTTGTTTGTTTTTGGACATAAAGTTGGATAAGTAGGGAAACAGAGTGTATCTAAGACATATCGGGGTGGGAGATGAATATGATCAAAACATTGTAAAACTCTCAAAGAGCTAATAAACATTTTTAAAGAAAATACATCGCCTGATAGCTGATCAGATAGACTTGTTCAAATTTGAGTGGCCTTTACTAACTTGTGACCATGAAGAAGTTGCCTAGTCTCGGCGAGTATCACATGCTTCCCTCACAGAATGCATATCACCCTTGTAAAACCTCTTTACTAGTCGTGTTTCCATTGTACCATCCATGAAGTCAGCATGCAGGACCCTCATATTCATTCTGAGTACAAATGGCTGAGTAGACCAGGTATTTCTACCCATGCAAGGAACTGCATTTTCCCCTTGGGCTAAATACTATACCTCTGACTCTATTTGTTAGAAAGTCTTCACATGGGGCACACAGGGCGTTAGAGTCTTCCAGCAACCATATTCAGACTTCGTTTATCTGTACTTGGATGTCTCTAGGTTTTCCTTACTTGAAATTTTATTGATACTTGGATTTCCAGGGTACATTTAAGTCCATAGAAATTTCCACTGACATGAACTAATGGGGTACAAAAGACACACTGCAATAGAGCCAAGCTTTGGGGTGATGGTACAAGAGAACAGCCAGTGCCTTCTTCCATGTGGAACAGGCTTTCCATCTTGTCTTAATGCAAACTTAGGAGATTTGTGATGTTATTTTTCAAGGCTCTCCTGCTGCACAGGGAAGGGTAAGGGTGGGTCAGTGAAGCTCAGTTATAGCTTTCACACAGATCTGAAGCCAGGCAAAGTCAACTGCTAGGCCAAGAGTTTAGAAAAGAGAGTATAACCATGGCACGGTAGGAGGCTGAGTGCTGAAGATGTAACTCAGTTGGTAGGGTGCTTGGTTGGCATACATCAAGCCTTGGGTTTTATCCCTAGTTTTGCATGTTAACTAGGCCTGATAGTATAATCTCTGC
The DNA here is from genome assembly GCF_907164565.1 of Psammomys obesus. Lineage (NCBI taxonomy): Eukaryota > Metazoa > Chordata > Mammalia > Rodentia > Muridae > Psammomys > Psammomys obesus. The sequence continues at coordinate 13,579,198 of NW_026589732.1, read as the reverse complement.
ATCTGGCAGGTGGAAGCAGGAGAATCAGAAGTCTAAGGCCAGCTTTAGCTACATACCAAGTTTGAGGCTAGCCTGGAACACATGAGATCTTGTGACAATAAAATAAATAAAAAGAGCAGGTTGGATACATATGGCCAAGGGGAATCTCAGAAAGCAACTATATATCATCTTGTAGTGACCATAGCTAACTTTATCAACTGGGGTACAGAGCATGCCCTATGGACCTGACATAATAAAGATGAGGTAATGAGCCACTTGGCAAGCCAAGAATGGCTTGAAAGAAGTCCCAAGGACCTGGGCTATTTGGAATGGGTACCAATTCTAGCACAGACTGAGCACAGGCATCCAGGTCAGGTCTCAGAGCAATGTGTCTCTTCAAGTCATTCCTCATCTCTACCTGTGTTTTAAAGAAAGGGCAGAAAATGGGGGAAATGCTGACCTTGTGACTTTAGGCATTTAGCTCCAGCAACTAGCCAAGAATTCTTAACTAAGAAAAGAATAATGCAACAGAGACTGCTATGTGCCACTGGCAGCTGGAGTGGAAATATGACAATTTAGTCTATCTATGCGATTCACACATCCCATTGGCTTCTGAATTACAGGAATCACAATTCATTACATTGAGCTGAGTGATGGGCAATCTTGTAATGTTGGTGGAGATCTCTTGGCTCTTGACAAATCAACCCACAGCAGCCACATAGCGGTTTTTCTTTCACTCCCTGTGGGAAAGCTTCTGGGGGAAATCTAGGTCACTGATGCTCTGCCGCTTGATTTGCAGCAATGATCAATTTCAAAGTTGGCTTTATCTGATCTTCTCTGGAAAAATATTTCCAGGCACCACGAGCAGTCTTGTTAAATTGTGCAGACCTGCAATAATTTTTAAAAATCACTCAACCATCAAAGATTTGATTTGGCCCACTTAATCTGTGTTGACCTCTGTCCATTTTGCAAGGCCAAGGCCTCTGTGGTCCAGCCTACCAATGAAGCCTCCCAGCTGCGCTTTGAATTGCACCCCTCCCCCTGCATATCTATAACTCTTATCTAAGTGTTATAGTGAGAAAACAGGTACTGCTATCTCCACCCCAAGGATGTGAAGATGGCAGTACAGGAAAATCACATGACAAGTTAGGAATCCTACTGGGCTAGAGCGTGCATTGGTGGTCTGGTGGAGTCTTGTGCCACTTTAAGACGCTGGTGAGGGATGTACACATGCTTCAGGGAAGAAGAAAGATGCCAACAGGAGAGCCATGTGGCTTTCAGCCTACTCAGATTCAGGTGAATACTGAGAGATGTGGCTACAGACAAAATAAGCATGCATTTTGCCAAGGATGAACTAAATGGTGTAACGGTATTTGGGCTTTCCATGTGCTCCGTGGGAAGACAGCAGCTGTTTCTCATCGGTCCCTCTTCACATTCTCTGCCCCAGCCTTTCCCAGAGCCCACAGCTGGATCTGTGAGTGCCCCTACCACCATCCCATCCAATGTCTGAGCCAGCCCAAACTGTGGTAGGAAGTGCGCCCCAGTGTAAGAAGAGCACAGACCCTTCCCTTTCCCTGGTTATTTCTTCAGCCTCTTGGATTCTGTAAACAATCCTGTTCCCCAGACGTAAGCCTGGTGATTCAGAGGGAAAGACGAGGAATCCACGATGTCTTTCCTAGGTGTTTCTGTCCTGTGCATTCCTCCTTCTCAGATGCACATTCCCCACTTGTAAGATGATCACAACTCCGGCCAACCCCATGTTCCTGCCTTGGCCAGACCTTGGGTTCAGCTGGTTTAGTCCTGTCTCCGTGTTAGCAATCACTGCCCTGTGACCAGAAATCCCCCCGGTTGCCAGTTCCACCACCATCTTCTTTAACCAGTGGACACCAGCCACAAGTTCAAGTCCAGCCTTAGGGGTGTGGCCAGAGACCCTCTTCCTTCTCATGCAGTCTCCACCCTCATTCTGCCAAGTGCTCTAGGACTTATCCAGAAGGCCTCCCATGATAAGCATATACTCCATGGTAAGCACTTTTCAAATGCAATATAAACAGCAATTGCAGTAACAAAAATAATGATTGCTATCATATAGGAGGTTCCATCTATAAATATTTCCAATATTTTGATGCAGTAAATGTCTACCGTGCATTGGAAACGTGATTTAGTTTATAAACAGGAAGACAGTTTACAGAAATGAAGCCTAATACTGTTTTTATAAGCCATTCATTCCAGTGCCCTTTGCCTATGTGGTGCCGCAATTCCCTTTCCGGCCAGCTTTCGGACTCCATAATAAAAAAACCATAACCCCGCGGTATCCTTGCGCCTCCTCCCTTTCCTTGCTCTCTCCATGTCATCTTGGTTTGGTGAACTTTAACTCAGATGAATCTGAGTTTTGTTTTTTTTTCAGACTTTTTCAGTTTTTCCAAATGATACCCGCACCTGTCCAGTTGACAGTACTGGGGACGACACCCAACCTGCAGCTTTACTATGGGGTCTTACTGTCCATTCAGGATTCCTGACCCCGGGGGAGCCACTGGAGATGTCCGGAGGTCTGACTATGCATCTTCGGGTCAAGTGCTCTTGAGTCACCCAACAAAATTACACCCTCCCCTCTGTCCTCAGATTTCTAGCCCCTCTCCCCACCCGCTTCCTTGCCAGCAGATGGCGTTGCTTCCAGCTTTATTGAGAAAGCAGAAGCATGCAGAAGGGCCCCTCCAAAACCACCTGCCTGTCCCAGCTCTGCTTAGGTTCAAAAACAAGCCCTGCAGGTAAACATGTGCTGTCCTCCTCACTCGCCACTGAAGGACCATCACCTCCCCCCCCAGTGGTCCTCCTCACCTGCCTCCTCCATGCTTCCCATCTCATTCTCAAAGGCGCTCACACCTCAATGCTGTTACTGATTACTATTGCTCTTTTTCTGCTTACATCATGGCACAGTGAGGAATGAACATCTCTCCTGTTTCATTCTCCCTTAAGTCCTACCCATTTAGTGTTCGGCCAACTCCCTACCACAGGAGCTCCTAGAGAGAAGCAACCACCCTGCTAAATCTATGGACAACCCTTGGACCCCACATTTCTTGGCCTCTGTGAGTACTTGATAGAGCACACCCCGTCTCTAGAAGCCCATTTTTTAAACCCAGGGCCCAACTTTAGGTCTTGCCTACCTCACTGATCATCCCTCCTTAATTCCATTTGCGGGTTCCTTCTCATCCCTTCCAACAATCCAGAGCTCTAACTTCAGACCTCTTCTCCATCAACTGGGCCCTTCATAGTAACCTTATCCAACACCTGAGCTGAAAACACCATCCAGAAATAAGGATGCTTGTTAACGCCTCACACACATCTACCTGAAGTCTTTGTGCTCCCAAAATTCATATGTTAAAAACTTGATCCCTGAATCCCTGATGCAATGATATTAGATAAGGCCTTAGAGATAAGGCTTCTCAACCTTCCTAATGCTGAGTCACCTTAATACAGTTCCTCATGCTGTGGTGATCCCCAACCACGAAATTACTTATGTTGCTTCTTCATAACTGTAATTTTTCTATTGTTATAAATTATAATGTAGATATTTGTGTTTTCTGATGGTCTTAGGTGACCTCTATGACAGGTCCTTTAAACCCCCTAGGGGGTCATGACCCACAGGTTGAGAACAGCTTCCTTAGAATGACCAGGTGACAAAAGCAGTAAATATGTAAATGGGACCAATTCTCTTATGGAAGAGGTGTTAGTTTTGTTCCTCAGCATTGCTGATGTTGTTTAAGTAATCCACCTGTTCACCAATTAATTGATCAACAATTTTTGTCTTTATTAACTTCTTACACCTGCTGAGATTCTCTTTATATACAGGAAAGGGAAGGAAGGACACTGGCGAGATGGTTCAGTAGGTAAAGTGTTTCTCACATAAGAACAAGGACCTGAGGTAGGATCCCCAGAATCCACATAAAAAAGCCAGGTGGAGGACTGCATGCCTGCATAATTGCAAAAGGGGAATAAGAGAGCAGGGGCTTGCTGGAGGCCAGTCTAGCAGATTCAGCTTGCTTCCCATTCAGTGACAGACCTGCCTCCAAAAATACAGATGCAAGCTAGTGTGGAAACACACGCCTTTATTCTCAGCACTCAGGAGACAGGCAGGTGGACAATTTGAGAGTTCTAGGCCAGCCTACCCTATACAGTGAGTTCCAGGACAGCCAGGGTTACATAGTGAAATCCTGTTTCAAACAAATAATGGAAGACAAAGGTGGAAAGTGATTGAGGAAGACATCTTGTCAACCTCTGACCTTCACAGACATGAGTATATATGTGCCTGATGTCTTTTTCTACACATATGAACACACACACACGCAAACCAAGAGAGGGAATGAAAGAGGGGGAAAATATTTCAGAGACCTGTTATGTCCCCTTCCATCATGCAAGAACACAGAAAAGATGTCGTATGAACCTGTAGAGAGGGCAACACCAGATGCAGTGTCATCTTAAGCTTGAACTCCCCAGCCTCTAGCACTGTCGTCAGTAGACTTCTGCTAAGCCCTCCAGCTCATGGCACTGCTACAGCCACCCAGACAGACTAAGACACTGCACACTTCAAATTTCCACTTAAGCATCAAATGAAAACCTCTTGTTCAACATTTCCACACCGAGCTCCAGTTTCCCTTCCCTCCAGGCCCATCACAGAGGTGTGCCCAGTTTGTTATAATGAAACTCCATCCCACTTGTTGCTTAAGCTGAAATCTTTGGGGCATCATTGACTTTTTCCCTCCTTTCATATTGCACTTCTCCTGGATGAGAGAATCCCTGGAGCTTTCTTTACCCTGGAACTCACTACCCTCTGGGATACTCTCTGGGCTCTCACAGGTCTTGTCTCCCCATGAATCACCACAGTGTCCTCTTAACTGGTCCCCCTGCTTCTACTTCTGTCTCCTTCCTTCTTAACTAGCCTCACCACACAAGTCACAGTAGCCCTTTGTAAAAATAGCATAGGCTATGCGATCTCCATGCTTCAAACCTTCCACAAGTCATCACCCCTGCAGATAGATGCAGCATGGTCTAGCGGGAGCCCACATGTTGGCTCACAGTCTGTCAGCTCCCCTTCTCCCACTCCACTCCTATCCCTCTAGCCTCCCCATTACTTCTTGAATGCACTGTGTCCTCTCAGAGCCGGTGCATCTGCTATGCCTCCCTCCAGCTCCACCCACATGACCCCCTCTTTGCTCCAATGTGCAAATGTCACCTTCCTAGAAATGCCTTCCCTGGACATACTATAAAGTGACCTCTCTCCTCAGCCCCTGGACTGCAAGGGACATAGTATATATCTACTTGGTTCATAAACATTTGTTTATTTCTTTATTTATTTACTCACTTACTTACTTAATTTACTTATTTATTTACTCGGTTATTTAGAGAAAAGGTCTTGCTATGTATAGTCCTGGTTAACCTGATACAATACGTAGCCCAGGCTGCCTTTGAATTCATGGCAATTCCTACCTTAGCCTTTTGAGTTGCTGAGATTACCCATCTGGACCAGTGGGTCCAGCTCACATTTACTTATTCATTTGACAATTCTTTTCCCTCATTCCCATGGGATTGGAAGCCCCGTGAGTACAGAGACCGCACTGTACTCTGTCAGCGTCCACAAAGGTATCAGCAACACAGACACTGAAAAATACTTTCAGACTGAATTACACAAATTCAGACTTCCATGCTTGCTAATCACATATGGCCTCAGAGGATAAAGTTCATATCAATAGGATTTCCTTTGCGAATAAATCTGAGACAACTTACTAAGGGTTTCTTCTTGTTTTATGGTTGTGTCATGTCAAAGGTGGAGCCAACATTTATCCTCACAATTTGTTGGCACAAAAGGAGGGAGACCTCTAAGGCATCAGGAAAAATAACAAAGTCATGATAACAGGCAGTTAGAAAAAAAAAAAAAAAAAGATATTTCGCCCTGAACAGAGTTGGTGCTTGGCCCAGACCCAAGATGCAGATGGTTCCAAGTACCACTGGAACTGGGAGTCTAGGAGGTGAATTATTCCACACAGGGACCTTCAGGTAAATAAACTGGATCAAAGGCAACATGGAGAAAAGGTTCCATCATACAAAACGTATTATGGGTGCTGGTAAAATCCTACCACACCATTCCAAGCATCTCTTCAGTCCTTGCCTCAAGGGGCATGGACTCACCACCCACTAAGTTGTTAGTTCAAAATCAGAACAGATCTAAAGATGGACAAGCCCTCTTCTCCCTGTAACTTGTGTCCATAGCTGCCTCCTGAAAGCTGACCTCTGTTGGCTTGGGTTTGGATTCTATTTCATGGTTGTTGGTGGAAGTACAAGTTTCATGGGACTGAATGTAGCACAGTATTTTAATGTTGCCACTCAGCCAGTCAACAATCATAGTAGAATTCCAGAAAGATTTTGAAGATAACAATAAATTAAATTAAACAATAAATTAAAGATAACATAACAATCCTAATGCATGTCACTTTATCGTTAGGGACCTATCTATACTCTAGAGATTGGAAAGCTATGCTCCTCATCTTCCTGGACTTCTGTGTGTGCGAGAAGGGCAGGACTGATCCTAGGCTTCTACCCGCATCTATAGTTCTAGGCCTTATTTTTTCTTTTGATTTTGAGAGACTGTCACATTAAATTGCCCAAGTTGGCCTTGAACCTACTCTGCAGCCCTGGCAAGTCTTAAACTCATGAGCCTCCTGCCTCAGCCTTCTTAGTAGCTGCAATTGTAAGCCCGCTCGTGCCCACAGGCCCAGCTCTCAACAATCTTTCCATCCAGGGTGGTGGTGATGCAGGTCCATGCACCACCGCCTCCTTTGCTCTTGCAGAGTCAGGCCTGTCTCATGGTAGTCATCACAAAAGTGGTCCAGCTGCAGGAGTGGGTCCCTGACATGTCCCATGGGTAGAGCCTTCAGCCCAAGAGCTCCACCCTTGTCTCAACTCCTTTTCCATAAAACTGAAGATCCCTGTCTACTGGCAGATCTCAGATTTTCCGATACTCACAACCATTTGCACTCCTCACAACCAATTAAAAATTACATTCATGAAGCGCTTGCAACAGCATGAGAACATGATTATGAAAATGGTAAGTGAAAAGCTTAGTGCAGCATTCGCATGGAATGGAATTTTAACTACAAAATCTATGCAAAGAAAATCTCCACCATTAGTCTCATGATGAGACTTTATTTTCTTTCCCTCCTTTGTCTGTTTGGTGTGTGTATGCGGTGTGTATGTTTGATGTGATGTGTGTGTATGTATGGTATGTACGTATGATATGTGTGTGGGTGGTATGTGTATGGTATCTGGTGTGTGTGTGATATGTGATGTATGTATATGGTATCTGGTGTGTGTGGTGTGTGTGGTGTGTGTATGTGTGGCGTGTGATATGTATATGGTGTGCGTGTGTGATGTGTGTGGTATATGTGTGAATGGTGTGGTGTGTGTATCTGTGTGTGTGATGTATGTGTGTGATGTGTGTGTGGTGTGTGTGTATGCTGTGGTCTGTTTATCTGTGTGTGATGTGTGTATGGTGTGTGTGTGTGGTGCTGTGTGTCTGTGTGTGATATCTGTGTGGGCACTTTTGTGCCAGGGTGGACATGTGAAAGCACAACTTCAGGAATTAGTTTTTCTCCTATCAAGTGAGTTCCAGGGATCAAACTCAGGTTGCAAGGCTTGTGCAGCAAACATCTCACCAGCTGAGACAGCTCAGAGGCTCTTGTTTCTCTTTAAAAATGTTAAAATATTGACTAGGCTTGATATCTTCTCCTAAGAATCTTTAAAATTATTTTTTCTACTCCTGGGAAGTACATTATACATTTTGCTTAAGGATTTACTTCTTTCTGACTTTTATATGTGTGGGTGTTTTTCCTGCTTGTATGTCTGTGTACCACAAGCTTGGGACCTACAGAGGCTAGAACATGGTTTTCGATCCCCTGGAAGTGGACTTACAGACAGCTGTGAGTCACCCACGTGGATTCTGGGACTCAAACCCAGATCCTCTGCAAGAGTAGAAAGTGATGTTAACCACCATCTCTCTCACCCCACGTTTTATTTTAAAAGAAAGGAGGAAAAGGAAAAAAAAATGTAAAAGTTTAGGTTCCTTTGTCCTGGAAAATCTAAAGGGAAATATCATATGATCTGGGTAAAATGCCCAGAATGAAACTTAGCCAGCTCTCTCTGATCTGCCCTCAGGGTTTTGATTTGTGAGCTAACCAGAGAAAATGCTCTATCCAGCAGAAGCCGTCTAGGTCTGCTTTACACAACCAACAAAGCTCCCTGAGAAAAACAGTTGCTAAGGAGGAAGTGCTGTCTTGGGTTTCAGTCCTTGGCCATTCAGCTCTTTACTTGGTGGTGACACAGAAATCTTGGGGAGCATGTGGTAGAGGAAGCCACTCACTTCCATGGAGAAAAGAAAAGAGGAGGAGGAGGGAAGGAGAGAGGGAAAGAGAGAGAGAAGCAGGAAGGGGTTGGGGACACAACCTCTGTGACCCAGCTTCTTTTCTCTACGTTCTACTTCTTTGTGGCTCTGTCATCTGCTATAGCCCAGGAGGATGAAGACAAGTCGTTGCAAACATGTCGGTTTCGGGAAGACGCTTTCAGTCAGAGCAACGGTCCATCAGGGAACTAATGAACTACCCTCAGCTACCAAAAGACAATCGCTTAATTTTGTTACTGGTTCATAAGTCATCAAGAATATTGAAAGAAAGAAAGAAAGAAAGAAAGAAAGAAAGAAAGAAAGAAAGAAAGAAAGAAAGAAAGAAAGAAAGAAAAGACTGTTGACAAATGAAGGAGGACCAAGTTTAATGACACCAGCTTTGGAATGATGGGCTTTTCTTGGTAACAGAAATGCTGTGATAGAGGAAGAAGTTATTAAAATGCAGATTCCCTGAAACCCAGACTGGCATTTAGACTTGCAGGAAATTAACTGCACCCCCAGTTGTGTGCAAACAGAATTTTAAAATGTAATCAAAATCCATGGATGAACCCATTCCTGATGTGCTGCGACGTCCTGCTGGCTGTGTCATTTCCTCAACACTGTGCTCTGCTCTTTGAAAGAGGCTGCGGGTATTCAGAATATATTTTCTCCGACGGTGAGAGGACACAGACAGAACACTATCGAGGCAGGAGAGAAGTTCCCTTAATTCAGCGAGTAGTTGAAAACTCAGCTGCATCCAGAAGCCCGTTGGGAAAACAGTTTAAGCAATTTGGCAACAGCAGTCTGCACAACTCATTTCAGCTGGACTTGAGTTATCTTTCTCTAGAGCTGCCTGGGAGAAGGTGAGACCCCCAGGGTAGCCAGAAAAAAAAGCTTATTTGACAGAGCCTTTGCTTTTCTTTGGACTCTATGAATCTGGCCTGGGATGTGGCCATGAAATAGAGTTCACATCAGTTCATTTCACTGATTTCCTTAACTCCCAAAGAGCATATACATACCACATGCAAGCACTAGGAATTCCAAGCCAGGGCCTTCATCTTCTACAGTGTCGACCGGGGGATGTACGGAGAAGCAGGGTGAAAGAGAGGCTAGAGCCTGGGGTGTCTGCTCCCTCCTGTCCATGCCAGCTTGCTCTCTGGCCTTCTCCGTCCCTGCCATGCAGCTCACAGGCACATCAGCATTTCCCTCAGCAGCCACATCTAAGGATGTGGAGAGGGGCTAAGGAGAGGACTGAATTGAATGTTCCTAGAGTAGCTTAGTGACACTTTCCAGGAGTCTGACCTCGGCTTGCCAAGTCGCCAGCATTTCAGGAGGGCAGGTGAAAGTGACTCCAGGGTGGTCCTTACATGATGGGATCCAAATGATTCGGAGGGCTTTCGAGCTAGCATAGCATGACACACGCACATAGGTTCAGTGACAGATGTAGGACACAGGGCTGCTATTCCAGAGGTCAGGGAGGGGGGTGTCTCTTCTGAGTGCTAGTATTTTGATTCAGATGATCAGAAACAGCTGAGAAGATCTAAGTATCAAAACATAACCATCCAGAGGCTGAGGGGATGATTCCATCAGGAAAGTGTTTGGCACACAAACATAGGGGCCTGAGCGCAATGCTCAGCGCCTACATGCAGAAGCTGACACAGTGGTGTGCCCCTATAATCTCAGCACGGGGAGGCATAGACAGAGGATGCCCACTGGGCTTGCTGACTGGAATGGTGACATCCAGACTCTATGAGAGACCTAATCATCTCAAAAAATAAGGTGGAGAGAAACTGAGGGAGATGCTTGGCATCAGTCTCTGGCACACACGCACGCACACACCAGCTCAACCATCTACCCATGAGTGTTATCACAATGGAATACTAGCAAAAGTTTCTTGCAAATAACCAAACCAATAATCTATAGTGATAATTACTACTTTTAAAAAAATCCTGAGATTTAATGTGATGATGTTTTGTGTTTATTATCCTAAAGTCCCACTGTTAGAAATAGATAAGCAACCAGGCTAGTACAGGCTACTTAAATTCTAGTTTATCTCTAGTATGGAATCCACAATCATCCTTAACGACAATTCTTTAATCATGAGGCTTCCAAGACTGGCTCAGCGTTCATGGACTTCCTTCTAAACCAACGAATGTCACATCCTTCTGCCTAGGTGGATTCAATCCCTTCCTCTTCCTCACCTTCCCCCACCCCCCGTATGTGTCTGCCCGTGTCTGTGTTGTGTGCACGTGCATGATGGTATGTGTATGTGATGCAGGTACCCGTGAAGGCCAGAGAGGTCAAACACTGGATCAGGAGTTATAGCTGTTTGTGAGCCACTTGATGTGGGTCTAGGAATCAGATGCAGCTCCTTCGCAGGAGCAGCCAGCAGTCCCAATCTACCTGATCCACCTCTGTCATCTCTACTTTCCTTCTCAAGATCTGCCTTCTCCCTGTTGGGTCCAGCCCGACTTAGTGCTCTCCTTAAGACAGCTGTCTGTCTGCTGATCTGCCACGTCTCAGGGCAAAGGAAGGGGTATGTGTGCCTCTGCCGTCTGCCTCATCGTCATCTTGTCTTAACCTTCCCACCACCCCATGATGTCCTCTTGCCATCCTGAACCACTCAAAAGCTTTGTCTGCTTTAAATGGCATGAGGCCTTCCAGCTCATTCCCCACCTAAGCTGGCTGTCCCTGTCAAGGCTTTGCGTCCCCAAATGACATTTTCCCCACCAAGGTGCTTAGGTCTCACAGTGAAAAGGAAACAGTATCAGCATTAGGCATGCAAACGTGTTGACCTGCTTTCCAGCCTAAGAAACCCAATAAAGGTGAACAGAGGGGACTGTTTCCACAAAGTTGTCCTCTGACCCCCACACAGGCCCTGTGACATAATACATCTTGCACACACACAGTAACAATAAAACAATAAATAAAACACACAGACTCTCCATTGACTATAGAAAACTGTAATGAGTTCTCTACTTCCTACAAGTGCTTGAAAAAAATAGAGACAGGTAGATCTTCAGCTAGGCCGTGGTGGTGCACACTTTTAATCCTGTCAGTCAGGGGCAGAGGCAGGCAGATCTCTGTGAGGCCAGCCTGGTCTACAGAGCTAGTTCCAAGACAGCCAGGGATACACAGAGAGACTCTGTCTTGAAAAATCAAAACAAATAAACAAACAAACAATAAAAAAATAAATAGATGTAGATCTTCAGAAATGGGTAACAGGAGCAAAAAGCCCCTGCAGAATTGGACTCAAAAGTCAGCATAAAAGAAAATAAAACTAAAATGAGAGAAGGGTGTTTTTTTTGTTTTTGTTTTTGTTTTTCAGTACTGCCAACATTCAGCTGTACTGGCTGCCTAGAGCCCTTTGTGGAGAACAACCCTGAGGCCAAATCTGAAGTGAGCAGGAAATACTCTCACAATCAACTAATGACCGAAGAGCAAGACCAAAGGATGGCAGCAAGTGAGACACTTGTTAGCCAAACCTGTAGGGGTCATCAACACAGGCTTCAAAGTTCAAATCTGGACTCATGTCTTAGGTCTGTGTTTAACATTCTGAGATTAACACTCATTACTTGTGAAAACAGGGACAGCCACACCTCTATCAGAGTACCAGCGCATCCAGCAAATGCGACTTTGCAAAGACACAGCAGCGTGCTACACATTGTATATGCCTGGTAACAGGATAACGGGAGCCTTTATGATACCAATTCATCAGCCCTGAAAACACTCCTAGGAATTAAAGGTTGGTTGATATCCATTTTAAATCCTCTATTAAAACCCATAAACCTGGTTTTGGTGTAAGAGGGGCTGGGTAGTCATCAGTTGATGATCGAACAGTATTTCTGCCTGCTAATCTCCGCCCCAATAGCACAGCACTGGCAGGCAATGGGGAAGCAAGTGGCTCCAGATTAAATTCTTAGCTTCCCTAAAATAAGTGCAGGCTTAGTCACCCCTTTTTTCCCAGGCTCCTCTGGAAGTTGAAGAGGATGTCACTGTCCAGAAATAGCCTTCACATTCCAACGCTAAATTGGCTCTCCAAAGTATATAAGGTCTCCTGCAGAAGTTGGTGAATACACTGTTGTGGGTGTCAGCCGGCTGAAAATGTCTCCAAAGGTCATGAGTGGAAGCTTAAGGGGACTTGGATGCATGGGAGCCACCGCAGAAGTCGTCTGGACTGTTAACAGCTTCGACAGTGGTGGTATCGGGAACTAGGAAGGCTCACACCTTATCATCCCCTCACACAGAAGCCCCTCACACAGAAACCGCACATCTCCAGGGCTCCCCACCACTCATGGGGCCAAGTATCAGCACCTGCCGTGAACACTACCCTACCCTTCTGACCTTATTTCCCAGCAGGCTCTAGCCACAGTAGAATTCAGGAAACTTCTAGACACTCTTCTGTTTCACCCCACCCCTACTGACTTTGTCTACACTCCTCCTTGGGCCTATTAGGGGATCTGTGAATCTGTGACTCTGTGGCACAGACATCTGGACAGAAAAGCAATGCAGGGCATCATGGAGGTGCATTGGTACAGTGGGTAGCTGGTACAGAGCAGGGAGAATGTGGGCTCTGAATGGATCTGTCAGTCTAAGACAAATCTCCTCTCAACTGAGCCTTGAGCCCCTGTGGGCTCTGCTCAGAGTATTGCCCTGCTCACTCATACCCCAGCATGACGACAGTGAGAGAATTTTGTCTACTAGGGACAACTGTGACCTTATGAGGAATGTGTCATTCATGATTTATGGTAAGCCAGGAACAGCCCACGTTAAGGAAGAAAATGCAGACGGCAGGGGCACAGGTGGCTGAATTCTTGTTCCACTTCCACTGAGGGTAGTTCCCTGCATGTCTCAATGCTTGGAGGTGATGTTTACTACTGATCACATTATGGTGTGAAACGCTGTCCTGCTTTCTACTTTCAGACAGAAGACACAGGGCCCAGCGATGCTGAAGGTTCTGGGACTCAAAGGAAGTCACGTGTGAAAGCAGGACAGAGTGCTTCAGCGAATGGCTCTTCTGCATGTGCTTCTAACGTCAGCTCCCTTGGGACCCAGCTTCTGACGTCACTTCCCCCTGGGGCCCAGTTTCCACAGACAGAAGCCATCAGGGTGCAGACGCATAGTGACTGGCAATGGCGGGGAGCCAGGGATGGGTTGTATCTTCTTCCCTAAAGTCTTCACTTCCAGCGCCTTGGAAGGCAACTCATTCAATCTTTACAGCGGAATCAAGTCAAAATTGTGTCACCAGGGCAGGCCCTGAAAATGACCAGGGTCCAAATACAGGGGAGAAATGCACACACAGAGAAGGGAGATGGTGCCAAGAGACACACTGAAGATGGCTCTGGAGACACACTGCAGATAGGCCCGGGTAAACATCTTTCCTCACATCCTCACAGTCCTCAGAAGAAACCAAGCCTCCTCAGCCACCCCCCACTGCACTCATTCATTTCAGACTTCCGGTCTCCAGAACTCACTGATAACAAATTGCAAGCCAGGGGAAGACATAGGAAGTTCGTTCGCTTTCCCCCTCTACCTCTTTTTCAATATTTTCCCCACCCCTCCCCCATCAGTGGACGTCAGCACTTCCGATAGACCATATGGCATGCAGTCGTTTGGAAAAGGTGTTGCGCTCTTCTGGAAAACTCTCACACATCCATGAAGCTATAGGGGCTTTGTAAAACTGAGCCCAGCAGCCCGAGCTAAGACCGCGGAGACTCTCCATCTGAAGGCTGTTGACACCTGGTCATTCCACATTGCTTGTGCACCAAGGACAACCCCAATCCAGCTGGTGTCCTTTGCCCAACACCAGACTACAGCTCTAAAGTTTTTCCTCACACAGAATGACAGGTAGCCACTGTCATAAGATGAAAGTTCTCTTCCATCCCAGGCCCCATCACCCTTTTTGGAAAATCTGTAGGGAATTCTGAAAATTAAAAACAACAACAACAACAACAATAGGACAAATTCAACAAGGTTTAATTTTTAAAGCTTATGTATATGGATATGTTTTGGGTGTAGGGTACATACACGTGAGGCAGCTGGTTTCCCCTGGAGCTGGAGTTACAGGAGGTTGTGAGGTACCTGGCATGATGCTAGGATTTGAACTCAGGTCCTCTGCAAGAGCTGTAAGAGTTCTTAACTGCTGAGCCGTCTTCCCAGTACCCCACATTCCCACCAAGGTTTAAAGGAACTAGTCACTACTGCTGAGAGTTAACCCTTAAAGAAATGAATCTCTGGGAATATAAAAATAGGAAATGCAGGTGGTGCTGGGTGTTTCATTGCACGTCAGAGGTCCTCAAAGGAGGTTATTTTTGATGTTTGTTTTTTGTCTTATATATCCGAAGCTGGTCCATAATTTACTATATAGCAAAAGAAACCTTGAGTTTCTGATCCTCTTGCCTCCACTCCTAAGAGCTGGGATTACAGACATTGTCTACCATGGCTGATTTTTGTAGTACTAGGGATTAATCCCAGGACTTTGTACATGCTAGCTGAACACTCTTAACAACAGAACCACATCTCCAGCCCATCAAAGGGGGGTACTTTATCATTCATGGGACACTTGGCAGTGATCAAGATTATCACAAAGAGGAAAAGGGGAGACCATAGGTGCTACTAGAGTCCTGGGGTGCAGGACTCTATATGCCTGGGACAGCCGTATCAGAGAATGATCTGGTCTGAAATGTCAATGGTGCCCTGCAAGAGAAATCCTGAACTTCATCGGAGGCTTCTCTGTCTCCATGGAGCTGCTTAGAAGTAGCCCAAGCAGAGAGTGCTGGGGTCAGGACCTGGAAGCAGAATCTGCTCATCTACAAAGCAAACAATTTGAGTATCCACATTGCTCTCTCCAGCATGGTCACATGTCTAGCCAAAGCCTGTAATCATCATGTTTTCTGAACTTGATTTCACAACATGGCTGTCTCTCCAAACCTTGAGCAATTTGAAAATATCACAAACACATCAAAGGTCTTGGGGACATTTCCAGGCTGAAAGATTTCAAATTGTTGCTGACCTTTCTGCATTAGACATGGAAGGAAGGACAAAGGAAGAACCTAATGGTTCAGGGAGGCCCACGGTGAATCATCTACCGTTGGCATCAGCGGCTTTCACCCAATCCCCACTTTCTTTGTGATTTAAGGCCGTGGCCTGATGGGTTCCAGGAGGTGACAGACCTTGAGGAAAAGTTTTGGTTGGCTGGAAACAACTTCCCCTTGTCTCAGACACAGAAAATTTAGCTGGTGTGTTCTCTGACCTCTACTCAAACACTTTCTCCAGAAAAGTAAGTATTCTAGCAAATTCTATGAAATACAGAAAATTCATACAGAAAAACTTCAGTGTTTTTTCCCCCTCTGTCTTTATCAGTAGAAAAAAAATGTTTTGAAGTATATTGACATTTTTAGATGGGCCAAACCTCTACCCTAAAGGATCAGGTTATCTGATTTTCTAAGGACAAGATGGAGTTGGTTTAGGTAGTGAGGACTTCAGGAGAACTCACACACCAGCTCTTCAGTAAATATTAACTTAAGCTTCTTCTCACTGTGCCCAGAACTGGTCTCCACACTTTTATAGCAGGCATTTTATCTCCTCATCCATCTCCCTGGTACCCTCTAATTTCTTTAACTAAAAGCTTTGTACAGCCTTTGCTGTAATTATAGACATAGAAAATGTGCTACCTGGGGATCAGGGATCAGCAAAGTTTTTCTCTCAACAGATAGTAAATGTTTTAGGTCGTAGAGGCCATAATGCCATCTGTGATGACTCCATTCTTCTGTAACTGGAGTCATCCATAAACACAGCCACATGTAGCACCGAACTGAACATGCAGCACTGTAGTGCCACAAAGCTTTACTGATAGACAATGACATTTGAATTTCATTACATTTTTATGTGTCATGAAATATTTCTAATTTTGTTGTTGTTGTTAAGTCACTTAAACCTGTGTAAACCGCACTTCTTAAGGAAGGCTGATGAGCAGCAGCTCTGGCACATGGGGAATGGTTTGTTAGCTCCTGTCCTAAATTAAAAAAAAAAAAAATTATTTTTGTGGGGCTGGAGAAATGGGTCTACAGTTAAGAGCACTAGCCGTTCTTCCAGAAGACCTGGGTTCAATTCCCAGCATCCATGTGTCACAACTGTCCGTCATTCCAGTTCCAGACCCTCTCTCAGCCTTCACAGGCACCAGGTATTCAAGTGATTCACAGATATACATCCAGAAAAAAACACCCGTATACATAAAATAAAAATGATCTAAGCTGGGTGTGGAGGCTCACGCCTTTAATCCCAGCACTTGGGAGGCAGAGGCAGGCAGATCTCTGAGATCAAGCTGGCCTGGTATACAGAGTGAGTTCCAAGGCAGCCAGGGCTACACAGAGAAACCCTGTTTTGAACAAACAACAACAACTCTATATATTAAAAGAACTGCAAGCTCCTGTCTTGTTGTTTTAATTGCAATAATTTATTCTTCATTTTAGATTTGTTAAATGGATTGTCCCTCTTGTCTCCTTAACATTCAGAAATCACCATGGTGAAATAGGCGAGTGAAAGAGCAAGAAAAATAAATGAGCTATAGCAGTGATAGGATAAGTATCCCATCACTGCAGAGAAAAACAAAAAAAAAAAAAAACTGACTAAAGCATCTTCAGGAAAGATGGGTTTGTCTGGGCTTCTAGTTCCAGGGGATACAGTCCAACATGAATGGGCAGGGCTAGTGGCGGGAGTGTGAGGTGGCATCGGTTTGAGGCTAGAGGTCACACTACAATTCATAGTCAGGAAGCAGAGAAAAATTAATGCTGGCTTTCAGCTCACTTCCTTCTTTTATTCAATGTAGAACCCCTGACCAAGGAATGGCGCTGTCAACAACTAGGGTGTGGCTTCCCAGTTACCCAGATCTAGAAACTCCCTCACAGACATTCCTAGAGTCTTATCTCCTAGATTCTATCAAGTAGACAATCAACGTGAGTCATCACACCCACTATCATTACATCAGCAAAGTATCCAGACTAGGAACGCGTGATTGTGACTGCTGTGTGAGTCATCCTTGTTCCCCAGGGTCTTGCTCCACACAGTGTAAGACCTATGGATTCCTGAAGGTTAATTTTCAATGTCCTTTATACAGAGCAGTGAAGGCTAACGTTTCTTTTTTATTTTAAATTTATTTTATTTCATGAATATGAGTGTTTTGCCTGCATATATATACATATATATACACATACACATACATACATACATACATACATACATACATACATACATACATACATA
>NW_026589732.1:13557329-13561523 GCF_907164565.1 Psammomys obesus | reverse complement strand
ATACATACATACATACATACATACATACATACATACATACATACATATATACATACATCTCATGCAAGCCTGGTGCCAGCAGAAGCCAGAGTACCGTGGATTCTCTGGAGCTGGAGTGAGAGGCAGCCATGAGCCGCCAGGTGGGACCTAAACCCAGGTCTTCTACAAAAGCAACAATTGCTCTTAACAGCTGAGCCATTTTTTCCAACCCCAAAGGCTAACATTTCAGTGTTGTTTTAAAACTCAGTATGGCCAACACTATTCTTTAGCTTTTACAGTTTTATGGTATTTAGATGTTGAGCCAGAAAAGAGGAATAGAAGAAAGTGAGGCAATGCACTGATTTCTCCATCTACTTGTCCTCCCTGCTCAACTGTATATCAAATCACTTCTTGTTCCTTTCTGCAAGAAGATGACTGTTTTCTCATGGAAGAGCTGCTTCTGCTCAGTGGTGGTAGTTTTGGTTTTTTGTTTGTTTGTTTGCTTTTAAGATCAGTGTTTAGTATGTAGTTCAGGCCTTGAACTCTTGATCTTCTTGAATTTGCCTTTCAAGTGCTGGGATTAAAGTTTGTGCCACCACACACAACTTCACAAAGCATTTCTTGAAAGTACATATTAACATACCAAGGAGGCACACATATCTCCTGTGGCCTCGCAAATGAGCTATTTAAAATCAAAATCATAGTCCAGGAAGATGACTCAGTGCCATCAAGCCTGATGACCTTTGTTGTTTCATCTCCAGAACCCATTTGATAGAAAGAGAGAACTGATTCCCACATGTTGTCCTTTGACCTACACACACACACACACACACACACACACACACACACACACAGTAACTGAAAAAAATAAAGCCAAAGCATTGTCTTTTACTTTCCTGATAGAAACATGAATGGGGTAGATTTTAAACCTGTTTGTGAAGATGACCCTTCTTTGAAGGACCTGTTCTTGCCAAAAGGCAGGCAAACACAAACAGTCCAGTTAAATATGAATTTCACATACACAACAGACACCCATTCCTATAAGTGCTTCCCAGGCAACAGTGGGGCATCCCATGGCTTAAAGTGCTAAAAGCTATGAGGGCGAGCCAGACTGAAGGAGGTCTATATAAGGGAGATGCAAACATTTGTCACACAAGTCTAAGGAGTGGTGTTCATGACAACTCAGATCCCCACCATGACAGAAAGCCCCAGCTCCCTGATTCAGCTAACACTTCCAGCTTTAATTTATTCCGTCTCTGCACACTGAGGGAGAAGGTGGAATCAAGGGACCTGCTTAGGTTTTGGTCTAGACAACAATGCCTCCTGGGGAGGTAGAATTATCCTACTCTGATTGTTCTAGTGACCACACAAATTTTTAGCATATTAAATTCAGACATAAAAAAAAAACAAAAACAAAAAACCTGATGTCAATTTTGCACTCTGTTCTTGAAACTCTCTTTTTTTTTTTTAGAGGGATTACAGTTTGGATTTCCTACAGAGAACTCCTGATTGCCCCTGCATGCTGGAGAGGGGACTGATTCCGGGAGCAGTCTTGACTCTGAGCCCAGCCTGTGTGTTGCTGCTGTTGTTGTTGTTCTTATTTTGGTGTTTGTTTGTTTCTAACAATGAAAATCTCCCAAAGAGCCCTTGAGTCTATGACAAACAGGCTTCTTGTAGGCACATCTCACAGTCTGTTAAAAAAAGATAAATGTGTTTGTATCTGTCTTAGATCTGGGCTGTAACCGCTCCACACCCACTCCACACAGTGTTGCTTTAGGGGTAAATAAATTACACCCTGAAAGGTGTAAGTGGAAAACTGATGGCCCAGGATGGGGAAGAGGGAGAGCGTGGGGTTGGGGAATGAAGCTAATCGGGTCCATTTTAAAATCTTCTTATGTTTGGTTTAAATGATCGTGAACATTGAGGCAGCAACAGATCTTTTGCAAAACTCAGAGTTTCAGGTTCTACTGTAAAGGCAGAGGATTCCAGCCCTGACTGCCATAAATCAGTCACCAGGAGGTGTGAGTGACTGGCTGCTCCTGTTCTCAGGAGCCTGGCCTTTCTCTTTACTGTGCTCTCCAGGATTCAGTCACACTGATCAGCTCCTGTGCACATCTGGGGTTTACCCTACCGTAAAGTACTCCACACAGCACTTCCCACCCAGATGATCCGAAAGTCTGGGAAATTCACCTACCCTCCTCCAGAAGCAGCCACAGGATACAGAGGCCATCTTTCATTCAAGTTTTGGACCTTTTGAAAACCTGTCTCTAAAAGGGAAGATGACCAACTGAATAAAAATGGTCCCCATAGGCTCCTCTATTTGAATACTTGGTCCTCAGTTAGGAGAACTGTTTGGGAAGAATTAGGAAGTGTGGCCTTGTTGGGGGAGGTGTGTCACTGGGCATAAGCCTTGAGATTTCAGAAGCCCACAGTGTTTCCAATTATCGAGTTCTCTCACTTTCTGACCCATGGTGTGTCTCAAGGTGTAAGCTCTCAGCTTCTGCTCCAGCACCATGCCTGCTTGCCTGCTGCCAGACTCCCCGCCTTGGTGATCCGTGGTCATGGACTCACCCTCTGAACTGTAAGACCCCAACAAACTGCTTCTTCTATAAGTTGTCATGGTGTCTTAGCCTAGTACTAGAAAAGTAAACAAGACACCCATTTAGTTTAAAATTTTTTCTTTACTAGGTCAGGCTGCTTCCAGCTTTGGCTTGGGAAAGACTAGAGAGCTACAGCTAGCCAGAGCTAGAAAGGAGCATCCAAATAAGGAAGGTGGTAAGGGGAGGGGTGGGGTGGGGCAGGTTGGAAATCACTTTCACCTTGGCCGCTTCTTCTCTGTGTTTTCAGAGCCAATACTTTCTCTTCGTTCCTCCACATCAGGCCCAATATAGCTCTGGTGTCTTTTGTTCTTGCTGCTAATAAGGCCAGGGAAAGGATGGGTCTAAGAGTTGGGAGGATTCAAGAGTGTGCTCTGTACCCAGCCTTCTCATTCATTCATACCACACTCATCCATCTATTGTTAGTATGATGGAGTTGTGAAGTTTTACTTGATTCCTAGAATCAGGTTTTAAACACGCATGTGCAGAATTCATTGTCCACAAACGTGTCTCACCCCATTAGAGATGGCAACTGTTGTCAAGTGAGGGAAGCACCATACCTGATTCTATGCCACTCAGTCAAAGGTCACCTTTCTTAAATCCCAGCCTTGTTCCCTTGTCACTTATGGAACCCACACCTTACCACCCAAAGCCTGAAGTCCTGACTGGTATTTATTGGCCACAATTTGCAGGCATCAGGACTCAAATCCAGAAAAAGAAAGAAAGGAAGGAAGGAAGGAAGGAAGGAAGGAAGGAAGGAAGGAAGGAAGGAAGGAAGGGAGAGAGAGAGAGAGAGAGAGAGAAAGAAAGAAAGAAAGAAAGAAAGAAAGAAAGAAAGAAAGAGAAAACAGTCTTTTAGCATTTGCCCATGGGGCTAAGTTTCCAGGCATATGTTTTTCTCTTAAGAATAACATTTTTTTGGTAACCCTCAAAGCTTTTCATTTCAACCCTGAACTTAAAAATAAAAAGAATATTTATATGACTGGTTATAATTTAGCAGACTGAGGGGAAGAAGGATCCCAGCACTTAGAATAGTAAATAAACCAGTAAAAAGGCTACTTAATTTTCCAGCAAAAATGTGGGGAGGGGTCAGGTTTTACAAATGCTTGGAGGACATTTGGTCAAGCACAGAATGTCAAGCTCAGAGGCCCTAGGGGTAATAAACTCATCTGCGATGGGGGAAGTGGGAAATAGAAAGCTATACTCTGAAGGCCTTTCATCCCAATCTGGGGCTTTAATCTTGGGCTCAAATGGCTTTTCTTTTTACTTCCACGATAGGCAAGGGAAAGATTCGGGCCTCCTTCTGCCTTTCTTCTAGCTTATATGATACTAGAGGCACTGAAGCTTAAGACCAAAGTATTTTTAATGCATGTTCAAGCACTATGCAAATATGCTGTTCTCTTTTCTGTCTTTCATTCTTGTGCTTGTGTATATATGTGTGTGTGTATGCTTACAAGTGTATTTGTGTTCGCAAATGTATGAGTGTGTATGTGTGAGTTTGTGTGTGTGTGTGTGTGTGTGTGTGTGAGATGGTCAAATGATAACTTTGGCTGTCATTTTCCAGGTGCTATCACACACACACACACACACACACACACACACACACACACACACACAC
>NW_026589732.1:13544849-13557319 GCF_907164565.1 Psammomys obesus | reverse complement strand
CACACACACACACACACACACACACACACACACACACACACACACACACACCTTTTTGAGACAGAGTCCCCTATTGGCCTGGAGCTCACTAATTAGGAATGAGCCCCAGAGCTCTGCCTGTCTCTACCTCCCCAGCACTGGGATTACACGTCTCACCACATCCAGCTTTTTTCCATAGGTTCAGGGGATCGAATTCAGGTCTTTGTGTGTGTGAGAAGGATGCTTTATGGACTGGGCCATCTCCCCAGCCCCTTCCACTTTTTGCACGTCTCTGTTTATAATCGCCTTATAAATGTTTTAGCTCACCATGGGACTGCTGAGAAATACAGAGGTAATGATTAATCCAGGGCGCATGCAGCTCAGTGTTTACCTCCCACACCAACCTCTGCTCCACTGGCCTTTCCTGCCTTAAATAGGACTCAGCTGCATGGCATTCCCAAGCTCAGCGTATGCCCGAGAGACCTTCTCTCCACCCAGTGCCCTGTGCCGTGTGGCCCGTCACCCACCCACAGTCTTCCCTTGTTCTCTTAGGCTCCATCCAGCACAGTGCAGCTTCTGTGCTTTGTATTATATGACAAATAAGAGACTGGGTGAGTCTGAATTCCCCCAGAAATGAAGAGCTGGCTCCGACAATGGATGCTACAAATGGGGAAGCCTGGATGACATCCTTGGGAGAATAAACTCTTTTTGGACACACCAGTGACAGGCCATACTTCTGTGTGTGCGTGCAGGCTGAGGAGAATTCTTAACCATCAGGAAGTAGGTGCACATCAGCAGCCATTCATCCTGGCATGAGATTAGAGTCACCCACAGGTAGAGCAGCTGTCTTGAACCCTGCTACAGGTGGTCCCTCAAGACTTGGATGGTTGATTTGCAATGAACTATGTGCACAGATGGATAATATCACCAAGTCATGGAGTTCTCCAATCACCCCCTTCCCAACTGCTGCTGGAAATGGAGGCCAGCTATTACATGTGATTTGCACATGTGTGTATGAGAGGGTGCTCACTTGTGGCAGAGGTTGACTTCAGATATTTTCTATCACTCACCACCTTATTTTTTTGAGGCAGGGTCTCTTCACTGAACTGGACGCTCACCATTTCAGCTAGACTGGCTTGCCAGTAGGCACCAGGTATGTCTCTCTGCCCACCCTGCTACCAGCATTAGGGTTACAGGGCCACTCCACTTTTTTATGTGGGTGCCAGGGATCCAAACTCAGGTCCTGGTGTTTGTATAATATACACTTTACCTAGAAATCTCCTTCACTGCATCTCCTGTCTTCACAGAGCTGCCCTCAGAAAACTTCCGTAAGGGAATTTTATAGTGTGTAGTTAGGGTCAGCTCAATCCTGTGCAAACCTCCAAACTGACTCAGCCTCAGTGAAGGCACTGAGCCTTCAGAGCTCTCAGCCAATCCCGGCTCCTTGCCAGTCCCCACAGCCTGCTCAGACAATCCAGGTAAACCCTGCTCGGTTACTCATCCTAGCCCAAGCAAATTCTCCTAAAAGTTGTCTTCAAGTGATTAACCAACAAAATTTTCACTTTATTTAAGTAGAAGGAAGCAAGTGCTCAAGGTCACTGACGATTCCCTCCCACATATCCCTGAAATCTAGAGGTCAACCTCAGGATCTAGTGAATTAACTACGAAATTAATTCTCAGAAAAGGCCTCCTCTTGATCAGCTACCTGCAGTTCGGATGCGCCTGCACTGTCTTCATGCTGGGCTAGCCTAAGTTCTCGCTCAGGGGGGCTGAATTTGGGTTTGTTTCTTTAAACTGTTAAGTATGCCATGGTGAGCATAGGCACTTGTGAAGACTCAGACCTTCATCCTTCTTTACTACTGATCTGCTCTGACTTGAGCAATGGTTTTCAGAGTGTGCTCCCCACAATGGGAGCTGCAGCTAGAAACAGCCGGGAACTTCCTGGAAAAACAAATTCTTTTGCCTTCTTCCCAAGTCCACTCAGACTCTGGGAGTGGGGAGCAACAGTCTGTGATTTAAAGAGGTCTCCAGTTGATCCTGAAGGGGACTATTCTATGCCACACACACACACACACACACACACACACACACACACACACACACGCCTCACATACACACACTCACACACACACACAGAGGGAGGCTATCAGATGTCTGTCACTGCTATTCTAAGTGTCCTGGCCAGCAATTACTCTCTGTCCTATTACCTGAGGATCATCTCAGACATCCTGATGTGAGGCCGATTCAGATTTGCATATCTGACTTAACATGTCAGATTTGCAAATCTTGAGTAAATATTCTTTAAGATTCTTCTATAATAACTGGGCATTTGAGGTTCTGTGGATTTAGAAAGCAGCCACTCACCCATGTGAACAGACTGACTTACAATCATATTCATAGATGCAAAGGACTCAACCTGGTATCAAAACTATAGCAAATTGGGTATTTTGTTTTAAAGAATCCAAACATTTAGATACCAAGTCACAAATCCTTATTAACAATACAATGCGATTTTGCAACCTTATGAGTGACCTGGGAGGATGCCCAGAGAACTATTTTGTAGCCTCTGTATGTATTAAATTCAGCTAAGCCAGTGCATATAGAAAGCAAACTGTAAGGTTCAAAGCCCCACTCATCTAAAGGTCACAAAATGCTGACCTATAGACAAAAAGGAGTTGCATGTGACCACAAATCTTTTCAAACTCTTTCATATGTTTCATTTCCGTTGGAGATCCTATGTTGAAAAACCATGTTTCTTCTTTCTCTTGGAAATGAGTTGCTGTGGTAACATATAACCCATGTTCCCACGCAGCACAAATCACCTGTCTCTTTGCTGCTCAGTGACATCTGCTTTGGAGGGCAGATGTCAACTTTCCTTTCCATGCCCCTGATTTGGGTGACATACTTGCTCCTGAAACCTACTGAGTTCACAGCTTCAAAAGATCCTCGCTGGGGCTGGAGAGAAGGCTCAGAGGGTAAAAGCACATGCTGGATGAGCAGGAGAACCTGAGTTCCGAATCCCAGAGCCCACATGAAAAGCCACCTGTGGCCTCACCTCGGCTTGTAACCCTGATGCTTCGGGAAGCAGAGACGGGAGGATCACTGCAGCTTACTGCCCTCCACCCCACCTTAGCTCCAGGTTCACTGAGGGGCCCTGTCTCAAAGGAATAAGGTGGAGCATACGAGAGCTCACATGTGTGCCCCATCCCTCTCTCTTTCTCTCAGTCTAAGCATAAGCAGATAGTACATTCATCCAAAATTTCCTAATTTGGCAAAAAAATGTTGAGGTTGGTGTCTCTTTTCTATTTCAAGATGCACAAGTTCCAAGCTGTTTATTTACTGTAAATAGAAACCTCTGTGCATGCTCACTGGATGCCTGCTCTGAGCGTGTCTTAGAAATTTCCCAAATCACTCTGACGGCGTCTATCCCCATCCCCAATTCACAGATGAGGAAACCAAGGGACAAGGACATAGTTCAGATAAAAATCTAGAATCCGCACTCCTAACTACCCTACCAGATTGTTCAAGGTCCTGGCAGCCTTCAAGAACCCTGTTCTACGCATCATGCCTATTTGTTGTCTCAGCCTGAGTCACGTCACATAGGTCATGACTGACCTTACTATTCCCAACATCCCCACAAAGGAATCGGTGATGAAATGGGAGTAGTTCAAAGGACCAATAGCAGTGGTTCCCAAAGTGCTGGAGAGCTCCTACCGAGAGGCGAGAGGCGGATGGGCCTCCACCGAGCCCTGGCTTTCTCCGATAATGGCCGTTCATAATCCGTAAGTCCCAAGTGCTCCCCACTCTGCTTCCCACAACTTTTAAGTTTGGGAGAGCAGTTGCTCTTTGTCCTAAGAGGCTCAAGCCCTGAAATTCCCAGGTACAAATACAGATACAAATACTATCCAGAGAGCTTGGTGACCCTTGCACATGCTTGTGTAAGGCTCCCTTGGCACGGTCAGGACCGGTAATGACCCTGAGCGGTCCCAAAGTGACATCTACTTACTGTGCAACCTTGCAAATTCAAGCCAGGGCAAACGCTTCCCCTCTGCTAAAATTCTTATTAGCTGCCTTCTTAGGCTTTTACATGGAATTTTAAAGCCACGATGCCATCTCTGTCTTTGAGATGGAAGTAGGTAGCAGATAAATACCCAAGATTCTTAATTCTTCAGTTCTTTGTTAAGTACTCGCCAGTGGCACAGGTCCACAGAGATGTGTGTGTGTGAGGGTTCTCACAGGAAACAGTGTTTGTTACTAACGCCTCTGCATCCCAGATTTGGGATGTTGAGGTGAGTCATATGTAAATCATAACAAGGACTTCTATGCAGCGCAGATAGAGCAACCTCAGTGGCATGGGTCAATCATAGGCTAAAAGCCTCCTGGGACACTAGGCCCCCATTTGAAGCTGGTATGTATCTTTTGAAGCTGGTATGATCAGGGATGTATCATTGAAAAATTAAAGGCACAAAAAGATGACTATAAGGAAAATCCAACAAATATTTTCTCTAGGCCTACTCAGGACAGAGAATGGGATCAGGTGGAAGCCATCAACATGCTAACTGAACCCATAGAAAGGAAGAAAAGATGGTGATGAGATAGGGGGAGAGGAGGGTGGAAGGAGAGAGAGAGACAACTCAGAGAGAGAGACAGAGTAAGAGAGAGAGAGAGACAGAGACAGAGATACAGAGAAAGAAACAGTACATAAAAGTCAGAAAGAGAAAAGACAGAGTCAAAGAAGTGGTAAAAGGGAACAAGAGAGAGGAATGGAGGAATGGAATGAGGAAGAGAAAGAGAGAGAGAGAGAACTTAGGCATGATCTCAGAAGGTCCTAATTCTATAAAGGCATATTCAAGTCCATGTACTTCCAAGCTCACCACTCTCCTTCCTCCCCAGGAGGATCCAGGCTGGATATGCTACTGACACAAAAAACTTGGCATCAGGAGAGACCAGAGCTTCCCCAAACATTTCTGCATCTCACTCTGGGGGTCTGGATGCTCAACTGTGCAGTGGAGACAGTGAAACTCACCTCCATGTATAAAAAAGAAAGCAGAGTGTAAACCATTTGTGTGAATTGTGAGGTTCTGTGCAATTGCAAAGGCAGATTTTGATCATTCCACGGAGTGGGTTCCTAATATATGATGAAGTCTGAAGGGAGTGTGGGTTAGGTTACATTCCGTATTTCAGTACACATTGATGCAGTGATGTTGGGGGCCTTTTCTATGGAGCTCTTGGGCCTTTTTACCCAAGATGGCCTCTATGACATTCAGTCATTTTCACTCATGCCCAAGGAAAACTATCTGCCAGTTGGATATGGAAACATAGCAACACCCTCCCCCGAAGTCAGTTTCTACTGAGACTGAGCAGCTTCCTCCCCAAAAGAATGTAACTTGATGGGCTGCAGTTTGTATTGGGCGTTTCCATGCCCTGCACCCAGGATTGCAAGAGGCTCCAAAGGGCAGAGGTCTCCTGGTTCACTCAGGCTTTTCCAATGCTATGCAGTCAGTCTGCTGCTGCCTCAGGGGCTCAGAGGCTGTAGAGAACCCACACAGCACCCTCATGAGAAAAGATGAGGTACTGCAGCCATCCTCGGTGGCAGTGGATGGCCTGCTCTGTGGGTTGAAACCCTGATTTTGGCACCTGCACATACCTGTTACACATAGACTCACACATATACACATAGATACAAATAAATTTTAAAAAGACATTTCATGGAGGCTAGGAAGATGGCTCCGTGGGTAAATAAGTGACTGTGCATGGAGCCTTGAGTTCAGATTCCCAGCATCCATGTAAAAAAACCAGGCATGGAGGCACACGTCTGTACTCCAGTGCTGAGCACAGAGACAGGCAGATCTCAGGGGCTAGCTGGGCAGTCAGGCAAAATGGGGAGCTCTAGGTTCAGTGAGAAACTCTGCCTCAGAACGACAGATATTTCTACCTGAGGAAGAGGAAGACAGCCAACATCCACTTCTGATTTCTACACACAAAGGCAAAAAAAGGCAAGTGCATTTATTCACATACACACCCACACAGCTAACACACATGTACACACACATGCCACACACATACACATGCACACAGATACGTCACACGTCACACAACACACACGTACATCTCACACACATGTACGCGCACAAACATGCAGCACACATCTATGTACACAGAAAACACATGTGCACACACAGAACACGCAATGCACATGTGTGCACACATATGCATGTACACACACCACATAACACATAATACACACATGACAGATATTTATACAAAGGACACACACACCACACATACATGCACCCAGAAAACACACATGTACACATCTACAACACACAGCACACAAACACATTTACACATGCACAGAGAGAACACACATGTACACACACCACACACATACACATGCACACAGATAACACACACATGTATATACACACATACACACTTCAGTCTTTCATCATGTTCATGCTCCCAACTACTGACTTAACCTTTTGCTTTTGCTTTTCTCTTTCTCACAGTAATTTTTCTGAATAAATAATAAGCAAACAATAATAAATACATACATACATGGATGGATGGATAGATAAATAGATAGACAGATAGATAGATAGATAGATAGATAGATAGATAGATAGATAGATAGATAGATGCTCCGTGGCCATTGGAAAGGTTATGACGTTAGTTTCTATGTTATTTTATCCAAGCCTTGATCAAGTGACTTTTGGGGCCAAGGGTTGGTGGGGAGATTGCTCCACATGCCTTCAGGCTGGTTTTCATGTCTCACTCATGAGGTCATGGGCACTGTCCTACTTGTAATGCACATTAATTGATTGCATGCTCTT
The DNA here is from genome assembly GCF_907164565.1 of Psammomys obesus. Lineage (NCBI taxonomy): Eukaryota > Metazoa > Chordata > Mammalia > Rodentia > Muridae > Psammomys > Psammomys obesus. The sequence goes on along the minus strand of NW_026589732.1, from coordinate 13,550,507 downwards.
CTAATTCATCCCTGACCATGAGCAACTTTGTGTTTAATCGAGGCCAGACTTAAACCAAGGCCTTGCTGAATGCACAACATTCAGTAAATGGTCATCATTGTATTATTTCTCCTCAGTCACTCTGCTGTCAGAAGCATTTTGTAAATTCTATAGGTTATAGCTGTGGAGATGAAAGGACCAAGAAAGAGGAAAGACATTTGCCAAGGATGGAGTTGCTCGTCTTTTGACAGGACACGAGAGCCCTCTGATCTCATTGATTAGTCTCTGGCCTACTTTAGCAGATTCAGCTGAGGCACCGTGGCCGCTTAGTAATCCATAGTAGGTGATTCCCACAGATGATCATGCAACAGCTATTCTGGGTCACTGGACACCTGACCTTTCAAACACTGAGCTTGGGGCCGGGAATGGAGGCACACGCCCGTAATCCCAGCACTCAGAAAGCTCTGACAGGTGGGTCTCTATGAATTCAAGGTCAGTCTGGTCTACGTAGTGTGTTCCAGGCCAGCCAGAGCTACATCATGAGACACAACCCCTTTTAAAATTAAACGTGTAAGGGCAAGACCTTCCTTCTGGTGGTTGTCAGCATTCGTGGAACCTAGGAGAGAGAAACTTCCCCAAAAGTGATGAAGGAGCGGATGAACGGGCCCTCAGGTCCCAGTTCTTGCTGTAGAGAAAGGGATGCTGGCTAGATTTGACCTCCCTCATCATAGCAAAGGAAAACAGCTGCCCGCCTTCCTCCCAGCAGTGTACACAGAGCTGAGGGCTACTCTTGAACATCATCCCATGGCACCCGGGGGCCAAAGTCTCCCCATTCCCTAGTCTTAGAAGCAGAGACACACACTAAGAAAAAGTCCCGGGCCCATTTTACAGAGGAAAAAACGGAGGCTCCGTCTCAAGACTGAGACCCAAGAACCCAAGTAGTGAAGCTGTGAAGAACCATTCTCTTCCCTCTTATCTCCAAAATGACTTTTTAGGCATGTTAGGTTCTGGGGAAGGACTGTAAGCATCTCAGAGCCCCCCCCCCCCCCGAGGATTCTGGGAAAGTGGCCAATAGAGGCAAAGTTTGCTTAATCTACAAAGAGTGTGGACTAAGCCAAAATGTGGCATAAAATTATCTACTGATTGTAGCCCCACATCCACCCTCGCTGTTCTCCTGTGTTTCTTAACATTCTCCCTCTCTGTCTGTCTGTCTGTCTCTGTCTCTTTCGCTGTCTCTCTCTCTCACACACACACATACACACAGAGAGACATACACAGTGATAACACTTAGAAAGTCTTTCCCAACACATATTTTTGTGGATGTTGACCCCACCCCCTCTGTTCTCTCAGGTCCACAGGAGGAACTTAGTCCCACAACCAAACAGATCTGGCTGTATTTGTTGTCTTATCTATTCAAACCCCCTTCCCCCCCGATCATTCTTGAAAACCACCTTGGCCATGGCTGAGATTACTCAAGCCTACTTGGAACAGGTGGCCCTGGTGTTAGCTGCTGTTGGCACTGTACTCAGAAAGTGAGTCCTTTCATGGAGTCAGCTGTCCCTGAGGCATGCGGGGACACTGGTCTCGCAGAGGCAGAAAATGTGACAACTGTTGCAAACAGCCAGCAGCAGCCCATGGGAGCGGCTGAGTGTTCTCTGGAGCAGACACTTGTCAACAGTTGAAGCAGCCCTTTATCCAGTTACACAAAACACCCACCAGCTCCATGGCACCGTTCGGAGCAAAGCCGGGACAGACAGCCACATTGCCTTAACGCTGACTTTAGAATCCATGAGCAACTCCATTAGCCATCAAAATGTGCATGCAATGTGTGGAAAGGGGGAAAAAAAGACCAAACTGCCTCCCTGAGGCCAAGGACCAAGTTCAAAGATGACTTCAGAGTCCAACCACTGTACTTCATCATAGCCCATGCACAGCTCTTCTTCTGGGCATAATCCTTTCAGATCGGAATACTCTGAGGAAGGAAGTGTCCCAGCTACTGAGCCCACATCGAATGCTGCTCAGACGAGAAAGGCACTTTCCCAATGAAGACTCTGTCCAAAGGCATTTGAAAAGATTTTCATACATATGTCGTTTCCAGAACATTACACAGTATTTCTCCAACAAATTTATGTGTTTCCAGGGAACTCCTGGAGCACAGGGTGAAAAGCACTTAGGTGAAAGAATGTCTGGAGATTCTTTTGTGCCAACATTCTAGCAGACCTCCTTTAATTCGCTATTATTTCATACAGCGCCAGTAACCATTCCCTCATCCGCAAAGGAAATATATAATCCAGCTGTGGTGGCTCCAGTGAAAACCACATCTGTGGAACACTGGCAGAACTGGCAAAGGCCTTTCCAGGCTAGGCAGTGTCAGACAGCTCTTGTCTGAACCCAAGATGCACAGGGTACCCTGCTCTGAGAGCACCGAACTTTGCCAAGACCAGATGCTCCTTTGTGTGCTGAACCAATGGGTTTCAGGTAATCCACACCGAAGAGGAAGAGACTCTCCTGAAATATTTCTTCCAAGACCCAGAAGTAAGAAGTCCCTGTCCTCTCTAGGGTGGTGGCCTGTGCCAGAGCCCTTGTTAATGTCAAACAGAGGAAGGAAAACTGGCACTCCTGGATTCTGGGGGGAGGTTCTACCACGCAGCTGGCCGGCTGGGCAGCTGGCTAGGAAGAGAAAGATAGCCACCTTGGATCACAATTCTCTCTCTTTTTTGGAGTTGGAAGCCAACGTCCTTCTGGGCACTGGATGACAATATTCCAGGAGTCCCCGAAACACACACACACACACATGCACTCCCCGCTCTGTTTAGTCTATCCCCGAAGCGCGGCAGCATCTTATTTCTAAGCCAATTTTCCATGTTCAAATCTTCCTAGTCCCAAGTACGCCCCAGGGGTTTAGTCTACAGACATATAAAGGCAAAAGGCAGCGTCCCCAAGCTTGGACAGACTTTCACCCCAGCACAAGGCCTAAGGCTACTGGGCTGGCATGTCGCTGGCTCTGAGCCCACGGGTCCCCCGTCCACCCCAGACAATAGAACAAGAAAAGGAAAAGTGGACTTACTGCTATGGCTTGCAGCCTCTCCTTGTGCAATTCCGCCTCTGCCATCCTGGAGAAGGGCACACGGGCAGGAGAAGGAAGAAAAACAAAACACACGCTGTAGTCACCCAAGGAGATGGAAGGGCACGCGTGGGGACTCAACTGGACCCTGGGGACACCCAAGGGGCGCGTGGGGTCCGCTCCTGGGGGGCGGGGTGGCAAAGCTGCGCTCTCGGCTGTCTCAGAGCTCAGCCTCGCTTGCCTCGGTCTCCGCCGGCGTGGCCGCCTGGCTGCGCCTCAGCGCCGCCGCGGAAAGGCAAGATCCTAGCCTCTACCTCCACCGCCACCACCGGCCGCGCCAGCCGGGGACGTGGGCCGCCCGCAGCCTCCGGGAGAGCGCGCTCGGCCGCGCTAGGTCCCCGCCCTGACGTCTCTGCGCCTCGCTCCGCCCCTGGGGTGTGGGGGACCCGTGGCCGCCGCCGCGGCCGCTCGCGAGTTGGGCACCTGGGGCGCGGGCGATCAGCTAGCTGGGCGGTTACCCGGCGCACAGCTGGTGCGCCTCGGTGGCCGCGCGCGCTGCGCTCCGGGTCTAGACAAGACCAGGCGGCGCCCCTGCTCTGAGCAGAGACATGCCAGCAGAAGGGGCCTTTGGCAGAATGCGGGCCCCAGCACGTGTCCTTACACGCCGGCTGCGGCCACCCAGTATCCCCAGCTCCTCCTAGCTGCCTCCAGATGCTTGGGCTCCATGTGGGGGCATTTCCAACAGATAAATGCTGTCTTGTCCACGGGCTTTAGATGGTAGGACCCTCAAGTGCAGGGTTTATCACCAGATAGGCCACCCTTCTGGTAACATACCAACTGCAGACAGCTCAGAGTTTGAAGCCCTGGGTGTCTTCCTGGACAACTAAGTCACTCTGAGCCTCAGTTTCCTTATCTGAAAAAAGAAAAGATTGCAAATGACCTCTTAGAGACATCCTATAAAATGAGTGCTAGGAGCCTGGGGGAGATTGCTCAGTGGGTAAAGCGCTTAAGGGTGAGGACCGGAGTTCATATTCCCAGCACCCAAGCAAAAGTCAAGTAGGCGTTCCTGCAGTACAAGGGAAGCCAAAAGCATGAGCTCAGCACTGAACACTAAGCTTCTCTGATGACAGGGATGTGAAGACATCCTGACACACAAGCCCCAATAAAACGCATGCTAAGAAGAAATGCTCTTTTTTCACTTAGCAATGTACTAAAAAGATACCAAAAAGAAATGATGGGTGATGAAGGCTAGGAATACAGCTTAGTTGTAAAGTGCTCACCTGGGCTGTACTGAGTTAGTCCTGGGCTGGATCTTGGGACTGGGATTGGGGGTGGGAATGATGGCTCCAAAGCAAGTGAATTAAAGCCACCCAACTGTATATTTTAAAAATGTTTTTTAAACAGCAAATTGCATACTATGTACGTTTAACAGCCATTAATTCTCACAAATGGGGATGGGAGGGGAGAGGAGGAAGGAAAGGGCCTAAGTGACTCTTCAGAAGCCATCATTTGTAAAGATCTGTACTTTAAAGCAGAATAATTAGGGCCACTGTGATCAGGGTAATCACCTTGCTAGGCTCAGATAATGAGCTCAGAGTAGCCAAGATGAGAAATCAAACCTGAGAAAAAGTCAGCCAAGAACACAGATGAAAAGATCGGAAGAGCAGGAGGTAAAAATGGGAAATTCACTACAAAAGCCACAACAGGGGGACAGGAAATTGCATCAGGGTTACTTGCTTCTCTGAGGTTCAGGAGAACATAGGCTATAGAGAAGCTGTAGGTTTCAGGAGTGAGGAGTTACGGTGACACTGGAGAACAGTGTATGCATGGGGGCGGGATTGGTTAGGAGGGATAAGAAATGATAAGAGGTGGAAAGCATTTGGGAGTACCAACTGCCTTTTCCAGATCGTAGGAAGTGTGGACAGAACAGGAAAATAGTCAACAAAGAGAAGGATGTGTAGATCAGGAAAGGTTTGGGTACTTGGAGATCAAAGGGAATATTAGACTCAAAAGATGCTAGAGCAAAGGAAAATACATTTTAGGCAGTGTGGTCTCAGATTGGACCAGAAGACATTTTTGTTAGCATCCCTCACCAGTTTCACTTTGGAAAGAAGGAAGAATGCAGTAGGGAATGAGGGGGAAAGGGGGAGAGACTGGAAGAAATTTTGAGTTGAAATTCTATTGAGAAATTGGAGAATGTTGCCTTAGTTGGTCTGGCTTTCCTTGAAGAAGGCAGTGATTGACACTGATGGAATTGGAGGGTGGCACTTTGGAATACCTGGAATGATTTATAAAGGAGCTATGGGAAATGGGGAACACTAAAACTTGGATCCTGGCACCAGATGGCTCAGTGGTTAAGAGCCCTGGTGGCTCTTCCAGAGAGCCCAGGTCTAATTCTTAGTACCCACATGACAGCTCACAACTGTCTGTAACTCCATTCTCAAGGAATCTGATGCTTTTTTGTGGCCTCTGTGAACACTGAACACATGTGGTGCCCAGACACACATGCAGACAAATATATACATATATTAGATCTTTTATCTATATATTAAATCATATATATATGTATATATATGTATCTATATATGTATCTATATATGTATCTATATATGTAT
>NW_026589732.1:13534864-13544839 GCF_907164565.1 Psammomys obesus | reverse complement strand
TATATATGTATCTATATATGTATCTATATATGTATCTATATATGTATCTATCTATCTATCTATCTATATATATATATTAGATCTTAGGCATTCATTTGCATTAGAATTTTGTGAACATATGCACAGAATTAAATTTCTATATGGTGAGATGGGAACTAGGTAGATTTAGAGTCATTTTATTAATGGGATTTGCAGGACCAAAGACTCATGACCAATTGTGTGTACTTCCTTGGTGGTTTTAAAGCACCTGAGAAGCACAACTCCATGATTATGCATGCTCATAACTGAGGAATGTCAAAGCAGGTATGGCAAAAGGTCAAAACAGAGAGGAAATTTAGGATGCTTGATATGAGGTTCGGGCCAGTTAAGACATATAGCAGACACATTATTTTTAGCTGCCCAACTGGTGAACCCTTTTCCATCTTTGTGAAGAAGAGGGGCACATTTAAAGCATATGAGAAGAAAGCCACATCGAATCACAGAAATGGGGAAATGCCAGACACCTGCTTGCCCAGATCTCCAGGAAGCTATGCATGGCCTGCAATCTGGACTTTGCCAAACACGTGCCCCTGCCAAGAAGTTGGAAGATATTTTTGAGAATTCTTTCAGGTTGATATCTTATCTTTGGTCTTGCCCATGACCTTAGCCTCTTCCATAGATTTCTCAACTATTCTTCAAGCTACCAAATGAAATGCAAGTGCCTTCCTTTTCTTCCCTTATCAACCAGAATCCATTTCAGTTGCTTGTAACTAAGGACCCCTAGTGAAACAGGAAGACATGAAGTGAATGGCTAAGGTTCAGCCAACAAGCAGAAGGAGTCTATTTTCTCTCCCAACACTGCTCTCTTCCAATCTAAATTCTCTCATTTAGAAACCACTGAACCCATCATACACAGAGACATTTACAAACCAAATTATATCTATTTTTTTAGACAAGGTCTCATGTAGGCTAGCCTAGCTTCAAACCCACTATGTAGCCATGGATGGCCTTGAATGATATATTCTCCTGCTTCCATCCCTCTGCTGCTAGGATTACAGGCACATACCACCATGCCTGGCTTATGGGCTGCTAGGGATCCAACATCAGGCCTTGTCATTCTAGGCCAACACTCTACCAAGGAAGCTATACTACCAATGCACAGTCACTTTGTGGTTATCCATCACATTAAGTGATGGCCTGATATTACAAAGATGTGATGGCCCAGTGCCATGGCTATATTGGCTACTATATTCCTTCCAAACATTTAAAATTTGGTATTATACATTAGAGTGGTGCATAATCTGTTTCACAAATCAGTAGCTCTTGCTGGGACATTATGTTACAGGCCTAAGTACCATCCAGGTGGTGAGATGGTTTCTCTGATAGATGTGACACTGAATACAGAATGATAGATATGCAAAATAAATGTTTGCTGATAAAAGTTTCAGAAATCTATTTTAGGATGGGAATCCTTCGGGGACTGCAAATGAGCACAGACTATTTCTCCTGTGGGGGAAAACAGGAACTCAGTAATCCAAGAGAGAAATGACTTTCCAAAGCCCATCCTTAAAGAATAAGCCAGTGTCTTGTTGGGGAGTAGCTAGGAGTGTGAAATGTATTAGCAACCCAAAGCTTTCTTTACACAAAAGTGACTTAAAGGGCATGCCAGCCTCTCCAGAAACATTTGCCGTGCCTCGCTTTTGATGAGATCATTTAAGACTGTATGTTCATTTATAGCATATGTGATATGCAAGATCTAGAGGGAGAAAAAGGACATGAAAATAGAAGGGGGACTATTGGGGATATGGAAGGGGAAAGGGAGTATGAGAACAGAAAGGATGGGGCTGGAGAGATGGCTCAGAAGTTAAGAACATTAGCTGCCTTTCCAAAGGTCCTGAGTTCAATTCCCAGCAACCACGTGGTGGCTTATAACCATCTATAGTGAGATCTGGTGCCCTCTACTGGTGTGCAGGCATACATGCAGGCAGAATGCTGTATAAATAATAAATATATCTTTGAGAATAGAAAGGATAAAGGAGTATGTGTGTTATGAAAGTATATTATATAAATGCATAGAGATGTCATCATTAAAACTCTTTGTATAATTAATATATACTACCTTTTAAAATACATAGTTACTACACAGAATGCAAACAAGGAAAACCGCACATGGCGTTCCCTTGGCTCCTGTGGTTAACAGCACTTTGGGAAAGTTGATGGGCCTTCAAGGATGTGCTGGTTTTCTCTGTGGAGTCAAATGATAGAAACACAAAGGGAGAGTCCCCGTGGAGCAAGCAGACAGAAAAGGCTAAGGTGCAGAATGCCAGAGTGAGAGCGAAAGCAGGCGGGAGCAACAAGGCCTCTTAAAAGCAGGTTTGGCGGGAAATCTGGCTAGGCGTGAACGTTAGTAACCAGACGACAGCTTCCCTTTCTATCACTTGGCTTTGACAATGGCGCTTTCATTTGACTGATGTGAATCTCTAGAGGCAACAGGGCAGCATAAAGAAAGCGAACAGGAATTGCTGTGTGTTTGAGAATCGTCCCACACCTGCCTCACTGCAATGTGTTTGGGGACAACACTGTTCTATTTATAAGTTGGCTCAGAGTAGATAAAAGCTTTGGAAAGCGGAATGAGGAAGTGGGCGTGACATAGAGTAGACATGCGTTGTAAAGACCTGTTGGAAGCTTGGGCTCCTTTTAAAAATTCTGTGAGAAACAGGGATAACAGATGTCAAGGGCTTGCAAGGCCCACAGTGGATATTCCAGATGTGGTAGGTCTTAAGGACCCAGTCTAATCACTGTTATATTCAAAATTTCACAGATCAGATTAATTGAGTGACTTGGTTTTATTCAAACATCATTTTTATGTGATTTTAATGAAAAGAGGTGGGTCTATCAAGACCCTTTATTTTTTTTGCTTCATTTTTTTGTGTCTGTGAGTTTTTGTATGCATGCGTGTCTGTGAACCACTGGGTGCAGCACCTTCAGAGGCTGGAAAGAGACCTCAGAATCTCTGGAACTGAATGGTTGTGAGCCATCCCGTAAGTGTTGAGAACCAAACCCAGATCTTCAGAAAGAGCTGAAAGCGCTCTTAACCAATAAACCGCCTTTCCAGCCCCAGGAATTTCTTTACTGGATTCTCCTTGTGATGATTAATACACATGTACAGTCATCTTTTGGGATGAGTTAATTTGATAAGTTTAAACATGAAGACACTTTAACATTTTTTTCTGCCTCCCTCCCCTGATAGGGATACAGGTGTGTGACAGTGCCCCTCTTTTTACACGGGGCTAATGACGGAACCCAGGGTTTTGTGCATGCTGGATGAGCATTTTATCAACTGAGCTACATCCCCAGCCCTGGAAGAGAATTCTTAAGTGGTGATAGACTAAGTCCTAGGAGAAAATGGGAAAATAATTATTTCTCGATATTTGGGGAATGAATGCCCGTGTCTACATATTAAAAGTAATCAGCTGTAGAGCTGATTCCAGGTTTGAGGGTGAATTAGTTACAAACTAGAAAGATCTTTCGAAAGGTCACATCTACCCTAGCTGGGTGATCTGATGCCACTAGACACAGTTGGGTCATTGGCTTCACAGAGAGCTTAGAAGCCAGTCCAGTTTGTCCTAGCACAATGACCATGATGTGCCCTGTCAGCGTAGAATCCCTTTTAGTAGTGTGGTAATCGACACTTTCATTATTATCCATGATTCCGTAATGCCCCATGCATTCTAGAAGTCAGCACTGCTGACCAGAGGAGAGATTTCCTGCAGGGTTGGCAGTGGGGAGATGATGGCCTGCCACTCCAATTCGGTCCAACCCAATGGCTGGAGAACCAAGAGTGAAACTGGAAAGAGAACCAAGAGTGAATCTAGCCACCCACTGCCAACAGAGGCTGTCTCCTCCTGGTGCTCATTTCATTCAGAGAAGTCAATCAGATAGTCTCAAAAGTAGCTCCTTACTGATGCACAAGACCACCCAGATGGGGACCACTGGACAAATTGTCTTTCCTCAGAGCAGCCTGCAGTAGCTTAGAGAACATGAGACCGAGGCTCAAATCCAAGCCCTCATCCTCATTGACACTGAGTATGAGCACATACCAGCCCCTTCAGTGCCCTAGACTGAGCTTTCTTATCTGCATATCAGGGACGGGTTTTCTGTTTGTAGGCTGGAAATAGGGATAGCCAGCTAGCTACCTGCTTCTTGCTAGTACTGTGGTAAAGGGTCAGAATGCAAGACTCCAAAGTCAGTGCCTAGTTAGTTCTCTGTACTATTTTGGTGAAGTACCATGACCAAAAGGAACTTGGGGGATGAAGGGTTTTGTTACATTAAAAACTTCCAGGTAATGGTCCATCATGAAAGGATGTCAGGGCAGGAACTCAAGCAAGGCAGGATGGAAGCAAGAACCGATGTAGAGATTGTGAATGAATGCTGGTTGCTGGCTGGCTCCCATGGCCTGCTCATCTTGCTTTCTTATACTACCTAGGACCTCCTGCCCAGGAGCAGGACTACCTCCAGAAGACTGGGTCTTCCCATGTCAGCCAAAAATGTCCCCATAGACTTGTTTATAGGCAATCAGATGGGACCATTTATTTTCAATTGAAGTTCGCTTTCCTCAGATGATTCTAGCTTGTGTTCAATTGATAAAAAATAAAATAAAAATTAACCAGCACAGTTAGTGACTTGGGGATGTGATGATTATTGGAAGCATGTTTGTGCAACTGCATAGACTCAATCCAGTAAGATAAAACCCGGTGCTTTTACATAAGACAAAAAGGTGCTTTGGGTTCTGGATGGGTCTCTAGGAGAACTGACCCAGTAAAAAGAAATTACCATGGGCATCTGGGCTTTCTTTGACTCTTGGGTGACCCCGACGTCATAAGTAACTGAAGACAAATAAACCCACATTCTGGTCTCCACATTTAGTTAGCTTAAGGAAATACAGAAAAAGCTATAGTGGTCTGAGGATGCAATGAGAGAAACAGAGAAAGGCAGCAGGAAAGGAAACAGAAAATCTTGGATCTGTTTTGGGACTGTTGTGTGCGTGCCAAGCCTATATTTGAATGCTACTTGGCATGCATTTGCTTCCACGTGTTCTTCTTTTTGCATTCATTCAAGGGCTAAATTTATCCCACTAGAAGGGACGGCATACTTGAGAATGTGGGGAGAAAAAGTTGTAGACACAAAGGCGGCTGTCTTTTGAGAAGCCAGAAGTACCAGGGAGCTCCCTGGAAAAAGGCAGGAAGCCAGAACTCCAAGGGAACCTTTCCAAGACCCTGAGCTCAGGTCAGGGTCAGACCTTGACCTGACAGTGGAAGGCATCCATAGCCTTCCCTTCTAGGAAAGGTATGAGCAGAAACCCGAAATCAACTCCCCGATTCCCATGAGTTCCCAAGTCTGACCCAGCCTTTCAGGAAATCAAGATTCTGCAGCTTTCCAGGCCTCTCCTGGACGGCAGTGTCTGTCCCCAAGATTGCCGATGAAGAGTTGATCTTATTCTCTCTGTAGCTGTTTGCGGAGCAGCTCACTGGGGTGGGTGCTCTTACAGAGAATGCTGTGTTCCATCGCTGGAGTGCTGTGCAGCCATAACCAGGTAGAAGATGGCTGACCCATACTGGAACTGGAGAGCCCCCCCCCCCCCCTTGCCGCTTTCTGGTCTTTTTTTCTTTTCTTTTTTTTTTTTTTTTTGTGCTCAGTTTCTCCCTTTGCTCTCTAATTCCTTACCTGTCACTCACCCCCAAAGCCAGTTCTTGTTATAGAATCTTTGAAAATTGACAAGTCATTGCAACGAGTAGCTTTTCCTATGACCCCAATGATGGGGTTTCAGCCTTTCCGGTAGAGCAGACAGTGGCTTTCTGTCTGAACTCTGCCTCCATATTTTGTGAGGCATCCTTCACTTTTTTTAAGACAAGCAAGGGAAGGTTCCCAAGACTCTGGGATGGCTAGCCTTTGTTTTAGGCTCAATTAAGCCACCCAAGCATCTTTCCAGAGTTAACCCCATATTTGGCCTCCAGTACCCTCTCCTCCTCCCCAGAGAACTTGACACCTTCTTCATCTGTTTGTACCACTCCAAATTTGGTGCTTTCTCATACTGTGAGCTATGCCTGGAATGCAGCCTCCCCCTCCCTCTTCTAACTTTCCAAGTCTCCTCTTGTTAACTTCACAGAGTTCCGGAAATCCCACCCTCTCAGGGTATGCCTGTTTGTCCCTTGGGGAAGAAGTGGTTATTCCACCTAATTCCTAGCATAAGATGCCACTGGCAAATTGATGGCTCCACATGTCATTTGTCCTAAACTCTAAAAAACATAGTCACAGCCTTGAAGGAGATCTTGTCAGGATCTTGTCCCACAAGCCACCATAATGGCTGTTTGTAAGTGAGGAAGCTCTTAAGCTAGGAGGAGCCACGGATTTGAGAACCTGGCTGAATCGACAGAGAGAGAGAGAGAGAGAGAGATCAGTGTTGGCAGGTTTGCATGACACAAAATGTATGTGGAGATCAGAGGACAACCTAATGCAGGTAGTCCTTTTGTCTTTCCTTACATGGGTTCCAGACCTGAACTAGGTTATAAGCCTTGCATGATCCAGAGTCAAGCGTCCTACCCACCTAGTCATCTCACTAACCCCTTTCTCTGTCTCTGTTACTTTGAATATGTGTGTCTCCTTTTTTTTTTTTTTTTTTATTAACAATTTTTTTTTAAGTCTCCATCTAAAAGAGTGCCTCTAAGCTTTAAGGAAAGCTTATGTAGGACTGGAATCCCCTTGAGACTATTAGGAAGGACAAGTTCAGTCTGGATGCAGGCAGCACTTCATATATAATTTCTAGAGTTTCAGGAACACACTGAGTCCTTCCAAGCACATTTCTAGAAGATCCATGGATGGTTTAAGAAACTAACAAACAAACATCCCTGATCCAGAACTTAGAAGATCAGAGGACAAGTGCCAACAATGGCATTGTCACTAAGAACCTGAAAGGTCACCTTGGTCATTCGTGACAGCACGTCAGAATGCTGAGAAACTCCTGCTCAGCACTGTCACCCCAGATCCGGCCAAGGGGGGCCAGGCTCCCCACTCATTGTCTGTGCTCTAAGTGGGTCCTCACTCCCACTAACAGTCGCTAGCAGAAAACGACACATGTAAGAAAAAAAATAAAGCCAGCAAATTCCCTCCCTAAGAAGGCTGCCTCCATTGACTTCCTCCCAACTATAGCTTTCTTTCACTTATAGTCCATCCATCCTTGGGTCCTCTAGGCTAGGCTTTTCTCTGAAGCTCCTCAGAGCAGGAGTCACTTCTCTCTCTTGCCTCCTAAGATTAGCTTAGAACTGTTTTCTGTTCTAAGCAGAAACAAAAAATAAAACAAGAAGAGAGCTCATTTACATAAAACCCAAGACAGCCTTGACACGGTAATCATATGGTTTGTCCATATCTCTCTCAATCAGTGTTAGGTTCTGCTTCATTAAGCACCATTATGAAGAGCCTCCAGCATTCAAGATCTCCTTCCCAAAGGTCTTCGCAGCTTTCTTCCCCAACCACTGTTGAGTGAAGTCATTTGACTTCCAGTTGGGAACTTCCAGCAAAAATTCAAAGCTTGATTCAAAATCACTGGGTTCTCTGCTTCCAAGGAAAACAGACTGTCACTGAATTAAAGGCGCTGTTAGCTTGGTTCAAGCCAAAACAAATGCAGCGGGCTTTTCATTAATAAGGGGACAGCAGCCTTTCAAGGTGGTGACCCAATGAGGCAAGCGACAATGGATATCTGGTTTCAAAACCAACCTTAGAGCAACCTTGAAATTTCGCACTTGCCCTCCGAGCAAAGAAAAACCCAACACTTGTTAATCTCGTTATTTATAAAACAGTGTAGCAGCCCTACCCTACAAAAGCCAGTTATTTGATAAGAATATGACCATGAGAGCGGGCTGGGCAAAAATGTGTGTTTGCCCTTTTACTTCAACAAGAGTCAAACTAGTATTTTTAATGAGTTGTAGTAAGACAAAGGCAAATTGACTCAAATAAAAATCTGAATTTGCAAGTATTTTTTTCCAAATGAAGGAAAAGCTTGAACTTAAGATTGGATAAAAAAATTTTGCATTAAAGCAAAAAAAAAAAAAAACTTAATTTAATATGCACATGGTGCTATGCCCTTGAGTACACTCTAAGTGCTCCACAAATGTTAACTAATGTAATCTTCATAACATCCCTAGGAAGACAACACTATTTTTATTTATTCCCATTTTCTGGAAGAGGAGATTGAGGCACAGAGAGCCTGTGGTTGCCCAGCTTCTAAGTGGCATTTGTTAATCATATCAGATGCTGTACTTGCTGGAAGAATATGTATTTGTGAGACTAAATGTTGGGAGCATCTAGCTTCCTTCTGAAACATTTCATTATTTCCAATGAATAAGATTTCATAAAACAGTCAACTGAGTCTATGTTTCCCTTCATTTCCTCTGTCCCTTCTTCTCCTTCCTCCCTCCCTCCTTCCCACCGTCCCTCCTCTCATCTCGACATACATACAGCATACATATGGCATACATATGAGGAAATTTGCTGGAAATTAGTGGCTTTTTTATTGTTTTGCACTTGTAGTCAGGGAAAGAAGACAGTGGCCCAAAGCAGAGAGATCCTACTATAGTACAGTGAGCATTGCCTTCAGAGACGTTCTGAAGAAAGCTATGTACAGGAAAAGGAGGGTGTGGCACGGGTCCTAGTTTAGGTGTGGGAGGAGGACCTGGCTAGAGGGAGCACTGAAGTCATACAAATGTGGGGTGGGGGAGGAGATCAGGCTGAGGAACCAATTCCCAGACAACCTTTGAGACAATGTGACTGTGCTCCCAATGTCAGTCAAGCAATTAGGAAACCATCATGGCAGGACAGAGGGAGCAGTGAAGGAGTGTAGGACCGGAAGCCATTGAATGGCTGAGCTTTAACCTTCTGAGGGGCGGTATCAGTTAGGGAGTGAAGCGGTAACTGGCCACCAGAGATGCTCAAAGGAAGCAGGAATGAGCAGGGAGATCTGACAGAGGGTCCTGAAGAGATCTTTGGAGCTTTGTGTCCTGGTAGGCAAAACAATAGCAGCCTGTGGAGCTGTTGTCATCCATAGCAAAAGGGAATCCTGGAAAGTGTGTGGCATTAAGGTGGGAAGGGCCAATTGTGTACTGATGGAATTAGTGTCTGAAATGCCAGGAAACCTCACCCTCACTTAAAGGAGAAAAGGCAAGGAGGATACAGGAAATGTGGAACAAACAACAGGGACCCTAAGAGTTCACACTACGGCTTGGAGGCTTGGAGGCTTACAGAGTGCATTGTAAACCCTGGGAGACTGCATCATTTCTTTCATGTTTATCCCCTCATTTAGAAAATGAAGTCAGTGGTGTTTAAGCTGTATCTGTATTTTCAAGGCAAAACAGATGATCTATGCTGACATGGCTTTTTAGGTTTTCTAATACTTCAATAACCACAATGACCAAAAGCAAGCTGGGAGGAAAAGATTTACTTCAGCTTGCAGTTGTGGTGCATCATGAAGGGGAACCATGGCGGGAACAAAGCTGAGGCCGGAGAGGAATGCTGCTTCCTGGCTTGCTTGCCCTATTTGCTTTTCTATACCACCTGCTTAGAGGCAGCTCTGTCCCCACTGCTCTGGACCCTCCCTCTCCAAACATTAGTCAAGAAAATGCAAAACTCCCTCCCCAGACTTGCCTACAGGTGAATGTAATGGAGATGCTTTCTTAATTGAGGCTCCCTTTCCCAGGGGACCCAAGCTTGTGTTAAGCTGATGAAAACTGAGCTAGCACACATGGATTATAAGCCCGGGTTACAAGCCTGTGCCAGGCATGTCCTAGTGCCTTCATAAAAGCTTGTAAATCCTGTGAGAAGCATGCTTACAAAGGAGGCATGTGGGAGCAGAGAGATCAAAGTTTGTTCATTGATCTCCACATGTGAGCTGCAGACAGTGAGATAGATAGATAGATAGATAGATAGATAGATAGATAGATAGATAGA
>NW_026589732.1:13483390-13534854 GCF_907164565.1 Psammomys obesus | reverse complement strand
AGATAGATAGATAGATAGATAGATAGATAGATAGATAGATAGATAGATAGATGGATGGATAGATAGATGTGATTTAAAACAAAAGGAGTGGCTCAGAGTACTGGTGTCAGAAAACTGTGGGTTCAATACCAACACCATATTTGTAAAACAAGTAACTTGCCTCTCTGTTTCTAATGCCATCCTTAGTAAACGGACAGTAGTAGTAATTTCTGTCCTATGGGGTACATGACAAGGCCTGTGTTGGTTTTCATTTTTCTAGTGATGAGGAGAAAAGTGAGATTATGTGCTGATTCTAAAAGAAGGAAGGAAAGAAAGAAAGAAAGGAAGGAAGGGAGGAAGGGAAGAAAGAAAACAATGTTGACTCTAGCTCTCACAATTGAAACTTTGCAAAGTGAAAACCCAAGGCATAGTATCTCATACAGAGCTGGTCTCCAAAATCTGGTGCTCATGAGCAGCAGTGATGATCCCACCAGCTTTGCTTTACAAGTTTTTTTCATGATGTTGCTTATTCTAACACACACACACAACCACCACCACCACTATCACCAACCACACCACACCACACCACACAGCAGGCTCAGAGAGGGCCTCTGCTCACAGCTTGAGCCTTGGGTAGGCTGCAGTGAAGAAATTGCGGTGAGTTAATGAGAAGATGTAGAGGGTCTTTGACTGTTAACCTTTCTCTTTTCTCCTGCCTGTTTTGACTGGGGGTCTCTGAGTCATTACACCTGCACCAAACCAAGAGCCAAGAACCTTGGTATTTAATGATGTTTGGAAAACACTCAAGTCATTTGTGCCAGATACAGGAACAACGATACCATTCTCATTTGCGAGAGTCATTGGCTCAGCAGTTTGATGCACAAATGGCCCTATTATGGGCTAAAATGGTGACCCAGAGCCCCACAATCTGCAGAACTAAGTGCTAAGTGTGTAAGTTTTTTACAACTGCTTTCTGAAAAGACTCCAGGGGATGGTCATGAGTGTACCAATCTGATTAGAGAAGAGAGAGAGAATCTGTCTGCCACTTCCTAGGATCCAGCTACTTAATATGGGCTGAGGCCAATTTCTGTGCAGGGTTGTATCAGGCACTGTAACAGGTCTGGGTATGATCAGGAGCCACGTGGCCTCTACCACAATCAATAGCTATGCTGAGAGCAACTCCTGGCCTGGTGAGCTGTGTCTCTTAGGCCCCAAGAGTTTCTCTGTCACCAAAATGTAGATGCTTATGTGCTCACTGTGGGGTCTGTGCACAGCAAAATTTCTTCAAGACTTATTTCAAATGTAGATTATCAGCAACCCAAGACCCACTGAAACGAATCAGGTTTTGGAAGGTCCTCACATGATTCACATGCACATCTCCTATATGGCACCATTCTTCAAACAACATTGCCACCATCTTCGTGAGATCAGTGGTGTCTACTGCTTTTGGAGAGTCTACCACAATTGGGCCTGTCGGTTATTGACCTCTCCTTAGGATTGGAGGGAGAAAGGAAGGTCAGTGAATATTCAGATGCTCCTTTCAGCCACTCGTATACAATTTTATCCTAATTGCACATCACCTTGGGAGAGTATATAGCCCAAGGAAGACCAGGGAAAGAGGCTTCCTCTGTGTGGCTGGGAGGAAGCCATCATCCATGTTGAATAAGGAATTTCTACTGAGGCTGTTTTGAGGTCACCCATGGTATGTGAGTAAGCCCAATAAACTCATTAGATCCCAAAGTTAAACTATGGTGGGGTCCTTCTTTGGTTGGTTAGGGCCCTAGGAGAAGGGGTGAATGTTGTTCAGTTCTCTTCCAGGGAAGGAATTTTAGCAGCAGCATTCAAAGTAAGAAGTACCACTGCCAATGCATATCAGTCCTCAACTGTATATGCTTCAAAATGATACCCTTGCCCAAGGCTCTCTCCAGACTATACAAATATCTGTTCTTAAATTCCCCAGGTGATTTTATCACTCAGTAAGAATTAAGAACAACTCCTATCTTTAATGATGGTAGTGTTGGTGATTAAAGGTAGCATACTGAGTTAAGTACTTGTTGGTACCAAATTCCTCTATCACTATAGTAACCCACTAGAGTCCTATGAAGAGGAATAATCTTTTCTTGCCTTCAGAGATTAAGAATTAATAAATTGTCTATGGTTATAAAGTCTCATGCTAGGGCCAGAACTTGCATTTGTGTGTATGTGTTTGTACCCAAAGACTGACATTAGGTGCCATCTTCAACTACTCTCTACCTTGTGTTTTGAGACAAGTGTATCGCTGAACCCAGAACTCACCTATTCAGCTAGGCTACCTGGCAAGCAAGTCCCCAGGAATCCTCTTGTTTCTACCTCTTCAGATCTGCTTTTGTTTGTTTGTTTTTGTTTCTGTTGTTGTTTTTAATGTGGGTTCTGGGTATCCAAACACAGGTTTGGTTCTCAATCTTGTGTGGCAAGCATTACACCAACTGAATAATCACTCTATGGCAGAATTTGCATTTAAAAAAATCCCCTAGTTACTGATCCTGCCTGAGACTGACTTTATGAGAGTCTCTCAAGGTGAAGCTTAGGCATCCACAGGCTCCACTTAGATATCAAGTGAATCTTATTCATTTTGAAGTGTAAGACACAAAGACCATCATTTATCTACTCCTAAGGCTGTTTCTTTAACTTGGGTCAATGGAAAATGAGAAGAGTCATAAATCTTTGAGGAGCTAGCTTGAGCTTTTCAGCAGTGACTTTGGATATCCCATTTAGCACCATCCAGATGCACAGCTGTTCATAATTTACACAACTCGGCTATAGACCCTGAAATGGCCTCATCACTCCTTACTTATAACTGGTCAGAGCATCTAACCACGCATGGTTCAGTTTTAGTTCAGGATTCATTTTGTGGTTCCACGTGGTCCCTGACTCAGTTTTCTTTCTCCTACTTCTTATTCATCCTGCCATCTACCCACCTACCCTGCCCATTCCATTCATCTAGCCAGTTCTGTATCCATTTATCTATCACAATCTATCCCAGCTAGCGATTCATTCATATTGCTTTCCTATTCTCCCATCTAGCCTCACACCCACACGTCCATTTCTACATCATTCAGCATCGTCATTACTGCGCTGACATCTGTGTTGAGGAACTGAGTGAAGTATGGCCTTAGTGAGCAATACTGGCAGACCTTTAAGGAACAAGCTACGTCGTGTGACGGTGCTGAGTTCAAGATGTGGTAGGAAAAAGGAAGAAGCCAGTTTCTTCAAGGGGAGGCAGTGAGAATGGGAACTCAGAAGCCACAGGCTTACATCAGAAGAACCGACTACCAAAGCAGCACATGATGTTCGGGGTGCTGGAATTCACACTGCTCTGCAGAGACATGTACAGGTGGACTTCCAGGAAGTGGAATGACAGCCGTGAGAGGAGCTCCATTCTCGGCCTCCTTTAGCAGGCCAGCTGTTCTTCCAAGGCAAGAGGAGACACTGGAGGGTACAGGCAAAGGGCAATTTCAGAAGGATCATGTACTACTTTACTAAGAATGAACTATTTTAATTGCACGCACAGAAGAGTCAGATTCCTTTGTGGAAAAGTCACGGTTGTAGACCAAGGTGGCCTAGTACTTGATCCTTCTGCCCCTTCCCCTTAAGTGCCAGAATCAGCAGAGTGTGCCGCCATGCTCGGCCTGACAATGAGACCTTGGCATATAATAAGCGTGACCATTATAATGAGTTGCATAGCGGCTCTCCAAAAGATAATTCAATTCCCCACTCCCAGGACCTATGAATTGGACCTAATCCACAGGAAAACAGGGCATGAAGATCTAATTAAGTGCAGAATTCTGTATTTAAGATGGATCCTAAACCCAAGAATGGATATACCTATAAGAGATAAGGGAGTGATTGGAGACCACAGCTATGTGTCTCTGAGCCAAGGAGCATCCAGGGTTCTAACAGACTGCTGGAAAGCAATAATGGAAAATAAAAAATCTAGACATTTCCTAGAGGCAGGATCCTTTTTGGGGTTTATATTTTTTAAAAATGCCACTTTTACATTGTTTTATTTTTGTCCTTAGATATCATTTCAGAGCATCCTGCAAAGTGACACTGTTCTCACTCCTAACATAACTATCTGCTCTTATTTTTCAAAAATTACCGGCTCTATTTCCAATAATACAAGTTGCAATAATGTTATTTGAGGAGAAATTTGCCATCCAATCCTATTAGTTCATTTGTGTGTTAAAGTATCGTAAGAGTTGCCATTTACCTCAGGGCTCTCTATACATAATCTAATTATATTTGAATAGACCCAAGACATAAGATATTTATTAAAGTTATTCCTATGCATTCACATTTAGTTCATCTGACTTAAGGTTGATTCTTACTTTTGTGGTCTAGATAAAACATAATAAGCAAAGAGTAACTGAATCTGGCATCTGGCATTGTCTTTAATGAGCATTACATATACTCTTCATTCAAATAATACTTCAATAGGTGAAAGGTGGAAATGCACTCATGCTTTTCCATGGAATGTGTTGAGACAATTTGTCCTGCCACAAAAATCAAAGAGAATTCAAAGATGATTTGAATTTGTGTCTTTAGTAAAAAAAAAACACAAGCAAAACACAGTAGTCAAAACTTACCCAGTGAACTGGCAGGGTACAATTGGGAACTGTATGCATATGCCTTAGAAGGTTAGAGAACTGGGTAGATGGTTCATTTAACAATATTTAATGAGAATTTATTATCCAGGGCACAGCGCTGGCTTGGGGCTCAAAGAGTGAAAGGGAGCCTTTTCGGAGGGGAGGGGATTTATAGCTGTGCACCATAAGTCACTATCACAGAATTAAAAGAGGAAGGAGCCTTAACCAGTCCACAGAACAAAGTCCTTCCAATTATAGTTCATTCTATTAATTGCCAAACTGCCAGAATGACATGAACCCCAGCATCCTCATCTGCAGAGGAGGATGAATAGGAAATCGCAAGGTTGTCTTGGGGATTCTAGAAAATGCTCTGTGCAAAGTAATTCCCCAAAGTAAAGAATATCATAATAAATACTAAGGTTGGCTTCTGTTCTGCTTCCATGCCTATGGTTGCCTCACCCTCCCTGCCTTTGCTCTTTGCTCCTCCCGTGACAGCTGTCTAAACCACTGGCATGACTTCTGTGAGCCAGGCTACTCAGCCTAAATTCCATAGAGCCAGGAGGGAATTGTTTCCCCAGGGTTTAATTGGAAAGTACTGTGGCTGAGGATAAAAATAGACACACAAAGCTCCAAGATGTATGATTTATAAGACATTCTGGAAAAGGCAAAGCCATTGGGGTAGAACCCAGATCAGTAACTGATGGAGGCTGAGGGTGTAACTCAGGACCAAGGGAACATTACGTCAAGATAAAATCATTCTGGATCTTGGTTGGGAGGTGGTTATGCACCTCTGGCAATTGCTCCCAACTCAGTGAACTAGATGCTTAACAAGAGCAAATTTTACTATATGCAAATTATACATCAACAATTCTAACGTTAAAAAATTATGGTTTAGAAATTTTAAAACTTCTTTTAGAAAAATATCTGTGATTGGAGTAGGAAATGAGCTGTGCTTTTGAGAAAAATCTTATGTGGAAGTAAATACAAGAGAAGACAGACTTCCATAGTTCCTGAAAGAGACAAAGTTCTCTGGAAATTTAGAAGCAAGGGAAATATCCATCCAGGAATCTTGAGAGGCATTTCAGAAAGGAGGTTACATTCAGATAGACCTGATAAATTTCAGTTCATCATTTCTTATTTTCTTCTCTACCAACTACAAAGAGCAGAGTAAACCCAATATACATTTATGTATGACTTCCAAAATCTGTTACAGGCTTGACCATTTTTTTTTTGAGGGTTGTGAGGCTTTGAGATGGAGTCTCATGAATCCTAGACTGCCCTCAAGCTCTCTCTACATAGCAGAGACTGTCCCTGAACTCTGCAGCTGAGGCTGGCTTTGAACCCTTATTCCTCCCACCCCTAATTCTCAGAGCCAGTAAACAGATGTGTGCCACCATGTCTAACTCACTTTTCTATTTCTAGAGCTGTAATATAATGACATATTTGCCACAAATGGAGTGATTCATGTTTCCCATTATCTTGCCCTGCAGCTGGATGATCAATACTAAAACCATGATTTTAGGTTTGTGCTACTCAGGAAACCAGTTGGCTTATACATGGTTTTTATAAACTCTCCATTCGTTTTATGAAAGGGTAAAAGGGTGATGCCATTAGAGGATATTCAAGACATTGGGAACAGGGGGCACTTACAACCTGTTGATAATTCTACAAATTAGGAAGGAAAAGAAAGCTCAAGCCAAGCCTAGTGAAGCAGGTCTATACACCCAGCTACTCTGGAGGCCAAGAAAGAAGAATCAAAGTTCAAGGCTGGCCTGTGCTAAGGGAGCATTCAAGGCCACCATGGCCAACTTAGTGACACTTTGTTATAAAGTGAAAGGAGTGTTCAGCATATAGTGCTTGCTTAGCATGCAGGAGTTCCTAGGCTCCGTCTCCAGTCCCATTGAAAAACACAGTCGGTCTTAGATCTATACAAAGACTAACTCATTAATTTTTTACTATAGCCAGGGAGTTATCTTCCTTTCTATGAATCAGTAGAAGATTAACAATCTGTGAGGAAACAAACAAGCAGGAAAAGGAACAGCTAAGGATGTGGAGCAGGAGATCAAAATAAGCATGAGAAGATGGTTACACGGCACATGCTAAAATGAAAACAACACAGCTTGCGCGTATTGGGCCAGCAAAGCTAATACGGTGTTAATGTGGGTATAGAAAACCCAGCTACTCCGGGGACCACCCTGATGGACACACTGCCTTTGGTGTTTCTGTCAAAGGAAGGATGGCCCACCTGGAAGTGGGCAAGATTATCCCACAGGCTGGGTGTGGTCTCAGAGTCAATGAAGATTGGAAAAAGGAGAAAGCAGTCTGAGCCCTGGAAAACACTTTCTCTTCTCCTGGTTGGTCTGACCAGACCATGTATCTTCCCTACAACAATGGGCTGTATCCCTTTGTACTATGAGCCAAAATAACCACTGTCTCCCTCAAGTTGTTTTTGTTGGATATTTAGTCACAGCAAGCAACAAGGAAAGCAACAATGCAGGCAATGACGAGAATAAGTGTGTATATTTGCTTGATACACTGGGTCCATTTCCAGAGAGGGATGCCAGTGACTGGGACCGGAGTGGATTTATGGTAGGAGTGCAAAGAGCAGGGAAGCAAAGAGGTAGGGATGGGAGGAACACTTGTACATAACGTTCGCACCTTGTGAGTATGTTACATATAAAAAACTTTTATATGAATAAAAGCCCAAACAACTAAATAACGGAAATAGAGCGAAGTTTTATTCCTTGTTTTATTGCTAAGTTTTGCGGCCATAGATCATCTCTTTTTTTTTTTTTATGAACCTTGATGTGAGTTTCTGTAAAATGATGAGGTTGAGCAAGCTCTAGAAGACCCTAGGCTGCCTCCTTAGCTTTTGATGGTTAAGTGGGTTGGGAATAAAGGATTTCCTCTTTAGGATCACTATGCACAGCATATAGATTTACAGACTTTAAAACTCAGGGCTCTTTTCTAATTTGCTCTATGACAAGCAGGCCTTGGAGTGGTGGAGTGCACAGCTTAGACTTCTATATGGGACCACACCACCTTTTTAATATTTATTTATTCATTCATTCATTCACTCACTCACTCACTCATTTTTGCCATTATATTTTCACAAAGAACTCTCTGTTTACGGGCGACTGCAATGGTAGAAACCAATGGTTACTTCTTGTGTGGTGGGGATATAAGACATCAAACAGTAGTTATTTCAGTCCAGATTATTAGTTTTAACCATCCATTGATTATTAGAAAAGCTGTTAATTATGTGATTTTTTAAAAAATTTTTCCCTTATATTTATTTTTTATTCACTTCAATTTATTCACTTTGTATCCCAGCTGTCGCCCCTCCTTCGTTCCCTCCCAATCCTGCCCTTCCTCCCTCTTCTCCTCTCCTGCCCCTCCCCCACTCCACTGATAGAGGAGGTCCTCTTCCTTTTCCATCTGCTCTAGCCTATCAGGTCTCATCAGGTCTGTCTGCATTATCTTCCTCTGTGGCCTGATAAGGCTGCCCCACCCCTCAGGGGAAGGTGATGAAAGAGCCAGCCACTGAGTTCATGTCTGTGCTACATCTGTGCAAGAGTTCTAGGTTATCTCCATGAACAGTCCTTGGTTGGAGTGTCAGTCTCAGAAAAGACCCCTGGGCCCAGATTTTTGGTTCTGTTGCTCTCCTTGTGGAGTTCTAGTCCCCTCCAGGTCTTTTTATCTTTCCCTTCTTTTACAAGATTCCCTGCACTCTGCCCAAAGTTTGGATATGAGTCTCAGCATCTGCTTTAATACACTGGCTGGATAGTCTTTCAGAGGCCCTCTGTGGTAGGCTACTGTCCTGTTCCCTGTTTTCTCCCTATCCCGATGTCTATCACATTTGCCTTTCTGAATGGGGATTGAGCATCCTCCAAGTATGTGATTATTAATGTAACCTTTGCCCTGAAATGTTTGGACCATATGAAGGTTCTCAAAACTATTAAAAGCTAACTACATCTTAAGTAATATAACATGTTTTCTTTTTAAAACCTGTGTTTTTGAGCTATATGATACAAATTGAAATTACAGTCAGTAGAAAATAACTTTTTGGATAAAATTAATTACAGTTAGAATCCATACTCCACACACAAGCACACAAAACCCCTCAGGGAAACTCCATATCTAAGCAAAATAGCAGTATACAATGTGAGGATGGGAAGAAGTTTGCAGGTCTACAGGGAGCAGAACACACTGTAAAGTAACAAACAGATAAAAATGACCCACTGCTTTTGTAGGACACATTTTTGTCCACAGGAAAGGGGACAAGCTGAAGAAGGACACACCCTATTTCTCCTTTCTCTCCTTATCGGAGAAGTTGAATCCTTCAGGAGCCATGCATATAGCAGCCCTGTTGCCACAGGATACTGCAGCTCTAAGGTCTCCACTAAGCCTCAGTTCTAAGCAGTAGGATCTCCATGACTCCATTCGGATGGGCACATTCCTGATTTCTCTCCTTGAAGAAGGAACAAGTTCCACTATGATGAACACACACTATGAATCAAGGAGTCAGGGCATAAAATTCTTGGCTCTCCGTGTTTTGTCTCAGAAACCCCAAGTGGCATCTTGGTTAACAGCCATTACCTTGTAGAATATGAGACTTGCTTTCTGTATTAACACAGAGAATGGATGAACTTTAGCCCATAGCTAGAAAGCAAGCCGATCTTGAACTTGCCTTTCTGTGTTAATTTCTTTTCTTATCACTGTGACAAACCACGCAACAGAAACACTTTGTGGGAGGAAGAGTCTGTTTGGGCTCCTGGTTTCAGAGGGCTGTAGTCTCTCCTAGCACGGAAGCCATGGGGGCACGCATGGCAGCTGGAGCATGGTAGAGGCTCCTTATATCTGGACAGACCAGGGAAGCAGAGAGAGCTATGCTGGAACCAAGTGCACATGAGCCCATCCTCCACAGCTTACTTCTAAAACTAGGCCCTCCCTCCTAAAGACACCTAATTTTGGAGGATTAATATGAAGATGGAATCCCAGATGTGAAATGATCAGGACACGTGTGCACACGTCTTTAGAAATTTTTGTAACACTTTTCAGATTCGGGGAATTTGACCCAGATGCCCTGGACCCATTTACAGTTAGCTCATCAAGTCATGTAGACATGCCCACAAAACAGCTCACTAGAAAGACAATTATTAAAACTCTTTACAGGTGATTCTAGGCAGTGTCAAGTTGATAGTCAGTGCTAAGTAAGACGCTACTCAAAGTCACACTGACATTGCACGGAAGAACCTGAGAAAGCAGAAGCCCAGGTTCTATCCCAGTCCGCTTGGATTAAAATTATCAATGAAACAAGACTGACTCCTGTGTGATTCTTAAGCATGTCAAAATCTAAGAAGTTAAGGTCTAGATGTTGTCTACCTATGTTCATTTTAGGAGCCACCTCCTAAAATGGAGGTGAAACTTCTCATCTTACCAGCAAGTCTACCCAGTCTATGCCAGACACCTTTCTCTGATTTCTTATCATCATATGTGTGCGTCTCTGAACATTATTTGGTACAGTATACTACTGTGGGTTGTTCTATTCCTAGTACACAGTCTGGTTAGAATATGTTAGGCATTCAAAAAAAAAATCTCTCTCGAGTGCATTCCAAGAACCATCAAACCAAATAAAAGCATGAGTAGACAAGGTACCTTAGGAAATTTTTCTATTGCTGTTTAACTTCTCTTAGACTTTCTACCTTTCTGATCCTTGCTTCATATTCAACTGTCAACAAAGCGGCCCACGGACACCCCGTTCATACTCCCTCAGACGAATTTCTGTAGACCTTTAACAAAAGACTGTTCCAGCTCTTTACCTGGATGTGCATTCAGTTCAGCCTAGAAATAAAAGCTTTGGGTCCAGATGACAGTTTTGAAGAGTCTCTTAAAAGTTGTAGCTTCATCTTGCTGGGTTTCCTGCAGGAATCCAACTTCTCTATTTGGGAGCATTAGCTGAGCATTGCCCAGATCACTGTAAAGTCTCAAGCACATG
Organism: Psammomys obesus; assembly: GCF_907164565.1. NCBI lineage: Eukaryota > Metazoa > Chordata > Mammalia > Rodentia > Muridae > Psammomys > Psammomys obesus. The sequence goes on along the minus strand of NW_026589732.1, from coordinate 13,524,252 downwards.
CAGGAAGAAAAAAGGGCTTGGAGAAAACCCAGGCACGTGGCCACTCAAAACCTTGGACCATTAAGTATGGGTGTGATGTTCAGAAGCAAAACTAAAGGGCTACTAGCCAAGTCTCAGCATGGCCTGTGGAGGGGGAGTCAGAGGGGGGGCTCCCTCCAGAGACTGGCCAGCCCTGAGGGCAAAGAAAAACAAACAAAAGACACATTCTTTGGGCTCCTGAGTAAAACAAAGACCCTACTGAGAACACTCAAGAAGTAGTAAAAGTTGTAAAAGCCACAGAAATGGGGGCCTCTGTCTGTGGAGCCCACATCTGGTTTCAATGTAAACATCCTTAAAATGTTTCCAGAATGAACACACATTTGAATAACTGAGTATTAAAATGACCCCTCCCCCAGGGATATGGAAGAAAAATGCAGAACCAGTAAAATTCTTGCTCAAACCCAATTCCACCATGAGTCCCTTTCACTGTTTAGACCTTTTATGGGTAGACTATGCATAGAAAAGCATTTGAAAACAAATGAAACCAAACTACCTGCAAAATTCAGGGCTTCCTGGCTGACACATTCAGAAGCATGCACATGAACACCACACCTTTAAGTAGATGATACAACTGGCTCAACAAGAGGCAGGAGTGAGGATGGCTACATTGGCTTCTGTCTTAGCTTATTGTCTGAAATCCTCACTATAAACTGTGTAGCTCTGAGATTATACAACAGAGTTTGAAAATCAGTGGCCATAATACAGTTTAGAGTGGTAGAGGAAACTAGGTCTTTCAAAAGAAGATAATAAGCTAGGCATGATGGCACATGATATTCATCCTGGCACTTGGATGACTAAGGAGAGTCAACATAAATTTGAGGCCAGTTTGGGCTATATAGAAAGATGCTACCTCCAACAAACACAATTAAACACAAAAAGGGCTTAATATAAAATTGGTTGTCGATATTTAAGAAATGGCTACATGACAGTGTTGTCTGGATCTGAGTAGCCAGCACCCCTTTAGAAGAGACATGGTGCCAGTTTGCTCCAGTATCAACTACCCTGTTCCATGGAACCCAGGTAGATCATCTAGGCTAGCTTTCCTGTGCTTGTGTATACACTCAGCCTAGAGGAGAACCATGGGGATGAGAAGAAAAATAATTTTATCTCTCCTGGTTGGCCACCTTGGTCTTGAATAATTTATTTCTAACATAGTAAAATTTCTTTACATTGCTTTTACAAAATTATATAAGTTATGTATATATACATATTCTAAATTCCAGTGCATAAATTAGTAACTGTCAGGACTATGACAAAGAGACACATGCACACACCATGATCCTGATCCTAATACAACAGACACCCATCATTTGATCAAGGTAGCAAATGCAAACACATGGGTTGAGATTGTTCAGTCAGTAAAGTACTTGCAAGAAGGACTCCAGTTTGGATTGCCAGAGTTCATATAAAAAGCCAGGTATGGTGGTGCACACCTGTAACCCCAAAACACACCAATAGCGTGACTTTGCTAAATGCTGCTTGTATGAGCAGGAGTCAGCAAAAGGGTAAATTTCTCTTTGATTGGACAAGAGGATCCCTGGGGCTTCCTGGACAGCCACTCCAGGCCAAACCAGTGAGCTCCAGGTTCAGTGAGAGACAGTCTCAAAAAGTTAGGACAGTGATACCTAATATCAGCCTTTGGCCTCCACACACACCTATGCACACACACAAACACATATACACACAAGGGAAAAAAGGAGGAGGGAAGGAAAAAGGGGAGGAGGAGGAGAAGGAAAAGGAGCAAGAGCGCAAAGGCAATCAGGACTTGTACTTTTGTAACCTTTCCCTTACCCCCGCCTTTTTTTTTCCTTGTTCTTTGGTGCCCTGTGACCTGACAACCCTGCCCTGTGTTGAGAATGAGAAGCTGGGCTTCTGGTGTACCCCTTGCAGGAGGGCAGCAGAGTTTCCAGCTGGGGTGGGAAGAGCACAGAGCTGGGAACACGCCACTGATCAGAGCTCATCCCCCTCCTTCCTCTGGCCCATCAGTTAAAGAAGACACACGTCTACTTCACCTAATGAGTCATCAGAGAGTGCTGGAAGAAGTTAAACGTGTAAATACCAAGCTGGCCACCAGCTTCCACAGCATGAAAATGACTTTCAGCTGGTAAATATTTTGGTAGAACTGGTCAAGGGAGCAACTTGGCAGCTGGTGTTCTTTGAAAGGATGGCGCCACAGTATTTCAGCCATGAGAACATTACTCTTCGATTGGAATTTGCTGACCCCTGCTCACACAGGCAGCATTTAGCGAAGCCACAGCTGATGATGCTTCCCACTCACAGATGCTGTTTTACATCACACAAATGACCAGCAGGAAGAACAGTTAGGTTTTTGTGTTTGTCTTTTGATTCTACACTGTTTCGGTAAGATTTTAGAGCGCTTCTTCACAAACCCTCAGGCAAATCTGTCACCTATTTCCAGAAACAGAGTAGAATACACTTTGTATAACATTTCTAGAGTAAAACACCCACTTAAGAAGTATTGATAATAAGGGAACCCTTCCCCCCACACACCAAGGCTTAGGGGTCACTGAAGAAGAAGGGTGTAAAGATTGTAGGAGACAGAGGGAGAGCAAAATAGTATTTTTCAGACATAGCAGGTCAGTTGCACAGATGAACTCATAGCAGCTATGAGAGCATGCACAAAACCTGAGCAAGGCCAAGCTAGACACAATCCCAACACGAAGGGAGTGAGGTAGTCAGGAAGTCCCTCTCCTAGCTAGGAAGCTACTGGCAATTGCTGGCTGGTAGGACAGGGATACTCAGCTGTCTTCAAGGATTCAGACCCTGGGAAGATACCCACACTCCTATACCCATACACATGCTGGCACCACTAAGTGGACTCTGCATTTAAAAGGGAAAAAGAAAACGGGGAGAATACATGAAAATGGGAGGAAACAGTAGTAATGAAGATAGAGGTTGAGTTGTAAGGGACAGGCTAGGGGGTGGACTTGATCAAAACTCATGTATGAATGAAATTTTCAATCATTAAAAAAAATGAGTATTCTCAGCAGAAAAAAAAAAAAGCCTTGGCTCTTACTGTTAGTATTTTGGAACACAACCTACTCCTGGGTTACCCAGCAACTTATGATGTCATCATGTGTCACCAGCCAGGTGGCCACACCTGGAAGGCGTGGTTACCTTGCCCCTTAAAGGGCCAACCCAGACAGTGGTCGCACTCTTACTCCTTCTCTCTTACACTCTCACTCTTACACACTCTCTCTCTCTTGGGGCACCCCTTCCCTTTTCTCTCTCTCTCCCCATGTCCTGCTCCCCACTTCCCCCCACCATAAACCTCTCGCAAAGAATATCGGTTGACTCATGCTTTTTAAATAACATTTCACTTTCTAACAGCAGCAATAGTAATTATGGTGCATCTATACCTGCCTTCAAGCCTCCTCACCATTCAATGATAGCTTGTATTTCCACTGTGATCGCTCACTGTCCTCTTATGAGTTCCAATCTTACTAGACGTGTTCCCATTCCCTGGCTTTTGCTTTGGTCATGATCCTTTTTGCCAAGCTATTTGTACAGTTAAAAATCCTACTAGAAGCCGGGCAGTGGTAGCACACGTCTTTAATCTCAGCGTGCTGGAGACAGAGGCAGGTGGATCTCTTTGAATTTCTGGTCTACAAAGCAAGTTTTAGGACAGCCAGGACTACACAGAGAAAACCTGTCTCAAAAAAAAAAAAAAAAAAAAAGCAAAACAAAACATCCAAACAAACAAACAAAATCCTCCTAGAAGCAGACTGCTTAGGGTTGAGCTCTTGGTGACCACAAACTGGCTGTGCCACACTGGGCATGTGTATGAAACTCTCCATGCCTTTGTCTCATCATCTCCAAAATGCAAATTAAAACTAGTATTATCAAACAAGGTTGATATGAGAAGTGAGATTGTAATCCTGAAAGAGAGCCAGGTCCATCCGTTCTCCATCAGCTCTCTGAGGATAGGTGAATGCATATGATCTAACATCTACTTTGTAGTTTACATATTGTTACACTTTTTTTCTACATCGTAGTAAGTAAGTAGCTCCGTGGGGGTGGGGAGACATTCCTCCACACTCTCTCACATGGAGTTATCTGGCCAGTATCTCTAAGCACCACCTACTCCCCTCTCAACCCAACGGCATCCCAAATCCGTTATCAGGGAGCAGGTCCTAGAACAAGAGGTTAAGCAGATAGAACTTACTGGGACTGAGGTCCCACGGGATTTGACACTCTCATCTGTTCCCTGCTGGCAGACACTGTAAGTGGCTGTTACTCCCTTGTACCTAAGGGAGAACTCCATATAAGGGAAGGCCAGGCAAGCCTGTGGGGCTGCCTGAAGTGTTTCCCCCAGGCTGTAAATCCAGCCTCAGGGAGGGAGCAGCGCGCCTAGCAAGAATTCCAGTGCACTTCCTCCATCCCCAGCCACAAAGCACTGGTTGTTACCTCAGAGCTCTGAGCTTCTTGGGATGCTAAGCCCCACATGCTACCTTTTCACTAGCACAGGGCAGCTTGCCTTTCTGCACTGTTTTAGATGGAGTCACAAAGCAATTAACTATGTCTGGCTTCTGAATGATAAAACCCAGATCTAGGGTCCAGTGTGGTCACTACTGGGGAAATGTAGATGGTCGTGTAAATCGAGTGTAGAAGCTGGGGGCCTGACAGCTGCTGCTCCTGGAAGGCCCCTGAGTGGAAAGCCCTTAGGAAGACTTTAGAGTTGGCCATTTCCCCCTCATGTGTTTACTGCTCACAACTGGAAGATTTTTTTTTTTAACCTGTTTTTTTATTGTTGCTAAAAATCCAGCAGCTGAGGGTTAGGAGATAGCTCTGTGGTAAAACCCCTCACACAGAGGTAAGCATCTGAGTTCAGAGCCTCCAGCGCCCAGCTACAAAGCCAAGTGAGCAGAGAGTCTGTAATCCCAGTTCTGCAGAGGCAGAGACAAGAAGATCCCTTGTGCTCACTAGCCAAACTGCTTAGCCAGATTGGCAAGCTCCAGGTTGGCAAGAGGCCCTGTCTTATTTTTTTTTATTTTTGTTATTTGGATTTGTTGGTTGGTTGGTTGGTTGGTTGGTTGGGTTTTTGTTGTTTTGTTTTTTGAGACAGGGTTTCTCAAAACCCTTGGCTGTCCTGGACTTACTTTGCAGCCCAGGCTGGCCTTGAACTCACAGAGTTCTCCCTGCCTCTGCCTCCTCGAGCGCTGGAATTACAGTCTAAGGCCCTGTGGAGAAGCTGTTGAGCTGGGCGCCTGACACTGACCTCAGGCCTCCTCACATGTGTGCACAGCCATGAACACATACACATTCTAAAGCAATCTGGCAGCTGAATAACATGTTGGACACCTAAGTGGGACTGAGGCTAAGGAAGGCCCTCCTTGAGGTTGCGTGTATACATGTGTGTGCCATGTGCATGCTTGCATACACATACACACACTAACACACACATCCCGTAACGTACACTCACACGCAGATACACATACATATGCACTCACACACACACATCATAACATACATATATATCCTGACTCACACATACACACACACACACACACAGCCACTAGAAGTGACTTCAGAGGTTCAGGAAGCAGAGAACTGAGGCAGCAACCCCTCAGCCAAGAAACTACCTCTAAGAAGTGAGAAGCTTGGACCACATGCTCCGTCCACGGCCTGGACGGGCATGTGATGTGGACCTTCTAGCCTCTCGAACCTCAGACTCAGACCTTTCACTGAGACCCAGAGCAGTAGCATCCCAGAGGCTGTGAGGTCCTGATGTTACTATGAGAACACTGGCCATGTTCAGAACACGCCTGGAGTCCACTGCTACACTGCAGCCAGTGGCATTAAGGGACAATAAAGATTTATGGGGCGAGGGAGAGTCCAACCATAATTTCCTCAGTTTATCTCTGATGAGATGCTAATGGGGGACCACTGTGATCTTAGCTCCTCTAGCCTTCAAAGTACTTATGAATTCATAAGTGACAACCTACCAACCTACCAACCTGCTCATAACCTTCTGCTTCAAAGAAGAAAGAAGCTGAGGTGGAGAGACGACAAGGCTGGGCAGCTGCACAGTGACACCTCAGCTGGCCAGACTATGTTCTTTATCCTGGTGACTGTCTGGGCTGTGAGAAACACGTGTGTGTGTTGGTACATAAAACTGTCTCTTCAGCCTTTATCGTGATTCCTAGTCTGATTATTCTTAGCCACTTGAAATGGCTATGATTTTGAGGTAGGAATTATAATCTTTGCTCTTTAAAGTGAGCTGTTGTTCATGAAAACTTTCCCTTTTACCTTATATTCCAAGGGAAAATTTAAATTTACTTTCCAATAATGATTCAATCGCCATATTCAGCTTTACTGTTATTTACTGTCTAATCAGAATTTTTCTTCTGCTCCTGGTTTCTAGCTTTCAGACTTATGAATCCATTTTATTGGATCCATATTTCTATTGTACCTTCTGCATATTTCTTTCCGCATCCCTGTGTCCTTGCAGTTTTCTATTTCTACTTATAAAGGTCGCCTAGAACATAAACAAAAGAACACAGTCACAGATCAAGGATGGTAAAGAATACGCTTTGTCACTTGCTGGAATTATTCAGTAATCCAGCTGAGCTTTTATGACAAGCAATATGTTAAGTCTCGATGTCGGAGACAGAAATACAAACAAGATTTGTCTCCTATTGTCAAAGTGCATGTATAAACTTGTTTGCAGACATATGTTGAGAATGTCATGTTCAGAGGCTGGGGGATGGCTCACTTGGTGAAGCATTTGCTCTGCAAGGGTGAGAAGCTGAGTTTAGCTCCCCAAGTACCCACACAAAAAGCTGAACAAAGCTGCACACTTTTGTAAGCACAGCCTTTGGAGGTGGAGACAGGTAGATCCCTGAGACTTACTGGACAGCTGGCCTGGCCTAGCTCCAGGCAAAGCCCGAGTCAAGTGAGAAACCCTGTCTCAAACAGCAACAAACATGTGTACACTGTTTGAGGGATGACTTCTGGGTTCCACTTGCATGTACATGTACATAGGAATACACACATTTGCATGTTAGGGGTAGCCGATATAGCTCAGTAGTGGAGCATTCATCTGATAAGCCTGAGTCCCTGAGTTCAGCTCTCAAACCTGAGCAAAAATCTCTACCATTAATAATCATAGTCCTGATGCAAGGCAGAAAGTGTCAACTCTCATTAAAAAGGCTTAAATCACAAAAGATGTTGAGAATGTCGTGCATTTCAGGTCCCCCCCCACCCGCACCTCACTTCTATAATAGATGTCTGCAGCACATTTTCTACCAATTCTCAGAACAGAAGTCATTTGCACAGTTTTGTTTTTCAATGTAATTCTTTAAATAAAGCAAGTGCTCCTTAATCTGCACACCATCAGTCACACACTGGATGAGGTCGTCACATATGATATCAATCTTTCGCTTGTGTGAGGACATCACAGGTTGAAGGGACAGCCATTATCCTCCAGAGTTAGTGCAGCTTGGATTCTTTGAGGCCCTTTATTCAACCTATGTGAAAAACAACCACAGGGGCGTGTAGACACTTCTCTGCTGCAGATCTTACTTCTTTGACCCATCTATCTGCCGAGCAGATGGAACCACGTTTCCTAGGCAGCACTTATGGGAAAGAAGACAAGGTCCCTGTTTTCCTTTGTTCTTGTTTGGGGGAAATTCTGAGGCTGGTGGATAGAGACATGAAGATGGAAAAGAAACAGCACTGGGGCTGTCTTATAAGGAAGTGGTTGTACAGATTCAGGAGACAGAAGGCGCTCTCCTTTCTCCTTTGCTCCCTGAGCCCACAGCTCTGCTGTCCCCTCCAGGAGATCATGGGCTGTGTGACCTTGCGCTTTTCATTCAGTTCGCGCTGCCTCTTGTTGTGCATCTTTCTGGGGAGTTAGACGAGTTACAGCAGGGCTGTGCCCCAGACACTCTTCCTCTGCTGTCCACAGATGCTTTTTAATCTTCCCTATCCCAAATATGAGAAGCATGCCAAAAATAGAAGCAAAGTTAACCATGCAAGGGCTCAACATATGGTTATGTGGTCTGGGTCAAAAATATATAAGCCTGCGTTCATATTATAAATGCCCTGTAAACCTGAGCCTTATAAGCCCAAATGGAAACAGTCAAGGTCTGTGTGAGACCCCATAGAACAAAGACAAATGAGCACATCACCAGCTGAGGGAGAAGGGCAGACTTAGTCAGTTGTAAGAATTCAGATGTTTATTCTCTCATGGAGTATTGAAAGTGTGCTAAGCCTTGTGCTAGGTGCCAGAGGCCAGGATAAAAATGCAAGCAAGACACGCTTCTTGCTTTCAAAAATAAATGTATGCATGTGGCATATGTGTGCTTTTAAAGTGCACCCAAGTGGACTGGAAAGACGGTTCAGTGCATAAGCGGAATAAGAATGAGGACCTGCATTTAGATTCCCTAGCACCCATGTAAAACCCAGCTGTAGGAGTACCTCAAATACCAGCCCCTGGGGAGCAGAAACAGGTAGGCCCCCAGAACTTGCTGGCCAGTCAGCCTAAGCAATTGGTGAGCTCTGAGTCAACTAATGAGACAACCTGTCTCAAAAAAAAAAAAAAAAAAAAGATGAAGTGTGATCAAGGAGGACATTATACATGTAATATTGTCTATATAACATATATAGAAAGATGGTGTCTATTTATTTTCCTGTTGTTTTGATAAAATAACCTGACAAAAGCAACCCAAAAGAGAAGTGTTTATTCTGACTCACAGATCAAGAATACATTCTATCATGGTGAAGGCACACAGGCAGCAGGAGCTTGAAGCAGCTGGTCACGTCACACCCACAATCAGGAAGCAGAGCGAAGAGCTCAGCTAACGTCCTCCTTGTTATACAGTCCAGGACACAAACCCAGGGAATGGTGCTGCCCACTCCCAGTGTGTCTCTTCCCACAATATTTAACTTAATTAATATAATTTCTCACAGGCACGCACAGAGGTTAACTAGTCCCTCACTGATATGCCTGGAGATTCATGATTCCAAATCCTTGACAACTAATGGTAACCAGCAAGGACAAATGGTGGCGGGGGTGTGTGTATGTAAACCTGTTAAAGGACTCATATCTAAAAGACATCTTTGAAAAAGCCCTGCAAACAATCAATAGGCAGCCCAGTTTAAAAGCCGGGGCGAAACACGTAAACAGGCACTGCACTAAAGAAGGACTTGCAGGGGCAGGAAGATGGTTCAGCAGGTAAAGGTGCTTGCCGTCAAACCTGAGGATCTGAGTTCAATTCCTAGACTCACATAATGGAAGGGGAGAACCGACTTCCAAAAACCCTCTGACTTCTGGGCAAATGTTGTGGCATGTGTGCACGCACACACACACACACACACACACACACACACACACACACAAAATAAGTTTTTAAAAGAATATGCAGATGCTAAAATGTTGTTGACACTGTGTTCAACGTTAGAACTCAGTGGCAAAACACAAGAGTTAAAGTCACAGGGAGGGATGGAGGAGGAGCTTAGTGACAGAACACGTGCCTGGCACGCACAAGGACCTGGGTCCAGACTTTGGTGTTGGGGTGTGAAGGACCCACAGGAATAAGGTTTATTTCAAGTTTTCCAGAACAAAAATTGTACTGAGAGAATTCACTCAGATCTTAAGCATTCATTCAGCAGGACTTTGGCAGCCACTTATACGCCATAGCTGCAATGTAAAACCGGACATGTGTCTCCTAAGCCTCAGTAAGTTCCTGTAGGTCACACTTTCTAGTGTCCTGTCATTGCTCCAGAATCAAGCAGTACAATGAACAAATACAAACCCATTGAGCAGAACCAAATGTCTGTGAGCTTGTGGAACAAAAATACTATTACTGTTGTGATGATGGGAGCATAATATAGTCCCAGCACTTGCGAAAAGAGGTGTCACTCTATGACGTAAAATGTTGCCCCTATGTATGCACCCAGGAGGGAGGAAACAACATTCACAAAGAGATGTGCTAGGGAGTATTCATAGCCGCTCTGTTCGAAATACTTCCCAACAGGAGACAACCTAACGATGAATCAAATGAAGTAGAACAGACGTGCATACTGGAGGGGACTCAGCCATGTGCTGGTGAGAGATGGGTGGGTCTCTCCGGCGTCACCCTAAGTGAAAGAATTCAGATTCAAAGACATTGTACATTGAATGAATGCTTAAGATCTGAGTGAATTCTCTCTGTACAATTTTTGAAATCTTAATTAAATAAAGCAAAAGGACTAGGATGTCTTATAGAGCCTTGGGTGACTTGAGCTCTGCCTCCTCTCCATCCTTATTCCTGTTATCCTCTTTCTATGTTACCCACCCCGCAGGAACCGTGCTGGTTCTCCTGTGTCTTAAGTATCCCCCAGCAGCCTCCTGGTGCAGGGACAAGTCCTTAAAGTTGTCTCTATCTAGTACAGTCTCTCTCAACCTTCCTAATGATGTAACTCTTTAACATAGTTTCCTCATGTTCTGGTGAATCCCCCCAACCATAAAATTATTTTCCTTGCTACTTCATAGCTATAGTTTTGCTACTGTTATAAACCCTAATGGAAACATCTTTGTTTTTCAATGGTCCTAGGCGGCACTTGTGAGAGGGTCTACCTCCCCGAATGGTTGCAACCCACAGATGGAGAGCTGCTCATCTAGAGAGTTATTCCCCATACTTCTCCACCTCGTTTGGATCTGCACAGCTGCCACCCTAGCAAAGAGTCTGTCCTCAACCATTCAGTATAGACTCCACATAGGTCCCACCTACTTCCTGTCCCAACTCACCCACAGTGGCCCTGGGGCACGTCAACACCTAATACATAAAAATGTCCGTTAACCTGTGTTTACTGTCTGTCTCTCCTCTGGAACGACTGTCTTAGCAGCAGTTACTTCTTTTCTTTCCCATTGTTTCCTGAGCAGCTAGAACCATTTCAGCCCCAGAGGAAGAATCTATGAAGTAGCCACCAAATGAATAAAGGAACAAATGAGTAGAAGGGGACAGTAGAACAGATGAAAACCATCACCCTATGCTTTTTAAAACTGAGACCTCTCTTTCACATGGCAAGCCAAAACCCTGCATTTTAAGATCCAAATAAAATGAGTAGCAGATGTGTTGCAGGAAAAAATAAACAATCTACATCAAAGAACCCTGTGGGGCTTACCAAGACCTGTGTAGCCAGCTCAGACAAACTTTTTAAGATGAGAAATTGAGCACGGTTGTGTATGAGACTGTCTTTTGTGTGCAGGGTAGAAGCTCCTGCGGCAGAGACACCCTGGGGTGACCGAGTCTGTAGTCCTTGTCTGGTGCACTGCAGAGGCTGACCATCCAGCTGTCAGTAGCATTCACAGTCAGAACAGGATGCCTGGAAGTTACTGAAATGGTCTAATACTCGCTAAGGCCTGGGGTGCTTCCTAAACTTCAGTCCGGTCTCACAGTGTGGGCTGGCTCTAGATCCCAAGACTTGGCCTGTCACCCATTAGTGACCTCAAGTGATCAGCTAAAATCTCAAAGCTCCTGCTCCCACAACTGGAATAAAGTGGACTCAACTAGAACACGCAAAGAATGTTTGATTCTGTGGCATATACACCTCTAAGCCAATGACGTGCTTACCAGTTATAACATCTACATTAAAAACAAAAACAGAAAACACAAACAAACAACAAACAAAACATACTATGAGCTGGAGAAATGGCTCAGTGGGAAGAACACTGACTGCTCTTGCAGAGAACCTAAGTTCAATTCCCAACACCCGTGTGGCAGCTCACACATAGCTATAATTCCAGTTCCAGCAGATCTGACACCTTCAGGCCTCTGTGGACACTGCATGAACAACACACACACACACATGCAAGCAAAAATACATAAAAAATGAAGGGATAAATGCATATTATATACACATAGATATGTATATGATGTTCTTTTCATAACTGGTGGCATTCTCTAAAGCAGAAGGCTTCATGCCTCCTTTGCTTTCTTTTCTGACCACGGGTGTAAGAGAAAAAACACTTGTATTTCCTTAAATATGTTTCAGCACTGTCAAAGTCAGTAATTCAAATGACTACTTGAATAAGCGAAAGTTCATCTCTGTTAGCTAAGCCTGAATTTGAATCATTATGTGTTTCGAAGTAGATTTTCCTTGCATTTGTACCTCTGTCACTTAGCAACACAGGGACTTACCTACCTATCAGTAATAAAATTGAGTTAACAATTTCACTGTTTCCTTATTCCCAATGTATTATCAAGATCAAATGGATACAAACTGAAAATAGCAAAATTGAACATGCAAAAGTGGTTTTATCTTGTTATTGGGCCCTGAATGCTGACCTCGTATCAAAATAGAGATGTTGGGAGCTCAGAATAGCTATGCCCTTGTGCACAGGAAGTAGAGAACACCTCAGATGTTACCACATGCAATGAAGAAAAACAGCTAGCTGGTTACAGGGCAGGATTCAAGTGTCTGGAGCTGAGCCACCGTGTGGCCCTGATGGGTCGTTTAGGGCTTCTGGTTCTGTGTGAGAAAAGCCACGTGAGAGCTGAGTTCTCTGGAAACAAAATGTCTAATAATTGCTGTGTTCCCAGTAGCTATTCTCTGTTGACCCTGTTTTCTTTTAGAGACTACACTCTTTTAACAGTAAATCAACAAGATTGTCATGGAACATAAAATATTTAAAAATGCTGCATTCCAAATGTTCATCACTACTATATGGAAATGTGACTGGTGTTTGCATGTAAACTGACCTGTGACCTTGAGACCTTGTGATGGCCGTTACTTAGTCCTATTTTAGTCAGTTTCCTAATATTCTACATAAAAACCATTCTCTGAATAAAGATAAATTTATTCTCTTTATTTCTGTCCATTTCTCAAGAAGGAACCAATCCCGAAGCTCTGCTTGAAGCTCTGAATTCTTCAGACTCTGAGTTCTCAGCAGGAGGCTACGGGCAACCGTGAGAAAACAGAAAATGAAGACTTGATGCTTCCCAGAGCTGGGTCTTTATCTTTAAGGGGGAAATAGTGATCCGGTCTCCCAGGCAAATGCAAGGTCATATAGAAAAGTGCCATCAAGATGGCTCAGTGTGTAAAAGTGCTTGCCATACAACCCTGATTGGCCTGAGTTCCATCTTTGGAGCCCATGGCGAAAAAAGAGAGCAGACCCCTGAAAGCTGCCCTTTGGTTCCACATGCAAGTGCCAGGGGTATGTGCCCACACTCAAACACACATATCATATACAAACACATAAAAATAATAATACTTTAAAATAAACAACAACAAAATAAACGCACAGGAAATGCAGTATGTTGTCTTCATGATTAGGTTTTATAAGCAATTCTGGTATCAAGGACACTTTCCATTCAGAATTCAACTGTGTCATGATGGTATTTGCCTCTTACTATCTAACAATTCGGTCAAGAATTTTCATGCTAAGCCATCAACGCCATACTTGACAAATTGTTGCTACCTGGTCTCAGACTTTGGGGGTTACCTAAATGTAACTGCTTGGGGAATACACAGAATGAAACTTCCAGTTTGGTGGAGGCTGTGCATTTGAACAGAGATAAACAGAAACCACCTGGTTGAGCAGGTCTTTCTGTTGGTTCTTCAGGAAAAGCAAGCTTTAGAACCTTGTGGTTGAATGCTCAATAGGTTTCCAAGATAATGCAGTGTGAAAATTCACTGTAATTTTGTCCTGTGATAGACAGAGAGGATTCTTAAACATATGTGTATGTATATATGTATATATATATGTATGTTTTTGTTTTTTCCCTTTACATCCTGATCGCAGCCCGCTCCCTGTTTCACCCTTTCACCCTCTTCCCCTCTTCCTCCTCCCCTCTTCCTCCTCCCCTTTTCCTCATAAAAGGGGAGCCACCCCCCCCCCCGAAGCCCATATCAACCCACCCCAGCATATCAGTAGCATCAGGACTAAGCAAATCCTCTTCCACTGAGGCCAGACAAGGTAGTGCAGCTAGGGACAACTGATCTAAAAACATGCAACTGAGTTTATGACAGAGACAGCCCCTGTTCCACTTGCTAGGAGACCCACATGAAGACCAAGCTGCTCATCAGTTACATATGTATCAGGGGCCTAGGTCAGTCTATGCATGCTCTTGGGTTGGTGCTTCAGTCTCTGTGAGCTCCCATGGGCCTAGGTTAGTTGACTCTTGTTGGTCTTTTTGTGGAGTTCTTGGCCTCTCCAGGTCCGTCTATCCTTCCCCAGCTCTTCTACAAATCTCCACCAGCCCCAACTAACGTTTGGCTGTGGGTCTCAGCATCTGTTTTGATCCGCCACTGGGTGAAGCCTCTAAGATGAGAGTTATGCTAGGGTCCTGTCTGCAAGCATAGCAGAGTATCACTAATAGTGTCAGGGGTTGGCTTTCTCTTGTGGGGTGGGTCTCAGGTTGGGCCGGGCATTAGTTGGCCGTTCCTTCCATCTCTGCTACATCTTTATCACTGTAGGTGGGGTAAATTTTGGGTTGAAGGTTTTGTGGGTGGGTTGGTGTTGGCCTCCATCCACCGGAAAGCACGCCTGGTTATGAGGTGGCCACTTCAGTCTTCATGTCCCCACCTGCTAGGAGTCTCAGCTGGAGTCACCCCATATCCTCCCAGTGGTCTATCCTGATGCAAGTCTCCAGCCTGTCCAGGCGATACCCCCGCCTTGGTTTCCCTTCTCTCTCCCAGCCCTCTCCCCTCTCACCCTGCCTTCCCCACACCTGATCCCCACCCTCATTCCTCCTTCCACACCCTCTCCCATCTAGTTCCCACACTTTATCCACAGACAAGATTCTTGTTGGACTGCCAATCACTTCAGTAAATGGATCCAGCTAAGATTTGCATAGCTCCGATTCTAGCTGTGATCCCACTTTTCTTCCACCTTCCATCTGGTGGGCCTGGATCCCTTTCTGACAACACTTCATACATACTTTATTTTAGCGTACAGGGTCAGTAGCTCTGTTTCATTTGTGTTTCTTTTCAAACACACCCTGGAAGTATCAGGGACACTCCTATGCATGATGGCAGCCAGACCTTCCTCTTGGCGGAATGGCTGTGGAGTCATTACTTCACTCAAGATTTTAAAGGAAGTAGTCTCAGCTATGTCCTCATAGAATTCACTGGCCACTATGTTATCATAGAATCCAGCCAGCTGCAGTGAGCACTCAGGGTATCTGGGAGACTAGCCCTACTCATTGTTCACCCTGACTACTAGTCCTTACATCTTTTGAGCCTCTCTGTAAGCTACTCGAATCAGATGGTTCCCAGGGCCCCTGAGTTTTCTCTGACCCAGAATAGTCACCACTTCTCTTCTTCCTGTAATGTCTTGGGTTTGGAATGAGAAAGGATGCATCTTGGCCTTTCCCAGACGATAAGATTAAAGGATGTGGCATGCTGTCCTCCTGATCAGTTTCAAATGCTCTCAAGTTTGTAAAGATTTAGAGATTAGAATGACTAGGCTTAGTGTGCAGAAGATACGCACACACTGAGCAGTGGCCCAGATCACTGAGGCTGTTTAACCCCTTCTTGTACACTGCTCCTGTGCATCATACATCACATTCACAGCAACATGGTCAAGGGGAGAAAGGTTCTACAACCCTCTGAGAAGGAAGGAACTAATCTTTTCACTTGTGCCTGTGTTCTCACCTCCTATCAAAACAAGGTAATTCTTTTTGTTTGGTTGATTTTTTTGTTTTTGTTTTTAGTGGAAGGGTCTCATGCAGCCTAGGCTTGGTTTGAACTTGCTATGAAGCTGAGGATGACCTTGAACTTCTAATCATCCAATCATCCAGCTTCTACCTCTCAAGTGCTGGGATCACAGACACATACTACGTATGCCCATTCAGGGTTCCTCCCTGGATTGTCATCTGGCCAGGGTGACTAAATGGAGCTTTTATGTTTGTTTGTTTGTTTTAGGAATACTAACCACTCTGTCAACATCTACAACATTCATCATACATATCTTTCAATAAGCTAGCACCTCATTTAACTTAAATGTAAATAATCTATTGTGCCCATGTTTACTATCTTAATAGAAAAAAAACAAAGATTTGTTCTATGCTATGTATTTATTTGCATGCCCATTAATAAAGGTATATATTTATGGTCATTCATTTTGTTTTGCACAAAAGTGATCCCAGAACCTATTTCCCACATAGATGAACATAGGGCAAGGGAAAACACAGGGGATTTGAACCCTGATTATGCCTGTGAAGAAGTCTGAGCCTGAGTGGTTGGTGGACTGTAAGAACCAGTGTGTATTTGGCCCAGGGCCCATGAGCAGCCAATGACCTCAGCCCAGACTAAAGATAACCACCGTGGGAGAAAGATCTACTTGGCTTTCCTTACATTTGGCCCCAGCATTTGAAAACCAGAAGGATACCCCACCTTCCCAAGCCTGCTGCATACAAACAGAAAGCAAACTCAAGAAACAGTAGCTCCTTTTTCTGCTTCTCTTCTTCCTTCATCAGCATGGTGGGAAAGTATGTCATGGAGGCATACTTTTACCAAGCCTTTGAACAACAGTCCCAAGGACACCCCCATAAAAATCATTACATGTAAATCAAGTTTGATACTATCTTCTCTTTCCCTCCCCTACCACCAAAGCACATTTATAAAGAGTACATTGTGAAGTAAATAGAAAGACTGCATGTGTGCACACATGTGTAACTTATATGTATAATATGTATAAGATATAGTGTTCTAAAATCTTTTTTTGTTTCATTTAGAAATACATTCTAAGCATTCTTCCCTGTCCTATGCAAAACAAAACAAAACAAAAAGCCAAAGTAGGTTAAGGAGAAGCAACTTTTTTTTTTTTTGTCTTTCCACACTTCAGAATTTCCTGAATGGCAGTAAATTCACAAGGCATATTAGTTGTTCCTTAATTGTGCATCAAGAAGTCCCATTAAGACATCACAGTTTCACCCTATGGCTGACATGCAGCTTTGGGCATTTCAATCATCTCTTCTGTACCCAGAACTGCAGTTTACAATTGTTCTACTCTAGCCTCATGGTTGGCTGGAAGGGTTGACCTTGGATTTTCAGCCCATGAAGTTCCATTTAATACAGTCTCTAGATGTAGGAAGTTTCTGAAACATGATCTCTCATGCTCCTCAGAGAACATACTGGCAAAGTATACAAATGCGCACCCACACCCACCTATCTCCCCACCACATACACACACTCACACCCACACACACATGAGACCCACCTTCTACTTAAGTCCAAGTTGTCATAGAGTAGGGTCAGCTTGACATACCTATGGATCTAGTTAGGCAACACACAGGCCTGAAAGAGGACTTTAGCCAGAAACCAAGAGAAGAAACCAGGTGGCTTGAAAGAACAGACTATTTCAACAACAGAGAATGGGTTTGTCGTGTATGAGTTGTTGCCCAGAGTAACAGTTGGAAAGACAAGTATTCTCATCTGTCCTCTTGGAAAACACCATGGCCTATCAGACAGTCTCATGCATGGAAAGATATTTTCTCCCCAGGTCACTTGACAAGATGGAAATGGAGATGCTTTATCTACTTCTCCTGGCATAAGGATGGCTGAGTTCATTGCTATAGAGCCTTGGTGATGACTCGGTGGATGGGCTCTCCACAGCTGCCTTTGTTCATACTGCCAAACAACCCAGGAGCGAGGCCACATTAACAAATTGCAAATAGAAAGAATATTTTTAATCTCTCCTGTGAAGCAACTAGGTGACTTCAGTACATGAATCTACTGCTCAGGATATCAGTAATTAAAGCATATGAAATGAAAACATTCTAGAAACTGCTTGACCAGCTTCCTTTTGTCTCTAGAGTTGATAGACCTATCTTTAAAGAGAGGAGCATAGTATATCTAGCTTATAATGTGGTCACTTTAGATACTTGAAATTCATTAGTTACTTAGTATGACTAAGGAAATAATATTTAGTATCATTGAAGTGTAATGAACTTAAATTCATTAACTTAAATGGGCACATACCAAGTGGCTTCTTACTAGAATAGTTCTATTTAAGTGTCAGTGTTCAGTTGTAATCTATTCTTTTCTTACTGGCTCCAGACTGCCATTTATGAGGCAGTACTTACTCCTAAGTGGTCATCTGGATTGATTCTTCAAGGTAAAGCTGAAAGGGAAAAGGTGACTATACAATTTAAAAAAAGAAAACATTTAAAGCTTCTACAGGCAGAGAGGGGTAGTTGTCTAAAAATGGATATAATCAAGTCATGGGTAGATCTTAAATGAAATGAATACAAAATGACCTCTAGACTCTGCCAAGGAAAGGGGAAGTTAGTTATAATTGTAGTCTTCCCAGCAGGTTTACTTTAAGTCAAGGTTAAATCATCTAGAATCTCTTTTAAGTATTCCTATGAAATTACTCAAATGCAGCTGTGCCATCACTTTGCAATAGCATGTCCATTACTGAGAATACAGCTGGACTGCTCAGAGCCATACTCCAGTCTCCTATATGCCCTTCCTTTGTGGTGTGAAAGAAACTGTGATTATGACCAAGTAGCTGACAGCACCAACTTTCCATTTCCTGCCAGTGAAACACCCAACCCAAATATCTTTCCACCATCTCATTGTATAACTGCCATCTCTGGTAGCACTGAAAAAAAAAAAAGAGAAGACGAACCCTGAGGCTTCCATATTGAGCCCCCAAATGGCCATTTAATGCAGTGACTAACATTAAGGGAAATTGTTGAAATAATGAGTTCCCTTCTCTGGGAGACAGAAGCTACAGGGTTATAAACCATCACCCTTAAAAGAGACCCACAATGGCTCAGTGCTACTCCACAGATGAGGAAACAGCCCAACACACTAACTGCAGAGTGAAGAGGGCTAAAAAGGAGGAAACAAATACCACTCCATGAGTCTCTTCTTTGTTGAAGGCTGAGATTCCCCCCCCCCTTTCATTATCTTGCTCAGCCATTAAGCAAAATCCAGCATTCCTTACCATGCACTATTCAAAAATCTATCACCCCAGAGTGTTACTGATCATTTCAGGGCTTCCTGCAGATTCTGGAGGAGAGATGGAGGTGAGTAGCCTCATCACACACTACATTTTGAACTGTCTAATATGTTTTCAGTGTCTTCTTTAGCCAAACCAGTGGGAAAGTTAGAGAGGACCTCAATCCACTTCAGAAGAGCATAGAAATCACTCTATTTCCTATATCTGGCTTTCTAGCCCTCCCTTCCAACTTTCTAGATTTTCCCTTTCTTATATACATCAACTGGAACATACTTTTCAAAACTCTTATATCTTACATTCCATCAGGGAAGTTTTTCTCAACCTGTGGGTTTTTAGCCTTTGGGCAAGGTGTCATGTCACATATCCTGTATAGAAAATACATTATAATACATAACAGTAGCAAAATTACACTTATGAAATAGCAACAAAATATAGTTTGCGGTCACTACGACATGAAAAACTGTTGGGGTGATCTTTTATGCACTGTGTAAACACTGTCTTTGAATTATCCAAATGCTTATTTCTGTACTGGCAGAGATCTGATTACAGACCAGACTTTGGTATTATTATTCTTATAGCTGCATCATATTTTGTAAACACTCCCCCCAACACCTTCTGATTGATTTAATAAAGAGCTGAATGGCCAATAGCTGAGTCAGGAGAGGAAAGGTGGGACTTCTGGCAGGAATAGGAACTCTGGGGAAGGAAACTGAGAGGGAAGGAGTCACCAGCCAAACACAAGGAAAGAAACAAGTGCTGGGACTAAGACTGAAAGAGGGTACTGGGCCACATGGCAAGATGTAGGCCAGGCCAGTATAGTCAGGTTAGAATAGCTGAGAATCCACCCAGCTAAGCCAATATTTAAATAAGTCTCTGTGTCATTATTTGGGAGCTGGCACTCCAAAGAACTACCTTAAGGAGTTGTATTAAAGGGTTGCAGCATTCGAAAGGTATTAGGGTGAAAAATGCTTACCCAGGCCTGCATACATGATAGGAGGACCACCTACCTCCCAGACTTCGCCTATGACCACACACGCTTCGCCGCACAGTTGGGGTGGAAAGCTCCCCGGAGAATTCGCCATCACATCCCGCTCAGTCTTACAGCAGGTCTTTGAATACCCACATCCTCTGTTAGAAACATTCTTAAAGCCTGCGTTTTGCATGACTTGCCCTCCCAATAGAGAAAGGGGGCTTCTCAAAAAACCCCAAGACAGAACCATTGGGCGGGGCAAGATGGCAGTGCCGGGAGGACTCTCATTCTGAGGAGCAGCACAGCAGGATTGGCACAGTGACCAGCAATCAGAACTCGCGGCCATAAAACACAAGTGGTTGTGTTTCTCAGGTGAGAGGATACCCCACGGTGGGGGATTCGATCAGCTTTAACTCACCCGGCAAAACCGCGGAAGAGATCCCCATTCCGCCAGGCGCTTGGTCGCCAGCCCAGAGCTACCCGCCAGCGCGATCTGGTCACGGTCCCAGACTGAACTGTGGGCCCACAACACCATAGACTGGATCTCCCAGTCGAGAGATAACCCCACAGAGCAGGAAACAATTGGGACCGACCCCAGGTTACCCAGACATCCCCTGGAAAAGACTCGGGTTCCGCGGGTGCCCCAGGAGCCAGCCCGGACCCAGAGCCGGGAGGGACAAAGGCGCCTGCCTGCACAGAGCCCCGCCTGCGCGCGTGATTCGCCGCCTCAGATAGAACTGTGGGCACCAGGGCAACAGGGCACCAGACTGCGTGTCTCTGGCAGGAGGAAACCCCCAGCGGAGGGGGTCAGCAGCTCTAACGCTTAGGACACCCAGCACCAAAACACTTCCTGGACTCACGCAGACTCTAGTGCAGGCAGAAGCGCTGTGCTCTGCCGCCATTGTTGCGTTCCCCTGGGGCACTGGGACACACAGCTGCAACCTCGGACCTGCAGGAGTTGAAGAGCTATTACAGCAGCCCTCAGATACTGTGCCAGGGATCGGCCAGTTGTCCCTGGCTGGACTGCCAAAACTGTAGGAATCCCTGATCCTTCAGGGGGGCTGCACCCACAGCGTCTGGACCAGAGCAGTGCCTGTAGCCGCCATCCCAGACAGAGACACACAGCTTCTGGTCCAGAGTGAGGCACCCAGCCTCCAGACCAGAACAGTGCCCCCAGGTGCCAACTCAACCTAGGTGCACATTCTCCAGGTCCAGAGCAGAGCAATCAGCCTTTGGCCCAGAGAGTTGCTGAGTGCACCTCCCACTTTCTCAGACAGAACTGTGCGCCCCAGGATAACAGACTGAGTTTCCCTGTTGGGAGAAAACCCCATAGCTAGGGAATCAGCAGTTTCTTCAAGAGGACTGTACATGGAAATTTAGTGAGCAGCAGCACACTAAATTTATAACAAGAAACCCAGCAGTGGGGCAGCTGTCTTGAGAAATTTTATGGGTAAGAGGAGATCCCCCCCTGCCTAACATAGACCACAGCTACTACTCAGGGCTATAAACCTGAGGTGAGCAGTGGCATCTCCGGAGAAACACTGGCCATACAGTGACCATAACCAAAAATCAGAGAAGGACTCCTTCAGGAAAAATCATCTTCCGGCCAAGGGGATACTCCCTACCTCAGGACTCCAGGAAGCACAGAAACTAACAGCCAAAACCTAAGTCAGCCCAATGGGTAGAGGTCAGCGTAAAGGCTCAACCAACAAAAGACAGAGCAATATGGCATCTCCAGAACCCAGCCATCCAGGGGCGAACAGCCCTGAACAATGCAGCATAATAGAAAATCAAGAAGAGGACCTTACATCTATGTTGATGAAGAGGATAATAGAGGAGACAAGTAAAATACGTAAAGAATTAGAGGAAGATAAAACCAAACAGATCATGGCTATCCGTAAAGAAATGGAGGAAGATAAAGACAAGCAAATTAGGGCCATCCGTGAAGAAATACGGGAAGATGCAGCCAAACAGCTTGTGGCCTTCAGAGAAGAAATAATTAAATCACTGAAAGAAATCAAAGAGACAGAGTTGAAGGAACTAAAAGAAAAAGAGGAAAATACAAGCAGACAGGTGAAGGAAGTAAACAAAACAACTCAAGACCTGAAGATAGAACTAGAAAAATTAAAGAAAACACAAATGGAGGAAATAATGGAGAGGAAGAATTTAGGGAAGAAAACAGGAACTACAGAGGTAAGCATAACCAACAGAATACAAGAAATGGAAGAAAGAATCTCAGGTGTAGAAGATACAATGGAAGAAATCGATGTATCTGTCAAAGAAAATGTGAAATCCAAAAAATTCCTGACACAGACCGTCCAAGAAATCCAAGACAATATGAAAAGACAAAATTTGAGAATAATAGGAATAGAGGAAAAAGAAGACTCCCTTCTCCAAGGCCCAGAAAATATTTTCAACAAAATCATTGAAGAAAATTTTCCCAAGTTAAAGGAGAAGCCAATAAGGATACATGAGGCCTACAGAACACCCAACAAATTTGACCAGAAAAGAAAATCCTCCCGCCACATAATAATCAAAACAGTAAGTATACAGAACAAAGAAAAAATACTAAAAGCTGCAAGGGAAAAAGGCCAAGTAACATATAATGGCAAACCCATTAGAATCACACCTGACTTTTCAACAGAAACTATGAAAGCCAGAAGGGCCTGGACAGATATCATGCAGACCCTAAGAGAACACAGATGTCAGCCCAGGCTACTATACCCTGCAAAACTCTCAGTCCTCATAGACAGAGAAAACAAGATATTCAATGACAAAAACAAATTTCAACAATACCTACACACAAATCCAGCATTACAGAAGACACTGGAAGGGAAAATACAACCCAAGAAAATTAGCTTCTGTCAAGAAAACACAGGAAATAATTAACCTTACTACAGCAAAACAAAAAGCAACCAAGCACACAAACTTATGAACACAGCCAACATCAAAATCAAAGGATCTAACAGCCACTGGTCATTAATCTCTCTCAACATCAATGGACTCAACTCTCCAGTAAAAAGACACAGATTAACAGAATGGATACGTAAACAAAACCCAGCAATCTGTTGCATACAAGAAACACACCTAAGACACAAAGATAGACATTACCTGAGGGTAAAAGGTTGGAAGATGACTTTCCAAGCAAATGGACCCAAGAAACAAGCAGGAGTAGCCATTCTAATATCTGATAAAATAGACTTTCAACCAAAAATAATAAAAAGAGATGAGGAAGGACACTTCATACTCATCAAGGGAAAATTCCACCAGGAAGACATCACAATCCTGAACATCTATGCCCCAAATACAAGAGCACCCACATTTGTAAAAGAAACATTGATAAAATTTAAACCACATATAGATCCCCACACATTAATAGTGGGAGACTTTAACATCCCACTCTCAACAAAGGACAGGTCAACAAAACAGAAATTAAACAAAGAAACAATATCTCTGACAGAGGTCATGAATCAAATGGACCTCACAGACATCTACAGAACTTTACACCCAAACACAAAAGAATTTACCTTCTTCTCAGCACCTCATGGAACCTTCTCCAAAATAGACCATATAGTTGGTCACAAAGCAAGCCTCAACAGATACAAGAAGACTGAAATAATCCCTTGTATCCTGTCTGATCACCATGGAATAAAGCTGGACTTCAACAACAACAGAAATAGCAAAAAGCCTACACACTCATGGAAACTGAACAACTTGTTACTAAATGACAGCTGGGTCAGGGAAGAAATAAAGAAAGAAATTAAAGCCTTTCTAGAACTCAATGAAAATGAAGACACAACATACCCTAACTTGTGGGACACAATGAAAGCAGTGCTAAGAGGAAAGTTCATAGCACTAAGTGCCTTCAAGAAGAAATTCGAGACAGCTCATTCAAGCAACTTAATGGCCCACTTAAAAACCCTAGAAAAAGAAGAAGCAGACACACCAAAAAGGAGTAGACGGCTGGAAATAATCAAACTCAGGGCTGAAATCAATCAATTAGAAACAAATAAAACAATTCAAAGAATCAATGAAACCAAGAGCTGGTTCTTTGAGAAAATCAACAAGATAGACAAACCCTTAGCCAAGCTAACTAAAAGGCAGAGAGACACCACCCAAATCAACAAAATCAGAAATGAAAAGGGGGACATAACTACAGACACTGAGGAAATCCAAACAATCATTAGGACTTACTTCAAAAGTCTATATGCCACAAAATTTGAAAATCTAAATGAAATGGACAATTTTCTTGATCGATTTGACTCACCAAAGCTGAATCAGGACCAGGTAAATCAACTAAATAGTCCTATATCCCCCAAAGAAATAGAAGCAGTCATCAAAAGTCTCCCATCCAAAAAAAGCCCAGGACCAGATGGCTTCAGTGCAGAATTCTACCAGACCTTCAAAGAAGAGCTAACTCCAATTCTCTTCAAACTATTCCACAAAATAGAAACAGAAGGAACATTACCAAACTCATTCTATGAAGCCACAATCACCTTGGTACCTAAACCTCACAAAGACTCAACAAAGAAAGAGAATTTCAGGCCAATCTCCCTTATGAACATTGATGCAAAAATACTTAACAAAATACTTGCAAACCGGATCCAAGAACACATCAAAGATATTATCCACTATGACCAAGTAGGCTTCATCCCAGGTATGCAGGGGTGGTTCAATATACGGAAATCCATCAATGTGATCCACCATATTAACAAACTGAAAGAAAAAAACCACATGATAATCTCCCTAGATGCTGAAAAAGCATTTGACAAAATCCAACATCCATTCATGTTTAAAGTACTGGAGAGTTCAGGGATACAAGGCACATATCTAAACATAGTAAAGGCGATATACAGCAAGCCTATAGCCAACATCAAACTGAACGGAGAGAAACTTAAAGCAATCCCACTGAAATCAGGGACAAGACAAGGCTGCCCACTGTCTCCATATCTCTTCAACATAGTGCTGGAAGTCCTTGCTAGAGCAATAAGACAGTCGAAGGAGATCAAGGGGATACAGATGGGAAAGGAAGAAGTCAAATTATCACTATTTGCAGATGATATGATAGTATATATGAGTGACCCCAAAAACTCTACCAGGGAACTCCTACAGCTGATAAACACCTTCAGCAAAGTGGCCGGATATAAAATTAACTCAAAAAAATCAGTAGCACTCCTGTATACAAAAGACAAAAGGGCTGAGAAAGAAATTAGAGAAACAACACCATTCACAATAGCCACAAATGACATAAAGTACCTTGGCGTAACCCTAACCAAGGAAGTCAAAGACTTGTATGAAAAAAATTTCAAGTCTCTGAAGAAAGAATTAGAGGAAGATATGAGAAGATGGAAAGATCTCCCATGCTCATGGCTTGGCAGGATTAACATAGTAAAAATGGCCATCTTACCAAAAGCAATCTACAGATTTAATGCAATTCCCATCAAATTGCCAACACAATTCTTTACAGACCTGGAAAGAAAAATTCTCAACTTTGTATGGAATAACAAGAAACCGAGAATTGCTAAAACAATCCTCTACAATAAAAGATCTTCTGGAGGTATCTCCATCCCTGATCTCAAGCTGTACTATAGAGCAACAGTTATAAAAACTGCATGGTACTGGCATAGAAACAGAATGGTGGATCAATGGAATCGAACAGAAGACCCAGAAATAAACCCACACACTTACGGACACCTGATTTTTGACAAAGATGCCAAAACCATACAATGGAAAAATGATAGCATCTTCAACAAATGGTGCTGGTCCAACTGGATGTCTACATGTAGAAAAATGAAAATAGATCCATACTTATCACCCTGCACAAAACTGAAGTCCAAGTGGATCAAAGACCTCAACATAAAACCAGACACATTAAATCGGCTAGAAAAAAAAGTGGGGAATACCCTAGAACTCATTGGTACAGGAGAAAACTTCCTGAACAGAACACCAACAGCACAGGCTCTAAGAGCAACAATCAATAAATGGGACCTCATGAAATTGAAAAGCTTCTGTAAAGCAAAGGACACCGTCATCAAAACAAAGCGACTGCCTACAGATTGGGAAAGAATCATCACCAACCCTCTATCTGACAGAGGACTCATATCCAATATATATAAAGAACTAAACAAGCTGAAAAGCAACAAACCAAGTAATCCACTTAAAAAATGGGGAACAGAGCTAAAGAGAGAATTCTCTGCAGAGGAATATCGAATGGCAGAGAAGCACTTAAAGAAATGCTCAACCTCATTAGCCATTAGGGAAATGCAAATCAAAACAACCCTGAGATTTCACCTTACACCCATCAGAATGGCCAAGATGAAAATCTCAAGGGACAACACATGCTGGAGAGGTTGTGGAGAAAGGGGAACGCTTCTCCACTGCTGGTGGGAATGTAAACTGGTACAACCACTCTGGAAATCAATCTGGCGCTTTCTCAGACAACTAGGAATAGCGCTTCCTCAAGATCCAGCCATACCACTCCTAGGCATATACCCAAAAGAGGCGCAAGTACACAACAAGGACATTTGTTCAACCATGTTTGTAGCAGCTTTATTTGTAATAGCCAGAAGCTGGAAACAACCCAGATGCCCCTCAACTGAAGAATGGATGCAGAAACTGTGGTACATCTATACAATGGAGTATTACTCAGCAATGAAAAATAAGGAAATCATGAAATTTGCAGGTAAATGGTGGGACCTGGAAAGGATCATCCTGAGTGAGTTGACCCAGAAGCAAAAAGACACTCACGGTATATACTCACTCATATAAACATACAATATAGAATAAACCCACTAAAAGCTGTACATCTAAACAAACTAAGCAAAAGAGAGGACCCTAACTAAAATGTTCAATCCCCATCCTGAAAGGCAAAGAGGATGTACATCAGAAGAAAATGAAAATAGGAAACAACCTCGGAACCCGCTACAGAGGGCCTCTGAAAGCCAGAAGAAAACAGGAAACCACCTTCAAACCTGCCACAGAGGGCCTCTAAAGCTTCTGCAGTATAGACTGTCAAAGCAGATGCTGAGCCTGATGGCCAACTGATGGGCAGAGTGAATGGAATTTTATGTAAGAAGTGGGAAATAGTAAGAGCTGGAGGGAACGGGAACTCCACAAGCAGAGCAACAGAACAAGATAATTTGAACACAGGGAACTTCCCAGAGACTCCTACTCCAACCAAGGACTATTTGTGGAGATGACCTGGAACCCCTGCACAGGTGTAGCCCATGGCAGTTCAGTGTCCAAGTGGGTTACATAGTAATGGGAAGAGGGACTGCCTCTGACATAATCTGATTGGCCTGCTCTTTGATCACTTCCCCCTGGGGGGGAGCAGCCTTACCAGGCCACAGTAGAGGACAATACAGCCACTTTTGATGAGAACTGATAGACTAAGATCAGAAAGAAGGAGAGGAGGACCTCCCCTATCAGTGGACTTGGGGAGTGGCATGCATGCAGAAAGGGGAGGGAGGGTGGGATTGGCAGGGGAGGAGGGAGGGGCTTATGGGGGGATACAAAATGAATAAAGTGTAATTAATAAAAAATAAATAAAAGATAAAAAAAAAAAAAAAAAAAAAAAAAAAAAACCCCAAAACAAACGCCTTTCCCTAGTAACCCTTTCACTCTGGTGATCATCCAGCCCTCCCCTGGCTTTCTTTTGTCACTAGCATCCACCATTATCCCAACTTCATTCTTTTTCCTACTTAACTAAATGGCTGTTTTCTTTTTGTTCCAAATAGAAGGTAAGCTTTGGATGAGCAGGACCTCTTTCTGTCTTATTAACCCTTATTCCAAACATCCGTGTGCTGGATGAACACATGAACAAAATGTAACTCTTTGTTAACCATTCTAGATTAACATCCAGAACACCCATCCACAGAAGCAAACAAAGGATCCTCCTCCTACTACTACTATCGCCTTCCCTAAAGGGCAGAAATGTGTGCTAACAGGACAAACTGGCATGGATGGTTGAGAATACTGTGGGGTTGAGCTGCATAGGGCCACACAGCTAAGATTACTGACTCTTTGACTCCAGTGCTGTTCCCATCAGCCCACTTGGCCTTTGGACTGGACTGCTGGTATCCTGAAGACTAAGTTTGGTAATCCCCTCAAAATCCATTGACCCTAATCAACAGGAATTAAATGAAAGAGGTCTACAGCCCCTTTCCCTACTTACTAATCTCCTACCTAAGGTGGGAGGTTGGAAGGGAGGTAGAGGTGTTTAAGAACCCTAAAAAAGTAGGTTTGGTGAAAAATCTAAGCCTACAGTAGTTCATCACTCTTTTTATAAAAATCTAAAAGAGTAATTGTGTTTGGGAACTGGAGTCACAAATGACTTTTTTCTTAAACTTCTTTCTTTTGTGGAGAGTGAGATGAT
The DNA here is from genome assembly GCF_907164565.1 of Psammomys obesus. Lineage (NCBI taxonomy): Eukaryota > Metazoa > Chordata > Mammalia > Rodentia > Muridae > Psammomys > Psammomys obesus. The sequence continues at coordinate 13,495,950 of NW_026589732.1, read as the reverse complement.
AAGACTGATAGTAAAGGATGGATTTGCTAAAAACTAAGCGGTTAGAAATGCCTGAGCCTCTAAGAGCAACAATCAATAAATGGGACCTCATGAAACTGAAAAGCTTCTGTAAAGCAAAGGACACCGTCATCAAAACAAAGCAACTACCTACAGGGAAAGAATCTTCACCAACCCTTTATCTAACAGAGGACTCATATCCAGTATATATAAAGAACTAAAGAAGCTGAAAAGCAGCAAAACAAGTAATCCAATTAAAAAAATGGGGAAGAGAACTAAACAGAGAACTTTCTGTAGAGGAATATCGAATGGCAGAGAAGCACTTAAAGAAATGCTTAAGCTCATTAGCCATTAGGGAAATGCAAATCAAAACAACCCTGAGATTTCACCTTACATCCATGAAAATGGCCAAGATCAAAAACTCAAGTGACAACACATGATGGAGAGGCTGTGGAGAAAGGGGAACCCTTCTCCACTGCTGGTGGGAATGTAAACTTGTACAACCACTCTGGAAAGCAATCTGGCGCTTTCTCAGACAACTAGGAATAGCGTTTCCTCAAGATCCAGCCATACCACTCCTAGGCATATATCCAAAAGAGGCTCAAGTACACAATAAGGACATTTGCTCAACCATGATTGTAGCAGCTTTGTTTGTAATAGCCATAAGCTGGAAACAGCCCAGATGCCCCTCAACTGAAGAATGGATGCGGAAATTGTGGTACAGCTATACAATGGAGTATTACTCAGCAATGAAAAATAAGAAAATCATGAAATTTGCAGGTAAATGGTGGGACCTGGAAAGGATCATCCTGAGTGAGTTGTCCCAGAAGCAAAAAGACACACACGGTATATACTCACTCATATAGACATACAACATAGGATAAACCCACTAAAATCTGTACATCTAAAGAAACTAAGCAAGAGAGGACCCTAACTAAAACACTCAATCCCCATCCTGAAAGGCAAAGAGGAGGGACATAAGAAGAAGAAGAAAACAGGAAACAACCTAGGAACCTGCACAGAGGGCCTCTGAAAGCCTCTGCCCTGCAGACAATCAAAGCAGATGCTGAGCCTGATGGCCAACTGTCAGGCAGAGTGAATGGAATTTTATGTAAGAAGTGGGAAATAGTAAGAGCTGGAGAGGACAGGAACTCCACAAGGAGAGCAACAGAACAAGAAAATTTGAACACGGGGAACTTCCCAGAGACTCATACTCCAACCAAGGACTATTCATGGAGATAACCTAGAACCCCTGCACAGTTGTAGCCCATGGCAGTTCAGTGTCCAAGTGGGTTACATAGTAATGGGAAGAGGGACTGCCTCTGACATAATCTGATTGGCCTGCTCTTTGATCACCTCCCCCTGAGGGGGAAGCAGCCTTACCAGGCCACAGAAGATGACAATGCAGCCACTTCTGATGAGAACTGATAGACTAAGATCAGAAGGAAGGAGAGGAGGGCCTCCCTTATCAGTGGACTTGGGGAGGGCCATGTATGCAGAAAGGGGAGATAGGGTGGAATGGGGAGGGGAGAAGGGAGGGGCTTATGGGGGGATACAAAATGAATAAAGTGTAATTAATAAAAGTTAAATAAAAAATTTTAGAAAAAAATGGAAGAAAAAAAAAAAAAAGAAATGTCTGAGCCTGCCATCCAGCACACATAAGAGAGGAACGTGCCCAGCAGAGCTGGTTCCTTCATGTCGTTTGTGAGGCCATTACTAAGGACAATTAAAGAAGAGATGGGATGATTAGGGGGAAATACTCTAAAGTCAAGACCATTTCTTCTGTCATCACTTTATGTGCCTAAGGTTACCAGTCAACACACTTGGTGTATAAGTCAACATGTACAGTACCAAGACTAAGTCCAACCTAAGGATGCTTGTTTGGCACTGGGTAGTGACTAACTGGGAAGCAGACAAAGCACTTCAAGAATCACTATCTAAATCTGTACCTAATGGTTTGCTCATTCGTATGCATTGCATTACACTGCTTTTCCATTAGTAAATGAGTGTTATTTGAGAAAAAAACTGTAGCCACCTCCACACTGGTAAGAAAGAGTAGGGTTTATAACTTGGTGAACCCATTTAGCCTAACATCTTTAGAAGAGTTTGTGGCAAAGCATCCCACTTGGAGTGTGTGTGTGTGGGGGGGTATTACTTGTAAATCTATAAAATAAGGTAAGTTTGGTTTTTAAGAATAATTAATATTTTCATTAATTCTTTGAGGATTTCATGGAGGGTATTTAAAAAAATTTTTTTGAGATCGTATTTCTTTTTATGTGTTTGGGTGTTTTGCCTGCAGGTGTGGCCATACACCAGGTGCAAGCAGGGCCAGAGAGGCCAGAAGAGGGTGCTGGATTCCTTAAGACGGAAGTTACAGATGGCTGTTGGCTACCGCCTGAGTGCTAGGATTGAACCTGAGCAGCTAGTGCTCTTAAACACTGAACCAGCTCCCACCCTCTCCATATGGTATATTTTGATAAATGTATTTAAATTTTTCTAAAACCCAGGGATACCTAGAAATGATCTTAGATCTGTTAAGCCAATTCCAAATGCTCAGAAGCACGCTGATGGCCAAAGTTGACAGTAGCAGAAAAGTTTCAAGGGCCTATCCTTGAGTTGTTCATTTTCCTAGTAACACATTCCCAGGCAACATCCAGAATAAGCTCATATGCTGCAGTTGTATAAAACCATCAATGAGGAACCCCAAACCTTCCAGAAATGGCTCATTGTCTCCCACAAGTAACTGGCCTTGTATTTGAGTCCAGGTCCAACTTCTGGATAGTATTCTCAGCAGGACATTTAGGATTTAGGACTTTGTTTGAATTTTATTGTGAGGAATTGTTATTGATTACCTAGTTGGGATGTCTTCTTAGATCTCTACTGGAAGGATTAGATACTCAGAATCCATGTTCCTGCTCCTTTGTGCTTTTTATTTCCTTTGACCACAATTCCTTTATTCCTTCTCTCTTTCTTTCTTTCACCAAGAAAGTCCCTACTCACCAGCAATAACCAATTCCAAGTCTCCTATGCCAGGTGGCATTTCAGTCTCTGAAAAAAACCTAATTAGCACTTTAGTGCATTTATTCAGTAAGTATTTATTGGAAGCTGCTTCCTACAGTCACTATAATAGAGCCTAGAAACTCAATGATACACAAGACAGGAACCCTGCATGTTCTTTTATGAATATTGGGGTGGGATCAAGCTTCATATAATTTAGGCCAATTCCTGCATACCCAGCCACAAATTCCTCAATGAAAAATTCTTCTTCTTTAGAAAGCAATAGCCTCTAAGGCAGGAATGCACTTGGTGGTAGTCTGTGATTCTCCAAAGACGCCAAACCCCAGCTTTGGAGTTAGCTGGCATTCTGGAAGCCTCAGTCTCTCTGTGTTTGTGCACAGTGGTAAAAATGCACATGGTTTTAACCAATTCCCAGTTGAAGTTGTGGTGTATCATACTGCACCCACAGCACAATTTCTCCTGGCTTGGTCAAGAGCTGACAAGGGTCATATTTATTCACTGATCAGAAACCACCTGTAAAAGAGACCCAGTCCTCAAGATGCCTTTGTTCTACTGGCCTGTCAGTACCTACAATTCTTTTTACTGGCATAATCAAAGAATGGAGTAATTTTAAATGTTGGAAAGGTTTATGTGTTGGTTTCCTATTGCTGTGAGCAAATACAAGAAGTGACTTAATGGAAGAAGGGTTTGTTTGGGCTGTGGTTTAGGAAGGCATGCCATCAATCCCAGTGGCGTAAGGAGGGGGCTGGGTACATCATCTGCCATCGGAAAGCAGGGAGGGAGGAAGGCTGGTGCTCTGTCTGCACTCTCATTTTTATGTGGGCTGGGGTCCAGCCTGTGGAATAAATCTACCCGTATCTAGGGTGGGACTTCCCACCTCAGTTAACCGATTATAGAACTCCCTCGAAGGCACACCCAGGGATTTTTCTCTTAGGTGATTCTCCAACCTGCCAAACTGATACTTGATATTACCCATCACAGTATACGTCCATATTAAGAACAGCACCCAATATAGAATATGATGGTGGAACCTCCAGGAGGCCCAGATGGCCTCAACACCTTCAGCAGTAATTCACACTGCTCATTGATAGAGGGAAGGCCTTAATGGGAGATAAGGAGAACTTATCAAACTGAATGCCAGTCGCCTTTGATAAAGGAGGTCACAAATAGAATGAAACACACTGCAGTAAAAATATCTTGAAAGTTCCCTCGGAGACAGTAAAAACCCCACAGGGTTTTGAAATAAAGTTGCAGCCGAAAGGGACCAAAATAAACCCCTTCGGGGTTATCTCAGCTTAACACATTAAAATATCCCAAGACCTTTCTCGGCACAAATATTATTCAAAGGTCAGAAAATCCCCTGTGCAAATACCTAAAGTATCAACAGGATGTTTCAGCAAAATGCCACATTAAATCATGCCTCTTGTTCGGTGCAAGGCTTATTACCAGAATGAGGAAATGGATGAGTCTAATGTTTGACCCTCCGGGTCCAACCAGCTCTGGAAAGCCCTTTTGGGGGAGGGGAGGTTTTCAGTGGCCTTAACCAGGAGAAAAATTATTCTACAGATCCCTGAATTAATATTTATCCTCAGGATAAGGTTATGTGTCTTTGCACTGATAACATGAATTTTAACAAGTCTGTAGGTTCTTGAAAACTCATGCAAGTGAAAAACTGACCCTTAACACCTAAGTCAGAGGGGCCAAGAAAGATCCCACAAAGTTTCAAAACTTCAAAGTGCTGGGGTAAATGGCTTACCACCAGTGATCACTGGCTTACCACCAGTGACCAGTTGCTGCTGCCAGAGTGGAGCTCTGTCAAACTCACCCCTTCTGCTTCCATGTTCTGTACCTGTGAGCATTTTCCATCTACATGTGGTGGCAAGATTTGTCTGGCAACTCCCACTCCCAAAGCTCCTCAATTCTACACTGCTGATCAACTTTGAGCTGTATATAAGGCAAGGCAAACTGCTACCTCACAGAGCCCCTGCTTCCCCATCTCTGGGATGAGGGAAATACTGACCAAAACCATATAGCTTTATAGGGAATGCTTAACGCAGAGGAAAAGCTTACTAGATAGTACTGCGGTTGCAACACCCCATGAACAACAATAATAATAATAAACCTACAGATTAGTGGTAGGAAATTCTAAAAGAGGCTGGAGAGACAGCTCAGTGGACAAGTGCTTGAGGACCTAAGTCAAATCCCAGGACCCAAGTAAAAACCCAGCTGGGGCTGTGCTCGCCTATGAGCCCAGCACTGTTGTGGGTGGAGGCAGGAAGATCACTGGGGTTTGTTGGCTGCAGGCCTAGTTCCAGGATCACTGAAAGTCTCAAAGGAGTAAGGGGGAGAGCAACAGAGAAGGACGTTAATATATTCCTCTGGGCTCCATGCATTTACAAGCACGAGCATTAGCACACATGCGCACACATAACACACACTCATATAACACTCATGAACATCACACACATGCGCAACACACACATGCACACTCACACACACACACACACACACACACACACACTCACATGTACACACAAGCATGCACACACAACCATAATGGTAAAAGCTTTTTAAAGACTCGATGCTATAAAATCCGCACGGGTTTCATGGCCTCTCCTTGAATATCCTTGGTCCACAAGGAGCTTAGGACTACATTCAGTCTAATAACAGAAGGTGAAGGGGCTCGAGCGAGGAGCTGGACACTGAGGTGTGGATTGGCATTCTGAAGCAGGACACAAGCCCTCTGCAGGCCCCTGCATTCTTTCTCAGAGATGCACCAGGAGGCTGGTCTCACACAGTAACTTTGAAATATGAGTTCAGATTTGTTTTTTTAGGGGAACACACAGCTAGCTACTTGGAACAATTTTATCTTGTTCGGTAGACTGTGTTCCCATAGCAAGCAATGAGTTGCCAAGCTTGAAGTTGGGCCACCCAAAAAGAGAATATAGATTTAAAACTTAGTTATTTGCAAGTTGCCTACAGACATCTAAATATTATCTAAATATCAATAATAAAAAATTGGCCGTGGAGTCAGTTGAAGGGAGTGACTGTGTAATCTCACTTTGTTATTTTTTCATTTTACAAAGCATTACAAGCTTTGCCACCAGTAAAATGGGTCAGTGCCCACCAGACTGAATAAGGACTCCTCTCTGGGAGTAATGTAATATAATGCCTGCCTCCCAACTACCCCTGCCCATCAGTTTCGGCTCTCCTGAGGACAGGTTCACTAACCATTAGGATCCATGTGAGACCACAGAACTTTGGAATGTTGGTAGCATAAGCACACTTAGAAACATTGAAACACACTTAGTCCATTGGATGGCTTCCATTGACTGGTGAGGAAACTGAAATTCAGAAACTGAAGTGATTTGCTCAAAGTCAGATGGCCAGACTCACAGACCCACCTCTTCTCCAGGCCCCTTCCCTAATCAATTGCCAACATGCAGTCCCCTCCTGAGTAACACCATAACGTTCACAAAAACCCCATTACGATGGCAGGACTTTGATAGGGTTTGTGTCTAAATAACTTGAGTTAATTCACTGTCCCAGTCTCAGCAAAGAAAAGTGGAGGTTAGAAGGCAAAGGGCTGGAAACAAGAAAGATCACGTAAAACATACTGTGATCACCTGCAAGATTTTTTTTTATTATAATATGGTCAGATGGGGCTGCCCATATATCACAAAGTAATCTTTTCCTCTCTGCTTGCTCAGAGAGAGGAGATGGGAGTTCTAGACCCTTCCAGACTGTGCTGTCCAGTAGAACTCTATGTGTTGATGGAATGTTTTAAGCATCACCGTCGAGCACGCCATCCCCAGCCACGTGGAGCTACTGAGCAGTTGCATGGTGGTTGAAGGTTTCATTTACTCCTAATTAATTTAAGTGTATAGCCATCTGTGCCCTGTAGCTACTCTGTTGAATCCCACAACAGAATAAACAAGCAAAGCTGCCAAAACATAGCAACTTGACCTAAAAGCTTGTTCTAATTTAAGAAATGTGCAATAATGGATGTTGAAATCAGATTTCTCAACAAAATATGGCAGTAGCAAAAATAACTATCAGCCAGCGTTCTTCAGCTGTAAGCTTGTAGAGCACAAACTCAACTAAAGTAACAAAAGAGGTGTTTTAGAACTTTGGGAAGTCCAGCAAGCTGAGCTTAGAGCAGTGCTTCTCAGCCTTCCTAATGCTGTGACCCTTTAATACTATTCCTCATGCTGCGATGACCCCCAGCCAGGAAATTGTTTTGTTGCTGCTTTATAACCATTATTTTGCTGCTGTTGTGAATTGTAATGTAAATATCTCTGTCTTCCAAAGGTCTTCGGCAACCCCCGTGAAAGGGTTGTTCGTCAACCCCAAGGGGTCGCCACCCACATATTGAGAAACAGTGGCTTAGAGGCTGCCCTGCCAGAGACTTTTATATTCATGTCACCCTGCAAACCGGGGCAGTGTGCGAAGGTGCGAGGTCTCTTGAGCAATGGTTAGAGCTACAGAACAAAAAACACGGGGCCTAGGGGATAAGCAGATGGTGTGTGTGTTTATGTGTATATGCGCATATGTATGTATTTATGTCGTTTTGTGTATGTGCAAATGTGTGCTTGATATACATCTGTGTGTGTATTTGTGTGTTTGTGTATATTTATACATGTATGTGGTTATGTATGTGTGTATGGGTATTTGTCTGTGTTGGATGTACACTTGTATCTGTATATGTCTGTAAATGTATGTGTGTTGGTGTATGTGTTTTTATGTATATGTCTGTATGTGTATGTGTGTTTGTTTTTCTGTGCACATGTGTGCATATGGATATGTGTGTATTTATATTTGTGTTCTTCTGTTCATACATATTTGTGTGTGTTTTCTGCACACGTATATTGTGCATGTGTATATGTGTGTGTTTGTTTCCGAGCATTTGTGTATATGTATATGTTTATATTTTCTGTGTATGTGTATTTGTGATTGTGTGTCTCAGTTATTCTGTGCATGTGTATGTGGTGTTGTATCTTTGCATGTATGTGTGCATATGTATGTTTTTCTGTGCATGTGAAATGTGTGTGTATGCCCGTGCACATGCAAGGACAGGTAGTTTTGTTGAGATCATTGAGGAACATGATTCCAGGCATTCTAGCATTTTAAGATACCCTTGTAATGCACTTTGTATAGTTTTTCCTTTCTCTTCTTCTTGTTCTCCTTTTCTACATGTGTGTGTATGTGTGTTGCAGTGGTGGTGGTGGTGGTGTTCTCTCTTTAGACAAGTACCCCTTTGTAGCTGTCCACTTTGGCAGCCTTCTGGGTACCGGGATTAACTCCTTTTTCTAAAGGTGCATAGTTCTATGTCATGTTTTTAATATCTGTGTAGTACTCCACCACACTCTTGTAGAGTGCCACCCTTTAAGCATCATGGCTGTTCATGTCTTAATCAGTCTTAATGTCACTTAATGTCACAATATTTTATTGTGACTGCCTGAAAGAGGCCCTCAGGACTGAGCTATTGACGTTCCCTCATAAGAAGGCATGGGAAGATCAGGAGAGTTCACTTGGGAGTCCAGACACTCCCTCCCAGCTGTCTGTAGTCCCATACTAGCTGCTTGTAATGCCAGGGTTCGGGAAGAATGTAGAAAGATAACTGGGATTGGGGATCGTTCTGTCTATGCCGCTCTAGGGAATTCCTATGCTGGGGTGAGGCTTTTTAGAACTGTGGCAGCTTTGAGGTCACCAATTCTCCTGCTAGTAACCCCTTTAACTGTAAGTAAGCTCAGTACATTCACGGGTGCAGAAACCCTGCTTCGGTGGAATTGCACTTTGGTCTGTTGGCAGTGCTCTATCTGGATGGCTGCGACTCCCAGGTAAAGCTGACGCAACGCTTGCGCGTTGCACCTTACTTTATCAGGCCAATCTGCGCAGTTTCTTTTACATTTTGCTCCAGGAAGCATCCCTGTGTATATATTTCCATGCGCTCACCCTGTCATTCATTTAGTCAAAACCCCTAAGGAGGGCGGTGGCTGTGCGAACATGAAGCCTGGGGTGCAGATCCCCAGAACTCACATAAAAGGCAGACGGGTGCGGCAGCCTGCCTATCATTCCAGCACACTACAGACCCAGACAGGAATCCCCAGAGCAAGCTGGCTAGCCAGACTAGTCGTGTGCCGCAAGAGACCCCGCCTCAGAGTGTAATGTGGAAAGCAATCAAGAAGATCCCTGCCATCACGTTCCCACATGAACACATGTGCAGCAGCACACATGTGTGCCCATGCATATGCTAACATGCACACACATGTACACACACATCAACTACATGCGTGTATGCAAAAAATCCTAGAGTTGTATTCAAGGCTAAGCATATCTAACGCTTAAATTTACATTTGCAAACTGTCCCCAAAGGTTGTGGCAACAGTAATTTATTTTTCTGCACAGAGCTGGGAAAGGCTGAAGTAAATTGAGGTGTCTTGGGTTGGACACAAAATCTAAACATTTAAAGGGTCAGCAAAAGATTCAGTAACGAGCCAGGCCTTGTCACACAGGTCTGTAATCACGGAGCTGAAGGAGAGGGATCATTTGCTTAAGACCTGCTTTGGGCTATAGAGTGAGTTTAAGGGCAATCTAAGCAACTTAGTGAGACCCTGTCTCATGATACAAGATGAGAATGAAAAGGATGTAGAGACTGAGAACGTGGCTTGGAAGGACAGCCCCGTCCTGCATCGAACAAAACCAACTCTGCAGAAGAAAGGATTTATTTGGCTTCTACTTCCCAGGTCACAGGCCACCACTGGGGGAAGTCAGGGCAGGAACCAGGAGGACGTGGAAGAGCACTGCTTACTGCCTTGTCCAGCAGGCTTAGGTTTAACTTGCTTCCTTATAGGATCCATACCAATCTCCTAGGGGTGGTGCCACACACGGCGGGTTGGGCCCTCCTACAGCAGTCATTAATCAAGAAAGCATGTCATGCCCGTAGGACAAGCTGATGGAGGCAGCAGAGGTCCTTTTCCCCAGGTGTGTCAATTTGACCAAAACTAACCATCACAAGCCCCCACCTCATGCATGCAAACCCCTGGCTTCAGTTCAAGCAGGAAATAAAATACAATAAAAGAAAGGAAGGATCCAGTAATCATACAAGCAATACACACTATGCACTTAAAGATAAAAATCTCAAAAAGCATTTTTTTTTTTTGTTTTTGTCTGTCTGTTTGTTTTTATTACCGTTTGAAGGGCAGGAGGGAAACAGGGTCTCATGTAACCCACACTGGTTTTATACTATATACCCCAGGATGACCTTGAACTCCGAGTCCTTCTGTGCTCATCTCCCAAGAGGTGGAATTCCAGGCACGTGCCACCACGCCCCACTGAAAATCCCACACTGTGGCCCTGGGCTCGTGTCCTCATTTGAATGTGTTCTGAAATCATTTGAAGGAATTTTGTGAGAACTACATGACTGATGCCACACGCTTGCACTTACTGTGATGCCAGGCACACGGTAAGGGCTCAGTCACGTCAGCCATCGTCAGGCTGCACACCCAGGGCAGAAGCCTGGCCTGCCATGCTTTACTCTGCTCCACTTTTCATTCCTCCCACAGCACCATACTGTTCTAATTACCATAGATTTATATATTGTCTTTTGATCTGGCAAAGCAAAAACACCCATCTTATTTTTCTTGGTTTTTCCTATTTTTCTTGGCTCTGCTCAGCCGTTTATACACACAAATGAACTTTAAGCTCTACTTATGAACTACCACAAAATTTCACTGGGATTTTAATTGAAGCTCTATTAATTTTGCATAATATTTCAGAAAAGAGTGGCATCTTTACCCTATAAATTGCCCGTCCAAGAACACAGAGTTACTCTTTGTTCTGTTCAAATTCTCTTTATCTCTTTTACCAAGTGTTTATACTATAAATTTACATATATAAATATATATTTAATGTACATCTTGCATACTGTTATCTTAGTTAGCATTTCTAATACTTCTTAATATTTTTATTACAATATTACATATATTTATAAGTAGGTGATACTAACATGTTCTATTTCAGTTCTCTTATTGAACCTCCTTTACTCTTTTCGTCTTGAAGTTAATTATGTATTTATTCAAAATATCTGACCTATCCACCAAAAGTCCCTCAGCCTTCAGGACAAAATCCAAACTTTGGGACCGTCATACTTTCATTAACATGTCTCAGATATTTAAAATTTTAATTTAATTATGTGTGTGTGTGTGTGTGTGTGTGTGTGTGCATGTGTGTGTGTGTGTGTGTGTGTGTGTGTGTGTGTGTGTGTATGCACTGGTTTATGTGCAAGTGTGTAAATGTGCACAAGGAGGCCAGAGGCCAACTTTGGGTGCCTTTCTCAGCTTTTTCTCACTTTATTTTTGGAAACAGGGCTTTTCTACGGCACCAGGAGCTCATCTATTGGCTAGATCAGCTGGCCATCCAACCCCAGGGACCTTCATTTCGAGGCCTTCCCAGCAGCAGGATTACAGATGTGTGCTTCTGTGCCCAGCTTTTATGTGGGTACTAAGGATCCAGTTCAAGAGCTCACACTTGAATGACAAGCACTTTGCAGACTGGGATGTCTCCCCAGTCGTCCAACACTTTTCCCTGTAAGCTGTATGTATTTAGCATATCCTCTGCAGAGATACATCAATAAACAGAGCAGGCCTGCCCAGTAAACAGCTCCTTCCAGGAGGCATTTGTGCTGCTTTGGACTTTGTCTATGGATAGATATGGACTTTGTCTATCAGCCTTGCCTTGACAGACACTGGTGAACTTCAGCTCTGCCTAAGTGCTCATAGCTTTTCTCAGCCATTATGGGGGATGCCTTTTCCTCCTCTTTCCTGTTCCATTGGTCCTTCAAGAGAGCCCCTTCTTTATACTCACAGCTCATGCCAAGGACAGTATCCTCCTGGCATTCTGGTCTGGTCACCCTTGCAGTTTGGAGGTTTCTCTCCTACCATGTCCCATGGCCTCAGGGGGGACTTAGACTGCACTGATTCATGTATTGGTGCATGTGCTCCTTTTGCTTGCTTTGGGTATGGAAACAAGTTAATATTGAACAAACATGTGCTGAAGGGTTGCATGTATTGAGCCAGGGGACAGGCATAGCAAGATAGCATGTGATAAATAAATAGATAAAAAGGTAACTGTCTGCGCTGTGGCATGGGCTAGCACACTAAGTTTTCCAGGTGCCCATAAGAAGAGACTGCCATGGCTGAGTGAGCAGGCCTGCTTGCCTGGAAAAGCCAGGTCTTCAAGTAGACACTGAAGAAACTGTGGTTTCTGTCAGCTCTTTCCACCCTACTTTCTCTTTACCTCCACAAAAGGACCTAGAATAAAAGGTTCAGTTTTTGCTCTTTTGAATTTTGTTTTTGTTTTATTATTTTTTTATGTGAGTGAGCTTTTGGTCTGCATGTCTTTACACTATGTGCATGAAGTACCTTCAGAGGCCAGAAGAGGGTATTGGGTTCCCTGAAACTGGAGTTACAGATGGTTATTAACCAGCGTGTGTGTGTATGTGTGTGTGTGTGTGTGTGTGTGTGTGTGTGTGTGTGTGTGTGTGT
>NW_026589732.1:13418922-13483380 GCF_907164565.1 Psammomys obesus | reverse complement strand
TGTGTGTGTGTGTGTGTGTGTGTGTGTGTGTGTGTGTGTGTGTGTGTCTGTGTGTGTGTTGGGAATTGAACCTGCATCCTCTGGAAGAATAGTCAGTGCCCTTAACCACTGACAAATCTTTTCAGCTCTAACTCGGTCTTTAGAAAAGGGGGATTCTATGCATATGTTTGTTCTGAGGTCACTGACTGGGCCATATTTTCAGGGCTAAAAGTCTAGGAAGAAGGAAGTCTTAATATGTTTAGCTTTCTGTAACAAATACTCCATAGGCTTGTGGTTTAAATGACAACCATTTATTCTTTGGAAGTCCAAGACCAAGATGCCAGCAGGTCTGGTATCTGGTGTGGTGGGGGCTCTCTTTCTGGTGTCTCTCTTTCTGGAGGCTCATTTTTTCTTTATGTCCCCACGTGAGAAGTGAGGATAAAGAGAAGGCAGGATGAGTAAGCAGGCACTCTTTCCATTCTTGAGAACCTCAGCCTTTTGACCTAATTACCTCTCTAATACTCTACCTCTTAATAGCACTACGTTGCTAGTTAGGCCTTCAGTGAATATGACTTTGAGGGAACTCCATTAAGTAGAGGAGAGACCTCAGTTTCTGTTCACACCAGCATGCCTTTTTCTTGAGGGCTGAAACAGTCTGGGCTGGCCTCTTTCAGGTATGGAAGAAAAACAAAACAGGCCATCCAAGTCCTTATATGACCTATGACAGTCTCTTTTTTCTTAAGCACTGGGCTTTGGTCTTGAGCCACCATTCCATCTTACTACAGAAGGGCATCACAAAGTGAGCAATTGCTTAGCCTCAGAACCCATTGCCTGATGATTCCAAACCCTGGGGCTTCTACTTATTATCTCTCTATCTTTGAATACCTGGCCTCCAGTTGAACTGTTTGGAAAGGGTTAGGAATGTGTTGAAGAATCTATGTCATTGGGGCAAGCCTTGAGGTTTCAAAAGAATCATGCCACAATTTGTGCATCCATTCCTCCACTGAGGGGCATCTGGGCTGTTTCCAGCTTCTGGCTATTACAAGGCTATTATAAGGTTGCTACAAACATGGTTGGGCAAATGTCCTTATTGTGTACTTGAGACTCATTTGGGTATATGCCTAGGAGTGGTATAGCTGGATCGTGAGGAATTCCTAGTTGTCTGAGAAAGTGCCAGATTGCTTTCCAGAGTAGTTGTACAAGTTTACATATCCACCAGCAGTGGAGGAGGGTTCCCCTCTCTCCACAACCTCTCCAGCATATGTTCTCTCTTGAGTTTTTTATCTTAGCCATTCTGATGGGTATAAGGTGAAATCTTAGGGGAGTTTTGATTTGCATTTCCCTGATGGCTAATGAGTTTGAGCATTTCTTTAAGTGTTTCTCTGCCATTCGATATTCCTCTGCAGAGAATTCTCTGTTTAGCTCTGTACCCATTTTTTAATTGGATTACTTGATTTTTTGCTGTTTAACTTCTTTAGTTCTTTATATATACTGGATATTAGTCCTCTGTCAGATATAGGGTTGGTGAAGATCCTTTCCCAATCTGTAGGCTGTCATTTTGTTCTGAGGACAGTGTCCTTTGCTTTTCAGTTTCATGAGGTCCCATTTATTAATTGTTGCTCTTAGAGCCTTTCTGTTGGGGTTCTGTTCAGGAAGTTGTCTCCTGTGCCAATGAGTTCAAGGCTCTTCCCTACTTTTTCTTCTAAGCGGCTTAGTGTGTCTGGTTTTATGTTGAGGTCTTTGACCCACTTGGACTTTAGTTTTGTGCAGGGTGATAAGTATGGATCTATTTGCATTTTTCTACATGTAGACATCCAATTAGACAAGCACCATTTGTTGAAAATGTTGTCTTTTTTTCATTGAATAGTTTTGGCATCTTTGTCAAAAATCAGGTGTCTATAACTGTGTGGATTTATGTCAGGGTCCTCTATTCGATTCCATGAATGGATGCACAAATTGTGGTATATCTACACAATGGAATATTATTCAGCAATAAAAAACAAGGAAATCATGAAATTTACAGGTAAATGGTGGGTTCTAGAAAAGATCATCCTGAGTGAGCTATCCCAGAAGCAGAAAGATGCACACGGTATATACTCACTCATATAGACATATAATATAGGACAAACCTCCTAAAATCTGTACACCTAAAGAAACTAATCAAGAGGGAGGACTCTTGCTAAAATGCTCAATTCCTATCCAGAAAGGGAAAGAGGATGGACATCAGAAGAAGGAGAAAAGAGGGAACAAGTCAGGAGCCAGACACAGAGGACCTCTGAAAGGCTCTGCCCTGCAGACTATCAATGTAGATGCTGAGACTTATGGGCAACCTTTGGGCAGAGTACAGGGAATCTTATGAAAGAAGTGGGAAACAGTAATTCTGGAGAGGACAGGAACTCCACAAGGAGAGCAACAGAACCAAAAAATCTGAGCACAGGGGTCTTTCCTGAGACTGATACTCTAACCAAGGACTATGCATGGAGATAACTTAAGACCCCTGCACAGATGTAGCCCATGGCAGTTCAGTATCCAAGTGGGTTCCATTGTAATAGGAACAGGGACTGTCTCTGACATGAACTGATTGGCTTGCTCTTTAATTACCTCCCCCTGATGGGGAAGCAGCATTACCAGGCCACAGAAGAAGACAATGCAGCCACTCCTGATGAGACCTAATTGACTAGGATCAGAAGGAAGGAAAAGAAGACCTCCCCTATCAGTGGACTTGGGGAGGGGCATGCATGCAGAGGGTGGAGGAAGGGAGGGATTGGGATGGGAGGAGGGAAGGAACCATGGGGGGGATACAAAGTGAATAAAGTGTAATTAATAAGAATAAAAAATACGTTAAAAAAAAAGAATCATGCCATTTCAAGTCTCATTCTCTCTCTGCCTTGTGCTTGTGGATTAAGATGTGAGATCTCAGCTACTGTTCCGGCACCATGTCTACATGCCTGCTTTTTTGCTCCTAACCATGATGGTCATGGGACTCTAACCCTCTCAAACCATGAGCCTCAAATCACTTTCTTTTATAAGTTGCCTTGGTCATGGTGTTTTGTCATAGCAATAAAAAAAATAATGACAAAGTTGATATTATGAATTCATACCCTAGCTCCTTTAGTAGTTTTGTGACCTTGGATGACTTGACCTCTATGTGTCTCAGAATTTTTCTCTTTAAATCAAAATAGAGCTTCAAAGATTAACTGCTCCATAGGGTTTGCTGTGAGGCTTCAAGGAGTTTGTGGGTGGTAGATGACACAGAACACTCCAGTATTTGCAATATATGTATTAGCATCATCCTGGCATCAGCTGCCATCTGATAATGCTTATGGTGGACCAAGTCAACATGTAGAGTTTTTCTCTCTTAAGGGTAAAGGCCAATGAGGCAATCTTAAGATTTCTGCATTGAGAAAGTTCTGAGATCCAGACCTTTTTGAAATTAATGTCTCCTCAGAGCAAATGAGCAGTATCACAGTAAGTCACACAACATGACCTGAACTAAGGAGGGTCCCTTGTGGGTCAAAAAGCATCAAATTATTAGTGCACCTCCAGGCCCTCACCTACTGAATGACATCCCAAATGCAGGCTGCAGAGATCTAGTGAAGGGTAAGACAGGAGCTCCGTTGTGGGTGCCAAGGAGCCTCCCTCAAGTGCAGGGGAAGTCACTCCTTACTTGCATGTCATTCTAGACAGTGACAAAAGTGGCAGTGGCCTCTTTTCTGGTGCCACATTGTGCTGCATCTGTTTTCAGGGTAGGTGAACTCTCCTCCAGGAAGGCAGAGATGCAGTGGGCAGGTGTCTGGACCAGTCCCAACAGCATCAATTTTGCTTCTCTGCTTCATTTGTCTCCCTGCTGCCAGGGGTAGGATTGGAAAGATGTAGTCCTAATGAACATCACACAGCCTGGGAGATTCAGAGAATATGCAGTGACTGAGGCAAGAGAACAGTGTGGTCGGCTGAGGCAATGGCTTCTCACCGAGAGCCCCAAGGTAGAATGGCATGAGAGCCTGGATATTTGACTTTGAAGGGATTGAATGGAGTGCTACATGAAATTGGAAGCTGTTTGGCAGGAAGACCAATCTGGCGAGAAGAGAGGCCTCATAAAAAGGGAGATGTGGTGTTTAGAGAAAGTGGCTGACCATGTCATCAAAGATCAGATTGAGAAGGGTCAGGTAGAAGGTTCTAATATTTAATTTTAAGGCATTTCTTTATAGTAACTCACATGACTCAGAAAACAAGAGACCTATGCTGGCTAGTCTACTTGACACAAACTAGAGTTATCTGAAAGAAGAGAAGCTCAAATGAGAAATCTCCATAAGATCTGGCTGTAGGGCATTTTCTTAATTAGTGGTTGATGGGGGAGGAGCCAGTCCATTGTGGGTGGTGCCATGCCAGGGTTGGTAGTTCTGGATTCTATGAGAAAGCAGGCTGAGCTAGTGGGAATGGCACACACCTCTAGGATCTTACCCTGTTTGAGTTCCTGTCCTAACTTCCTTCAATGATGAACAGTATTGTGGAAGTGTAAGCTGAATATCTCCTTTCCTCTCCAGTTTGCCTTTTGGTCATGGTGTTTTGTCCTAACAGTAGAAACCCTAGCTAAGACAACACTCCACAATCTATTCCAATGAAAACTCTTGCTCCATTCCCATTTCTAGCCCTCAGTCACTCAGGTCCCAACCCCAGAAACGACTTGTGTTTCCTACATACTTCTAGGGATATTATGTGCACATACAAATAATATTTGTGTGTATCCTTTCTATAGTGTTAACTATATATAGGTATTAGGTTAAAGGTCATTAGAATTAATATGCAGAGCTTGCTTTAAAATAGGTGCATAAACCAGCCACAGTGGTGCACGCCTGTAATTTCAGCACCCAGGGAGGCAAAGATAGGCGGATCTCTGTGAGTTCAAGGTCAGCATGGTCTACAAAGTGAGTCCAGGACAGCCAAGCCTATAAGCCAAGAAACCATGTCTCAAAAAACAAAACAAAAAAATTAATAATAATGGCTGCACAATAATCTACCATATGGATACATTTATCAATTACTAATTAGGAAATAATTGAATAGAAAGTTTAAGTCATTTCCTATATTTTTCTACTATATACAATACCACAAAGAATAATTTTTCAAATTGGTCATTGTGCACATGTATGACCATATTTATAAAACAGACTTCTTAAAATGTTCAGTCAAAGGGGAAACTAGTAAATTTAGATTCCGATCTTAGAAATGTATTGAAAGTACCTGGCTAAAGGGGATTCACGCATGTGATGTAAAAAAAAAAAAAAAAAAAAAAAAAAAACATCATATCATATATTTTCATTGAATGCCTTCTATGTCCTACAGTGCAGCATGTAGATGGTTCTGCATTTTTTTCAGGCCAAGGGGCCACTTGCATCTGCAGCATGGCCGCCAGCAACACATGGCTTTGGCTCAGTCATCATTGCTCTTACATAATGTCAGGCAAATGCCAACTTGGTTCAGCATGATGACTAGCTGGAAGTATTCTTAAGGCTAGAATCCTCCTGTCAACCATCCAGTTACTTTTTTAAATGAGAGCTACAATGACGGAGCCAAAGCCCCTTGGCCTGAAAAAATACAGAACCATCTACACACTGCATGGTCTCTTGGGGTGCAGGCTCTAAAGTATTCAGGGTGTGTGTGTGAGTATGTGTGTGCATGTAGATGTAGAAGAAAAGCCTCTCTTTCTCATTGCTGTATCATTGAAAGTTAGAATAATGCCAAGAACATAGTAGGCATTCAATGGATAATGGATAATGGATATCTTGACCATGAATGAATGAATGAATGAATGAATCTCGTATTTACATACCTGTGCCCATATTTATAGATATTATTACATATGAGATAGTACTAATCTCATAATTTGTCTTTAACATTTACTTATTATTTTATGTGCATGTGCCTAAGTGTGTGTATGTAAAGAATGTGCATGCAGTAGCCCATGGAAGCCAAAAGAGAGCGTCAGCTTTCCTGGATCCAGAGTTACAGGAGGCTGAAAACTGCTCAAAGTGGTGTTAGGAGTCCAGATCCTCTGCAAGAGCTGCAAGTACTCTTAACCATTGAGCCATCTCTTCAGTCCCCATCTGACGATTTTTGCATGTAAAATTCTTTTAATCTTGTTAAGTAGAGTCAAATGAGCTCTATGGATTTTTCTACCCGTATCTCTCAGCCAAATCTCTTTAACATTTGGCATTTTTTTTCCTTGAACTTTATCTTTATCATTGCCCTATCCTCTTCCTCCTTCTCCTCCTTTTCCTCCTCCTCTCCACTCCTTTTCCTAAAAAAGTCTAGGCAGGGATCTAAGCACCAACACCAGATGCTTTAGAGCAGTTGTTCTCAACCTGTGGGTCACGGCCCACACAGGGATGGCATGTCAGATATCCTGCGCGTCAGATATTTACATCACGATTCATAACAGTAGCAAAATTACAGCTATGAAGCAGCAACCAAATAATTTTATGGTTGGAGGTGACTACAGCATGAGAAACTCTATTAAAGGGTCGCAGCATTAGGATGGTTGAGAACCTCTGAGTTAGAGTCACATCATCCTCATCTGTTTGCTGGAAACTTCCATCATCAAGAGAGCTTAGAGGAAACCATCCTGTCCTCTACCACCGAGTTGCGATTGAGCCTCACCAGTGCAGTGCAAAACAGTAGTCAGCGCTCATACTGACTCTCATCCACAGCAAGAGCCTCACTAGTTAGTGAGTGGTCAAATGATAAGCACTTAAATGCCTCCAGCCTTCAGGGGATCAGATGCAGAGGCAGAATCCAGACAAAGCTGCCATCGCCTCTCTGTTGTAACCATCTTCTACAGTGAAGACCTTGGGGCTGGCAGTTTAGTCACCTGCCTTTATGTGACAACTGGCCCAGGGTTCACAAGCTCCTGGCATTGCTCCTTCCTGACATGACTGGAGCAATCTTTGAGCATAAACACATCATGGTTGTTAGTTGCAAATGCTGAGAGGGGTTCCTTCTTATGTGAACTCACAAAACTTTATTGTGTTTGCTTCTTGATGCCCCATTTCCACACTGAACCAATAGTGAAGTGAGTAATTTTCAAAAAAGCAATTAATTGTATATGAGATAAATAAATTCTAAGGTTTGGCCTTGGATTTTGAACATATTTTGATTTTACCTGTGAGCATATTTTTTTCCCTCACTGGAATAACGCATTTTTTTATTTTTGGTTCAGTTTCTACTTGGGGAATGTGAAAATCATTTTTAAATAGTTTATTTTACAGGTGAGAATGTAAGTGGAGACATGGTAAACACTGAAATCCAGTGAGTGAAAGGAAAACAGTGCTGAACAGGGACCACACAGCAACACCGAGGCCCAGGGTATGGTCAGACTCCCAGAGTTAGGAAAAAAATCGTCTGCCAAGGATTTTTAACTTGTGAAGACTTCATTCAAAAGTTAGATGAAGGGCCTGCAGAGATGGTTTAGTGGTTAAAGGGCTTGCTAAACAACTGTGAGGACTGGATTCCCCAGAGGCCCATGTAAATTCTAGGTGGACATGTCAACCAGCCCAGAACCCCAGCGAAGGAAGGTCGACAGAGGGGATGCCCCGAGCAAGCTGGCAAGCTTGGCAAGCTCTGATTTGATTGATGGATCCCACCTCAGTAAGGAAGTGGAAGAGTGATGGACAACGATTCCTGACATCAACTTTGGGCCTCCATAGGCATGGACATGCAAAAACATGTACACACACGCACACCACACACACATAAAAAAATAGGAAGAAGGTGGAAGAAGAAAAGTTAAGCTAAAAAGTGTTTCCACAACCATAGGTGAGCTTTCCATCATTTGAAGAAAGTAACTGGGGTAAAAAAATAATAATAACCTTGGGAGTTAATCACATAATACACATCTTTATGGGAAAAAATGTAACTTAAAATTTAAAAAATAAAGTAGCTAAAGAGCTAACAAACACTAATCATCGGGCAAAGCACCTAAATCAGTAAAACTAAGGCAAAAATCAAAGCCCCAAAAAACAAATAAGTAACAATCATGTCCTGGAATTTAAGGTGTACACCACCACAATGGGTTTACATGGCACCAGGGCTCAAAGCCAGGGTTTTGTTAACATTTATCTGGTCTCCTTCTGTCTTGTTCGTCTCTCCTGCACCTTCACAGCCTCTAAACCACCTTCTTTGTTATTGGCGGAGCCTGCAACACACCTGGATCTCTTTCTATGCCTTGGCACAGGGCAAACCAGATTAAACACAGCTGACAGAGACGTCAGACCTCATGGAAACATGCACTCTTCTGTGGATGGTGCAGACGGCTCAATCTGGAAACTCACTCCAGGACTGGCCTTTTTAGAACAGGCTCCCGCTGGGCTTAAGTGGCCAGGCAGAGATCACAGAACACCTACAGAAGCCTACGGCCACCTTTTTCTCATTTTCTCTGCTTTCCAAGGGAAGAGAAGCTATTGTGTCATCCAGCGCTGTCTTGATAGAGTGACTCACCAGCCTTTTAGGCATGTTTCAGTCGGAACTGCTCCTCCGACAGTTTCTGTTGCCGTTCCCTGCGGCATCTGGTACATGGTCTTCTCTCTATGGTACATTCCTTCCTGGCACCAATGAAGAAAATTTGGAAGCCCCAAAATTTGGGCCACTCATATATTGGTACTTTTGGACCTCATGGATGACTACCCTCTGTGGACCCACAGCTAGTCAGGATGGAGGACAGGTTGCCTCAGCTCTACTACTGAGCTATCCAAAAGAGCTATCCTGCCAGGGCCCCCTGTGTTGAGAAGCCTAAGAGTCCAATAGCCTCGATTGTCATATTTATTGACTCCCTCCTCTACCTCTCCACCACTTGCTCTCACCATTACCAACCATGGCACGCTGGGCTCATTCCTCTAACCCATGCTCTTACTGATGCCTTCTCTTCAGAAACCAAGATGTTCTGTCATACTGGGCTGTTACATTGGCTCTCAATGGATTTCTTGGGATTTATCTTTTATTCTTGCAACTGGTGTTTGCTATTGTATGGGTTCTTCTTCCTTCCACCTTTCTCTACCCTTTTCCTTCCACACTTGCAACCCTCTAACACTAGATATTAAAGAAAAAAAAGGATAGAGAGGGAAGGAAAGAGATCCCTGAAGAAAGTCAGGAGTCAAAAGGGAGCGGTGATGTTATTGTTAGACTACTTCCTGCTGATGAGGAGCATCGAGTTTCTGGGGGCAAATTTGATCTTCATCATCTGGGTATCTTATTTCTTGTTTCTTCTTTTCACATGACTACTTAACAAACTTTGACCAACAGTGACCAGCAACACCCCCCCACCCCAATAACCAACAACCGCCAACTCACCTATCCAAGCTCTAGCATTTATATACCCTCTTAAAATTCCCAAGATTCCAAATGTCACACAATTGCAAAAACTGTCTGCAGCTGGCAAAATTGTACCTCTGCTAAAGCATGAGGCAAATTACAGTCAAGTGCTGGGATTAAAATGAAGTATTTATGTTATATATTAATTATAATATTTCTGTGTTTTTTAAAGAAACCAAATTTTCAGAATACTCATTTCAACATTTTTCTTTTTTTAGACAGGGTCTTATGTACCCCAGGTTACCCTTGACTTTACTACGTAGCTGAAGATGACCTTAAGCTTTTGATCCTGTCTCTACTTCCCAAATACTAGGATTATAGCTATTAATAACCACACCCAGTTTGCAGTGCTGGACACCAAACTCACAACTTCCCTCTTGCTCAGCAAGGACTCTACCAACTGAGATACATCCCCAGCCCTTCTCATTGGATTTTAACACCACCAAACAAGGCACTGTCATTTTAAACACTGGATAGTAGGTGTCCAAACATCTCATAGGGATCCAGACCATTAGGGAAGCCAGCTCTATCCCTGTCCCCATGACCTCCTGTTCTTGCCCTTGACCTATTGCATTGCTAGGATGCCTGTTCACTTGATGGCCAGCCTACTCCATGGAGCAACTGACTTTCTTGATATGTGTGTGGGGCAGCCTGTGCTATCTTCCACCTCTCACAGACTTTGGGCTCCGCCACCTTCCTGTGATCACTTCTATATTCAAAGGGAGAGGAGCTTTCAATCAACAGCATGCACTGCTTTGCCCTTCTTGTCAATTACTGAATGTGTGGTAGTCCCCACGTTCGATGATGAAAACTACCTTACAAAACTGATTTTCCCCTTGCCAGAGGCAGGTCTTTTTTGGTTCTTGACAGCTGGCATTTGCCAGATTCTGTTAATAAAACTGTAGAAAATCCACTAGTACTTGAATTTCAGGAAACAGTAGCTTTTTGAAATCTGTAATCCAGCTGTAGCGAGGCATCCTCTGCTTCCTCTGCTAGACTGGCTCCAGGCAAGTGTGACTGGTGTCCATACCCATGATGATCAGACTAGCCTCCTTGGTACTGGACTTAGAATCCATCTGTCCAGTAGACATGGTGCCACAGGCTTGGAATCCTAGTGCTTGGAAGATGAAGGTAGATGGATCAGGAGTTTGGGACCAGCATCATGCACAAAGCAAGCTTGAAGCCATTCTGGGCTGTATGAGACCGTGTCCCAACACAGTAACAAATAAAAACATTATTCATCTGTCCAGAGGTGTTGAGTGGCTAACAGATGCATGCAGAGCAATGCTTTTCCCAATAAAATCACAGACTTAGGAAGACAAATAAGGACTTTTCCATAATATGACATGATATAAAGAGGAGTGAGTTCTGCCAACCCAAGTTATCCCAAGAGAAAAATATTTTATTTTTCCCACATTTTTATTTAATCATTATTCCTATAATCATATCATGTAACTGTTGGCTTATTTAAAATTTCATATTCACAGGGTTGACTGTGATGACTATTCTTGGTGTCAACTGACTACATCTGGAATTAACTAAAACCCAAGTGGCTGAACACACCTATAAGGGGTTGGTCTTAATTAAAGCATCTGAAGTGGGAATATCCTCCTTCAATCTGGATCTTTTGAAGTGGGAAGATCTGTCTTTAATCTGGGCCACCTCCTGGTGACAGCCTATATAAAGAACATAGAAGAAGGAATTGCTTGCTCTTTGCCTTCTTGCTCTCACTGGCAGCTCCTTTCCTTCAGAGACATTAGAGCATGCTGAAAAGCAGCTGAGAGATCCAGCCTCCTCTGGATGTCTCATCCACCCAACTACTGGATTCTTGGACCTTCTTTTAGTAGACAGCCATTGTTGGATTAGCTGGACCACAGCCTGTAAACTATTCTAATAAATCCAATATGTGTATATACATATGTATGTATGTATGTATGTATGTATGTATGTATGTATGTATGTATGTATGTGTTCATTCTCTGAGTTCTCTTCCTCTGGAGAACCCTGACTAATACACTGACGTAACAATCACTCACATAGAAAAAGATACTTCTTTTATGATGTCAGAGCTGTGGAAAAGTTCTAGGAATTCCCATCTACCTGGCAGGACAGTCCTGGCCTAACAGCATCAGAAACATGTGGGCATCCAAAAGGGGTCAGGCACAGTATGGAAGATATTCACTTACAGACATGGTTAAAACCAGTATTCTGGTATCCATTGCTCTAATGCATGTTAGCATTGCATAAAATTGAATGAGTGATGTCATTCTTTAAAATATGTGGAGGAGTGGGAGGGCATCCTGACTTTGGGGGAGATGACTAAGTAGTTAAGCACATTTTCTGCTCTTCCAGAAAACTCAGGTTTGGTTCCCAGCACCCACATGCAGCAGCTCACAAACACCTATAACTTCAGTTCCAGAGTTTTGACACCTTCTTCTGTGTTCTGTGGGCACCTGCACAGATGTGACACACACTAGCTTGTGCAGATACACATATGCTTATAAATAAAATAAAATAAATCTGTGCTTTAAAATTTTTTTGACAACAGGCAGTGATGGTACATGCCTTTAATCCCAGCACTCAGGAGGCAGAAACAGGTGAATGTCTGTGAGTTCAAGGCCATCCTGGTCTACAGAGTGGGTTCCAGGACATCCAGGGCTACACAGTGAAACCATGTCTCAAAAAAACAAAAACAAACCCTAAATAAATAAAAGATTAATTGACTATCCTATAGAAAAAGTAAATTTCAGTCATGTTGATCCCATCCCCTTTCTCAACTCTTTTTTCTTCCCTCTGGAACTCTTCTCAGCAGCCCCCTCATCCACACACCACTTTCATGTCTGTTTTTGTGTGTGGCTCAGTGAGTCTGACTTTCTTGCCTGAGCATGGGAGGGAAGTAGTTTACTGTAGCAGGAGAAACCTATCAGTGTGTATACCACTTACGAAAATGCCACCAATAGTCCCTCAGAGAAGGACAGGCCTCACGACCCCACCCTCACTCATGATGAACATTTGTAACGTGATTCTGAACTGAGTGACAGAGAGAGATAAAAACTTTCTAGTGGAGAGTGAAACAAGCTGGTTTCCAGATGCATATATTTTACCCATGCATCAGAACCCATGGCTACTTAGAAGGGGACTCGGAGAGCCATTCACCTCGTTCATCCTACCTCTATAGGAGACAGCTTCCCTCTCTCGTCAGACTGAGGGACTGTTTAAATCTTGCATCCCCTCCTGACTCTGTTTCTTTCTCTCTTGCCTGATAAGTCTGAACTGGTCTAACCACTTAGTCCCTTTTAGAGTTGCCAAACTCAAGCAGAGCCAGGGTTCTTGCTCTTTTGCTGCCCCCAATGATAGCTGTACCTGTATCAGGTACCAGAATGCAGAGGAAACATTAAGAGACATCCTCCCATGGGGCTGGAAAGCTGGTTCAGCAGTTAAGAGCGTTGGCTGCTTTTCCAGAGGAACAGGGTTCAATTCCCAGCACCCACATAGCAGCTCACAACTGTCTACAATTCTAGTTTTAGGAGATTCAATACCCTCACAGAAACATACACAGACATACATGTAGGCAGAACACCAAAGTACATAAAATAAAATAAATAAATTACAAAGAGAGAGATCAGAGCCACTACCTTCAAGCCTCTTAGAAACTCTGAATTTTAGCCTACTGAATTTTTTTTTTCTCAGCTGATTCAAACTGAACATGAGGTTGTCTGGGATGGTGAACACTTTTAATCCCAGCACCCAAGAGGGAGAGGCAGATAGATGGCTGAGTTCAAGGCAGCCTGATCTGCATACTGAGTTCCAGGCCAGCTAGGACTACATGGTGTAACTTAGGAGATTATAGCGTTCTCACCCACCGGAAGCCCAGATTCTAAGGCAACCTCATAGGTGACAGGAATGAGAATGGAACTACTGGAATCATGCCCAGTGTCAAGCATACAGGGAGGTGAGTTCTTGATATGGGGATGACATTAGGAAAGCAAATAAATAATCAGACTGGTTAGAGTAGTTAGTGATGTGTGTGTGTGTATATATATATATATATATATATATATATATATATATATATATACATACATATACATAAATATATATAAAATGATATATTATAATAACATAATATATACAATATAATATATAATATATAATAAAATAGAAATCATATATAAAATATAACACTATAACAGGTAATACATAACATGTAATATATTATATATAATTATTAGTAAACATTTATCAAAGTTTTAGGCTTGCAGAAGAATTGAACAAAAAGTACCAAATTTCCATACCCTCCTCCAGCTTCTTTTATTACTAATATCTTGTTATAATTGATCAGACGATATTAATATATTGTTAACTGAAATCCACAGCTCATATCAGAATTTACTCTGCTTTGCATTCTGTGGGTTTTGAAATTTTTAATATGTAAAAATACATACCATTATGGGATTATACAGCAGCTTTGCTGCCCTAAAAATCCTCTGCGTTGTACCTCTTTAACCCTCCTGTCCTCCTTCCAGCCCTCTGGCCATCTTTGATCAGCTTTCTCAGTCTCTGTACAGTTTGCCTTTCCAGCATTTCCTACTTCTGGTAGCCTTTTTGGTTGGACTTTCTAAGAAGATCCTGAAATCGGGTTTGCTTTTCTTGGAAGTTCATTTGATTTTAAACAGGACACTAGTGAGAGCTCTTTTCCTTTGTGTTTGATTTGTTTCATTCTTTAAAAAGCTTATTCTTAAAGTGGACTCTTGTTGATAGAAAAATAGTTTCTCCCACCATAATAGGACAGCTATGAGATATATCTGTTAGATAGATTTGAACGTAATTGTAAAATGACCAGTCACGTACTGTCTAAAAATAATCTTTCTCACCACCTGCTGTTGCCCATACTTTAGGACACACTGACTTACATATTTCCTAGCCCCGCTTCTGCCTCTATGCCTTTGATCCTCAGTAGAGTGGCCCAGGAAAAGAGAACACCAAAGGAAAGAGATATGCTGTCGTAAGTGTTTGAAGAGTTTCCAAGTGCAAGGAGGAGGGGAATATTCAACAAATGCCTACCATGTGCCAAGCACCATGATGGATGGCTAAAATACATTATTTGGTCCACACTACAATGGAGGTGGTAGAGACCTTAGGTTGAGAAAGTCTCTGAATTGCCTGGCTACTTAAGTAGAATCAAATCCAGTATCTCTATTCACTTGTCTAAACCGGGCAGCCTATCAGAGAAACATTTATTCTTCTTTGCTTTAGGAAGCAGAACTAAGATCAAAGATTACATTAAGTGTATTTCAGCTCAACAGAACTGTCCTTGGGAGCAGGCTGCCTTAGGAAACAGGAAGTTTCTTTTCCCCTCAGGATGCAGAGACCAAGGCTGGAGACCACCTAGACTGGAATCCACAGAGGCTATCTCCCCAACTGGGAGGTGGGTGCGGGGCCCACAAGACATTCTGAGCCCAACATTCCATGACTCCAGGCCTCTGAAGCACCCTGTGTTAATACATAAGTGTCCAGAGAAGCCCCTGACTTGTTTGAATGTCAGCGGGGTATTAAATACTACTTTGGGACACCCCAGTCTTTCTGTAGCCTTTGAAAGAGGGGGGTTCACATGAAAGACAGACAGGAAGCATCAAAACAATGATTTCCAGATGGACCTGACTAGTTGAATTATTTGAAAAAACATGTCACTGGACCGCTGACAAGCTTCTGGAGACCAGGAAAATTCATTCCATAAGTCTGTCCACACCACCTTGGATTGGGATAAAACAGCCTTCCAGCTAAGAAATATGTTGAACTGTGATTTGAGGATCAGCAAAAGACTCTGAAATTATTCTCCTCCTTTGTCAATAGCTATAACCACTGACTGCAGGGTAGCACGAGGATAATGCTTTACCAAGTACTTCAGCATCTTCGCTTAACCAACCCTTAAGCAATGGACTTCGGCAGGAGAAGTCCTGGTAATACAGAAAGGAGACACCAAAGTAGAAAAGACTCAAATTATTGAGAACTTGATGCTTCATTGGCATCAAGTTCATGCTTTTAAAGCACGTGTGCCTATTCAAAGAGCACAACTCAGCCCTTTAAAGCCTGCATTTTCTTTTCAGTGCTTTAATGTGTACAGATATTTTTGCCTGTGTGTGTGTCTGTGCACCACATGCATGCCTAGCGCCTGCAGAGGCAAGAAGATCATGTCTGATCCCCTGGAGCTGTGATCCATGTGGTGCTGGAAATAAAACCAGGTCCTCTGGAGTTGCAGCCAGCGCTCTTCACTGCTGAGCCACCTCTCCACTCCCTAAAGCCAGCTTACATACGCGCATGCACATCCAAGCAGGCACCCAGAACAGGCACGTGACATAGGGGTAATTCTGTAAATCGCCACTCATCTGGAGCAAGTCTTCATTAACAATTACATAAACTGCATAACTCATTAATAATCACATAAAGAAACATAAAGAGAAACCTCGAAAGCCACAATTTCACTCTCTGCTACTCTGAAAGGCCAAGCCACTTGAATCCTCCCACCATCTCCCTAAGAGTCCTGCTGAATCCTCAGAATCCTCTGTAAAAGCCACTGCTCTCTCCTCGGCATCTCTTGGTTCTACGATGAAGCATAAGCTTTAAGAAAGCAGCTTTCATGAGAGTACAAGAGATGACCTTTCTTCTCTAGACACCCCCCCAGCCCCCAACCTCTCATTTAGAGATGCAAACTATGG
The DNA here is from genome assembly GCF_907164565.1 of Psammomys obesus. NCBI lineage: Eukaryota > Metazoa > Chordata > Mammalia > Rodentia > Muridae > Psammomys > Psammomys obesus. The sequence goes on along the minus strand of NW_026589732.1, from coordinate 13,467,322 downwards.
CCCCAGCATTACACTGGAGTAAACTTGGAAAAACAGACTTTATGTTATCCATCAAATATGTGTCACACAGCACCAAAATATGATCAAGTCAACAGTTTACAAGTACAGATTAATATCATTTCAAAACACTATGAAATTTCAGGTTCAGAACACAGAGATGCCCTCAAGCCACAGTGGCCAATCACATGCTGTTTGGATCAATGTGGATTCAGTTCTCTTTAACCCAAGGTGGCCACCACTAACGCCCTCACACACCTTGCTTTTTTTTTTTTTTAATGAAGATAAATTCATTCACTTTGTCTGCCAAAGACAACACCACTCAAATATGAGCGTCCAGAGTAAAGGACCCTTTTTCCCTGCTTGAGTTCCTACTGAGGCTGGCATGACAGACCAAACATTCCCAAGCTAAAATGGGTACTTGTATTCCTCATTATATTGTCTTAAACCAGATTTGTACATGCAAATCTATGTACAAAGCCAAGAGGCAAAGAGGATTTCAAACTGTAGCCACATTAGGAAGGTGTTTGAATGAGATGTGTTATCCACAGGCTCATATATTAGAACACTTGGTCCAGCTGGTGGTGCTGCCTGAGATGCTTTTTGAGCCTTTAGGGTGTGGAGCCTTGCTGAGGTTGTAGAGCCTCACCCTGCTTGTTATTTCTCTCTCTCTCTCTCTCTCTCTCTCTCTCTCTCTCTCTCTCCTTCCTGTGTGTGGATGAAATTCAACAAGTATTCTTCTAGACTGTCAGGCCAGCATCATCTTTCCGCTTGCATGACGTCTCCACCATGGTAGATTCAATTCCCCCAGGAACTATAAGTCAAAACGAACCTTTCTTCTCCAAAGCTGCTTTTCATCATCAGCAGACATATAACCAGTATAGGAAAGTGGGGGTTACAAAGAGTATGCTTAGCTGTTGCCTCTCTTTCCAAGGAAGTATGGACTTCGCTCTCGAGCAAGGCCCAATAAAACAGTGCAGATACTACCGACTGCAGTTCCAAGAGGCACCAAACATTCTCGCCCTCAAGTGGGTGTTCAGTGTGGATCCAAGCAGCTTTCTTTCTTTTTACAATGCTCATCCTGGTTACCCAGGGTGAGGAGAAGAAGAAAGACAATAGATATTCAAGGAAGACAAATGGGACATGAAATATTGTACACTGTCATGCAAGGCTGTCGGCTAGCCACCAACGTTAACGGGACAATAATTCTCATCAGATTGATTAATAAGTGTCATTTCCTTCCTTCCTCCCATCTTTCAAATTAGAAAATACTTAGTTCTGCTGAATCTCAGCCTTTGTCTGTCTCCAAAATCCATTTTTGTATTATTACATCCTCATGCTCTCTAATCTTTGTATGGATTCATGCTCTGGTTCTTTGGTCTCCATCAAAGCCCTTATGAGTGATGGGGAAACCAGCCTGTGAGGCAGGAAGAAGCTCAAAGCCAAAAGACATACTACCAGGAAGTTGTGTCTACTTACTGGCTATGAGTTAGTCTCCTAGATCTCTTGCACCCAGTCACTGAAAGCTAATTTAAGGCAACAAGACACCCACCCTGTCAGTTCTGAGGGTTTCACCTTCAAAACTTCAAGCTCAACAAGGCTGCTTCCTTCAGAGGTTCTGAGGAAACCTGCGGAAGCCTTGCTCCTTGCTTCTGAGAGCTAAAGAAATGTGTGGTGTCCCTTGGCATTCCAATCTCTGTTCCACCCCCTCAATTCCACTCATCTCCCCACCCCCTCATACCTACCCTCTACCCTTGCAACCTCTCCCCCAACAGAGAAAAAAAAAATCTCGTTGTGGGAGTTATAGTGTGTTAGTGTATACCCTTTAATCCACACTTCTTTGTTTGTATTCATTGCAGTAACTTATTAGTCTCATTTGAGGCCTCTGGCTTCTTCTACTCTATCAGTACTGGAACCTCACTGGGACTCTTCTTGGCTATACTGTTGTTTCCTTGTGCCATGGAGATCCTGTAGTTTTGGATCTGTAGGACTGGCCTCTTCATGAACTCCAGCAGTTCATAGATGAAGTAGATGTTGGGGTACGCCAATTCAAAGCCCTGGATCTGGGCCTGAGAGGTATCTGAGCTGGTCGGCCCACCAGCTCTCCCACTCTCACTCGCTTAGAGCCTACTCACCAGCAACCCCCACTACCAGGGCCAACTCTACCCAGGCATGGTGTCGGGCCCAGGTGTGGTGTTTTGCAGCTGGTAAGGGACATGGCCAGTTCTCTCACTCCCATGACCCTGGGGCCAGCTCTCCTGCCTGCCATAGATGGCAAGAGCTGAATGAGGGGAGAACCTCCTCCACAGCCCAGATGGCTGTACCACACCCATCCCCTCAGCGCTGCCTCACCTGCAGCCCCCACAGCCACAGCCAGCTCTACCGTGCTGCCCAAGCAAGGTGCAAGGCTTGCTTGCCTGAGTGCTGCAGCAGGCGAGGCGAGCACTCCTGCTCTCTCACCTGCAACAGGTGATAATGGGTGAGGGGTAGGAGGGTATCTCTCCCCACAGGTGTCCTACTCCTACATCCTTGGGGGCTTGCTCACCCACAGCTCTATCATTGTGCAGGCTGTCCTCTTCAGTACTACAGCTAGTACTGCAGGGTCATGCCCCCAGGGCCAGTTCTCCCAGGAAACCCAGATGAGGGGTGGGGCCAGTTTTACATAATCCTCAGACAGCAACAGGTCCCAGAGCTGCAGCCCGGACCAGGGACATCCTCCTGGCCTTCGGTGGTAACAGACCCCTGCTGCTGCAGAACCACAGACCTGGATGTGGCCCCCATGGCAGCATAGCCCAGGACCCCACCGTGGTCCCAGGTGGCATCACCAGCCACTCATATCAGGCTGTTCTTCACTACCCTCAAGTCTCCAGTTCTGCCTCTCTTCACTGTGCCCACATCCTTCTGTTTCTTTCTCTTCTATTCTCTACCACTCACTTGCTCCTCTCAGTGAGTGGTATTTCACTAGCCTGGGATTTCTGAGTTTCTGGGGTCATCTCAGGAGTGGTCTCAGGAGGGCGATGCCCCACTCAGGCATTACGGTGCTGGGCAGGGGTTATCTCAGACATGGCCTGCACTCCCACCCCCGGCCTTTGTGGTACCCGACTGGTGGTCGTCATCACAGGCTTTGGTGATCATCTCAGGCTTCCTCCTCGACAGGCCTGCCATGCCTCAGGCTCACTCCTGCCCAGGGCCCTCAGTCCTAGACAGGGTTCTTCTAGTCTCCAGCTTGCTCCAGGTCCTGGGAGCCATTGGGGCCTGTGCAGTGCCAGACTGTTGATTGTCTCAGGCTAGCTCCCTGTCTGCCCCCTGGTACTGGACTGGTGGTCATGTCAGGCTTGCTTCTTTCAGGGAATGTTAGGCTACTTATCATTCCGACGTTCATAGGTCAGAACGCTAAGCATAGAAACAGCTTCTGTTCTCTCTGCCATCTACTGACACACATGTGACACAGCAGCCACACCTGCAATGCTTCTAGGGGCAGTTCTCCTCTTCTTATAAGGATGGCTGTCATTGAATTAGGGCAATCTAGACTGAGCTCATTTTAAGAGCCTTAATCGCAGCTACAAAGATCCAAGTAAGGTCACAGGTACTGACTGTGAGGACAAGCATGCATCTTTTAGAGGGCCACCACTCAGACCAGTACACTGTGCAGAGAGAATACCTTTTAACTGTTCCGTCCAAGGGAGATGTGTTTTTCTCTTTGGCACAAAGACAACTAGGAGATAACAGAGGCCCTGTCTCCTTGCTACCTTCCATAACTTCATAACCCATCATTTTAGGTTTTTTGGCTCATTCCTTCTGTTCACACCTTTGCCCACGGATGTGTCCGATGGTCCTTGAAAGACACAGGCTCCACTTGATAATAGGCAGAAATGGATGATACTGATGGAAAGACATGCCTTAGCCATAGGCAGTAGCTCTGGCACTCAAGTAGATGATGATCCAGTCACTCGGTGGGCTCAAAGGTCAAAGCAGCTAGAATGAAGTGGTGGCACTGTTGTGAAGGTCGCATGGAAGGCAGTAGGAAACCATAAGAGGTGAAGCACGTGTAAGCACAGAGCTGAGTTTCACACAAGATTTGACAAGATACTGTCCCCGAGAATCATATTCAGTGCTGAAAGTTAGGACCAGACACAGCAAAACAGATATGTTGTAACACCCTGGGATGGAATATTTCCTCCCCCTGGTCAGGATCTCCTTGGCTCACAGTAATCCTACTGCAGGAAGAAGAGAATTGCAAGGCAGAAGCCAGTCAAGGCCTCACAGCTTAGCCCCTCCACAGGTTCAGGTACCCACTGTGGGTGATCTTGTCACCTCTAACCTGTTTTGCATGATTTCCCTTGCCTTCTACATGTATCTTTGGCAGGTACAGTCCAGTCCTTGGCCTCCTTCTGCCCAGCATCTTTGCTTCATCTGCTCCACACCATTCCTGACTTGGCCCTAAGCATGGACATCAAATAACCCATGCCGGAAATAGGTGAGGCAAAGGAGACCTTTGGAAAATGTCCAGTGCCAATGAAGTAGGAAGCAAGCGCAAGCTCCCAGTGACTTTTATTTTTGGACCTAGCACCACCAGTTGAAATGCATAAAATGTTCAGAGGCTTTCTAAGAACGCTCATGTACGCAAAGGCCTGGCTGGATTGGTTTCAGAAAAGAACCCTAAATTTCGTTCCTGGAATTGAATAGTCTCACAGAGTCTTCAGTTGCTAAATAAAAATCCCAGTGACTAATAATAAAGGCTAGATGGCGCGCATGTCTTTATGGTGTTTATACTTAGCAAACATTTTCCACTCTGAGATGAATCCCTGCCAAGAATATCACATTCCAATATATTTTGCCATATGATGCTTGATGCTTGTTTTATTGTTCCCCCAATCATCATGGCCATAGAATTTGGAGTTTATGAGGGAAACATGAGGAATGAATTCAATATTTTGTCTTCAGTCTGTCTCCAGATTAGGGATATTTATTGGAAGCCTACTGTCTGTAGTAAATTCAGCCAGTCTAACAGAAAACAGGCCATAGCCTTATGGCATAGGGTAGACTCATTTTGAAGTAGGAAAAGACAAAGGTAGAGAGGACATTAGACATCAGCATTAGACATCAGCATTGGTATCCTTCTGGAGTCTGGTCACGTAGGCAACAGGAAGTGGCTGTACAGGGAAACTGGTGGAGCTTTTGTGAAAAAGCCTGGCAGTGAAGCTCATACAGTTTAAAGGAGGATAAGAAAGTTGGAAGGAGGGAGTTGGGGCTCCCTCTCTGCAACTAATGGACAATTAGATGGGCTAGCAAGAAAGATGGAGAAGAAAACGCAGACAGCCAATGGGGAGGACACAGGGCTTGCCTTGGGTTTGAGTCTTCATTCCCATAAAGCTATTTCCTCAGCTTCTAAGTCCCTAAGTTGTTTAAAGGATAAATGAGATTATGGATGGCACAAAGCAATCACTGAGCATATGGCTTACAGTGTCTGAAGAGCTGGCGTTTGTTTGGGATGCAGTCACCCTGATGTACCAACTGCATCAAGCAGGACTCTCAGTTGCAAAAAGAAACTTACAGAAGGAAGGGGATTGAGTGAAAAGATATCAGTTGGCTCACACAGTCACCCGGGAAGTTGAAGAACCGCATTGAGAAGATAGGAAGGAGCTGGTAGGAGCCGAAACAGCATTTGATCACAACCCAGCACATGCTCAGAATGAGATCCATTGCTGGGCTCAGAGGGCCAGCCCCTGTGTCATGTCTATGGTCTTGCTACGGACACAGATGTTGTTCGTGAAAAACACTGCCCACAGCCACTGCTCACCTGCCTTTAGAATTCTGTCTGTACATCTTTGTCCTTAGCACCTGCTTCTAGACTGAGATCAGCATTTCCAATACAGCTGCAAGCAATTTTTTGGTGTTTTCTATTTTCCAAATAAAAAGCACTCTAAGCAGTTTAGGCAACAAGAGGATACCCAAGTCTGGGGAGTTTATAATCAACAGAATGTCTCATAGCTCTGGAGCGTGAAGTACAAGGTCAATGCTTTAGCACTTTGTGGGTGGTAAAGGCCTTCTTTTCTGTTTGGGTTTTGTCTTTTGAGACAGGTTATCACATAGCCCAAGCTAGCCTTGAACTTTTTATGTAGCAAAGGTTGGCCACGACGTTCAGATTCTCCTGCCTTCACCGTCCAAGTGCTGGGATTACAGATACACATCAGCATGCCTGGTGAGGCCTTATCCTATATCCTCAGGTGGCAAAAAGGAGCCAGAAACTGTCTCAACCTCTCACAGGAACACTAGCCTTCATTTAATCTCTGCCCACCTCCTCAACACAATCACATCAACAGGTCACAGGGATTCACTGGTTCATGTTCATCCCATAGCAGAAGTCAATGCTGTATGTATCCCATTTAGATGAAAGAAAATTTCCCACACTTGGAAATGGATTCAAGGTCAGCCAGAAGCATGACAAAACTCCAATAGTATCACCGATTGGTAAGACAGGCTGTGTGGTGAGAAAGGGAAGAAATGGTTGTTTAAAAGCTGGACACTATAGCACACACCTGTAAGACAGTGCTGAAGAAGCTGAGGCAGGGGGATTCTGAGTTTGAGGTCAGCCTAGAGTATATATCAAGATCCTGACTGAAAAAAAAGTAAAAGAAGAAAAGAAAGGAGAAGGCTATAAATCAAATATAAAGACCTAGATCATGATTCTTCTTTCCTAAGGTTAACAGAACAAACATTTTAGCAGCTTTCTTAAGGTATAATTTACAAATCACAAAATTCATTTGTGATTTGCATTTTACTGTTCAGTAGTTTTTAGCATAGTTAAAGTATTATGCAGCCATCATCCACTGATGGACTCTTGGATTGGATCTGCTTTTTCACTATTATAGACAAGGTTGCTATAAACATCTGCAGACCATTTGGGGACACATAAGTTTTCATTTCCCTTGAAAAGAGACATAGTAATTGACTTGATAGGTCGTTAGGAGACTCTGGGTTTGTTGTTCTGAGCAACTGCCAAATGGCTTTTCAAAGCCGCTGCACCATCTTACCTTTTCAGTAATGTAAGACTGTGCTCCAGCTTCCCCGTAGCCTTGCCAACATCTGTTCTCGTCTATAGTTTTGAGTGTAGCCATTTTAACTCGCAAGAGTAACAAACTGGTTTTCAAGTTTGCCTGCACTTAGGTATCCAAGGAAACCTAAGCTAAATGTACCATCACCATCATCATCACTATTACCACCACCATCATCATCACACTTATGAAGTCAAGTTGTACAATCCAAAATGTTTTTACTTAGGAATTGAAATGACACCTTTAAAAAAAAAATCTTGATTTCATCTTGGATTGAACTCTGAGGACCTTTTCTGGGAGAGCATTAACCTTCCAAGCCATCTAAGCATCTCTAGCTCAAGCGGGACTTAAATCTCTCCCAACAGTCCCTCTACCTGCCCTTTGTGCAGGTTTGGCCTCCAGATGGAAACACATGAGGCAGGGGCATGGTTTATGCCTTCATTCCTTTCCTGTCCCCAATGGGACTCAGCACCAAGCAGAAAGCCTAGGGAGTTAGAATGATTCTATTGTTGATGATGATTCACTTGGTTCAGTTCCATTGTGCAGTAGGCGCTACTACTATTATCTTCATTTGACATAAGCTGAAGGCATTGAGAGTTCAAACAATTCAAATGAAGGAATGCAAAAGATAGGTTCAAGCTTAAGTAATTTGGCTTTCCTTAAAAACAAATCTGTGATCTTCACTCCCGTGTTATATTTAAAAAGGGACAACATCACCTTACATAATGAGGTGGTTCTCCCACGGAGAAGTATTTAGCTTCAGTTGTTGGCTACTTTTCGAATATTGTGACACATCACAATATTTTATCCCACTCAACATCCTCTGAGAGCCCTCAACATGAGTCACTGCAGAAGGAAAGAGAAAACTGTTACAAACGGAAACGTAGATGGTGGCGCAGCAAGACAGGTGACACCGTGACTCCTGGTGCTGAGTTGGGCACCAACTCACGTTGAGAAGTTTACACCAGAGCAGAAAGTCTGCCTGAAAGTCAAGACAGGTACCAGAAAGTGGGGGTGGGGGTGGGGGTGGAACCTGGGCTGGAAGTAATGGCGTTCAAAATCATAAGCTTGCAGGTAGAAAGAGAAATACATAGAAATAGAATGCGAGGTGTGGGAGCTAATGTCAACTGAACGAGAATATGCTGGGGGCACTTCATGGTCTCAGTAAGTGATGAAGGAACCTGCCCACTCATTTGATGGTGTTCACAGTCACGTATAACAGTCACAAAGTTAAGTTCTTCACATAGGACTTTGTCAGGCTCCTGGAACCCTTAAAGATTAAGTTCTATGTGCTAGCACTGTAATTCTCCAGATGTGGTTAGGAAACTGGACCAAGGTCCAGTAAATGGCTAGAGAAGAATATGGTCTGATGGTCACACTCATACTCTCACACAGTTAACTCTGCTGGCTGTCAGCAGGTGGAACTCAGGGCAGGAGAATGGGAAAGTCTTAAAGCAGGTCCCTGGAAACCTATCAAGCAGAAATGGAGACCGTTGCGCTGTGAGAGCTGAGTCCAGATGAATGGAAGTTCAGGGGACTCTGGGTCTTTGTGGGTGTATGTTGTCCTTGGATCCTCTTAGGACAGAGAAGCGGGAAGGAAGGGAAAACCTGAACCTGCCTCAGCTGAGATGAAGAGGGTCTCAGGTGTGCAATTCCACATTCAACCAGACCTAAGTCAATACCATAAACCTTTATAAGAGTGAGTCCGCAGTCCAGGGTCATCTGATTTTAATCACCCATAAGATATAGGAGGAAGCTCAGAAACAGGGGATCATCTAGCTGTGGCTTTAGAAGCATTTGGAGATAATTTGAAAGAAGTACCATCTGAGGGCTTCACATCATGAATGAGGACCTGTTGCGTTCAAGCAGCAGTCCCACTACCCAGCTGGCCAGTCGCCTGATTCAGGCTCTTCCCAGGAAGATGTTTTCCTTTCAGCTCCTGGGCACAGGCATGTTCTACCCTAATTTCCATCCAAAGCCAGTTGGTCATCGTTTTCTTTTTAGAGAAGCTACTACACCACCTTATAGAGCTGAAAGGCTGAGGCATGAGGCCCAAGACACCCATCCCTGGCCAAGGAACTTTCTGGAAGAGACCAGTGAGCTCTTCCCCAATGTTCTGGATGGCAAAGGTCCTCTAAATTTCCCCCATGACACTCAAAAGAGTAGAACTGACAACAAAATAAACTAAGACTGAATCCCACATTCCCAGACAGGCATAGAGACTTAGAGAACAGGAATATAATTATAAGAGAATTTTTATATATATATCCAAGAATTATATAATTCAACTTTTTATGCAGATTAATTGAAGTATTTTCAAACTATCACTCAGGTAAAGAATTTTTTTACCTTTGAGTTTGCTGTGAATGATATTTTTCACCAGAAATCTGTATTATTTACAAATATTAAATTTATAGCCTTTAGTGTATATTTACATCTCTGTAGAGTTTTTCCCACTGACACCACTCCTCTTTCTTTAGATAATGTTTTTTTTTTTTTTTTTTTGGACAGGGATAAATAATCACAGTTATTTCCAGTGATTCTAAATCAGTACCTAAAGTTGACAATTTGTCCATTTCTTACATTTTGGCGTAGAACAAAGATGTTATTTTGCCCAAAATTTCTATCAACATCATTTTGATACATTTAAGGCACAATGAAAATATTATAAAGTACATTTCCTGAAATATGTAATAAACATCCTAGACTTAATAAGACCCACTCTATGATCCTTATATATTGAAAACAAATAAAAGCAACACCTTGAGTCACAAAACAGAAACAGACCAAACTAAAACTGTTCACACCAAATAAAACAAAATAAGTTATCTTATGGTAAATACATTTTCTTGGGAATGTTGACCTGAATGCTCACAGCTCCACAAAAGAGAACTATAAGTTATTTTTATATACATTTAAACTCCTAAGTTTAACCAGATGGGAAACACTTTAACAACATGATTAAAAAAAAAACCACTCCATTATGTTAGAAGATTTATTCACTAACTACAAAATTATATAGGTTGTTTTATTATGTCCAAATATCTTTTTACATCTCTATTTTACATTATCTCTTAAATTTTAATGCTTAGTTCAAAATCTTCTTTTGAATATTTCCCCATCTATAAAAAGTTGCATTAATGCCAATTTCCAAATGTGCCTCATGCATGATCCCATATTCTTTTCCTGTCTTGAGTCCAGCCATATTATTGACCTAATGGAGTTTTCAAGCTACATTCATGTTTCGATTTTTTCAAAGAAAGGGCTATTTTATTTACTATTAATTGCAAATTCCAAAAGCATAAGATGAGGAGTGGGGGAAAAGAAAACCAAGAAATGGTACATCTGTTCTCCTGGATTGAAGGATATGCCAACTCAAAGACTCCTAGGTACGACAAAGAAACCAGAAAAAAAAAAAAAGAAAAAACCTTTAAATAAATACATGGAGAGGATGCCAAGAACTTTCTAGAGCAAACATTGAGAACAGCCTGGTATTTCCAGTGGGGTACTGCATATAACTGCAAGCATGGAGCTAGATCCTACGGGACTTTTGAGATGTGGAACAGCTGAATTCAGAAAGACACTGGGAATCTTTAAGGGTTTTGGCCCAAAAGTCATCTTAATCCTTTTACATTTAAATCTCTGCTCTGAGGAAGAGTGAATGTGGTATTATTTTGATCTCTTCCATATCATTTGTTATGCTATTTTAATTATTAGCAAAGTGACAACTGTTCACAGGAAGAAGAATGACTGGCGTCATGTGTAAGTAGTGTCCCAGCTCCCTACTTCGTGCCCATGGAGTGTTTCTGACCATTTACTTCCTACTTCCTGACCATGGGATATTTCTGGCCATTTGCTTTCCACTGTGCTTTCATTCCATTGTCACAGAATAATATATCCTAAGTGGTTTCTCATAATCACACTCTGGAAATATACGGATATTTGTGATGGAATAATGTTTTATTGTATAATTTTGTTTAACCATCCAATTTTGTAGTCAGTCATGCAATTTTCATGATTATAAATAATGCTACAATAAACAATTTCATACAAAAGTTCTTTCATTCACACCTCTGGTTATGGCCTTGGGAAGAAATTCTAAAAGTGGAATTACACAAGCAGTCAGCAATAACTTGGCTCAGTTTTTTATTTATTGTCTAATTGTGCACTTGGTTGGTCCCAGGGAGAGGTCCCAATGTACAAATAACCATTGCGCTTGCTTTTCAATCACATGCCACCCTTGTGACATTTTACAATCCTGGCATTTTTCCACTTTCACGGGTGAAGATGGTCTGTCTTTGCTGATTTAGTATAGTCCTTCTGGTGAACTGTCTGTTCCTGTCTTTTTTCGCTCTACTCTTGAGAAGTCTGTCATTACATCTGAACAGTGGCCCACCTTTTCATATCTAACATGCCACAATCAAAGTGTCATCTCTTGCGCATGTGTTCTATACTTGTATGCACACGTGTATGCGTGCACACATGTTCTTGTGTGCAGATGTGGACGTGTGTGCACATAAGCATGCCAAATGCACATGTCAAGGTCAGAGACTGACTTGCAGGAGTGGGTCTCGGGAATTGAACTGAGGTAGCCAATTTTGGCAGCAAGCACCTTTAACCACTCAGTCATCCCAATGGCTTCCCCTCATCTTTCAGGACAGAGACTTTCCCTGAACCTGGAACTCACCAATTGGCTAGACTGGCTGGCCAGCAAAATCTAGGGCACCTGCTGTCTCTATTCCCTATGCGAGGGTTATAGAACGCGCCTGGCTTTTTCACATGGATGCTGGGAAACCAAACTCAGTTCCTCATGCAGCAGGCACTTTATCAATAAGACCATCTCCCTAAACCCTCAAATTGTCATCTTGAGCCTTTCAATATTGTCTGTGATAGTACACAGAATTTTACATATTTTTTAAATATTTTTAATTTATTTTTTTAATTAATTGCTGTTTATTCACTTTGTATCCCCCCCATAAGGCCCTCCCTCCTGCCCTCCCAGTTCCATCCTCACTCCCCCTTCCTCACACACACCCCTCCCCAAGTCCACTGATAGGGAAGGTCCTCCTCTCCTTCCTTCTGATCTTAGTCTATCAGATCTCATCAGGAGTGGCTGCATTGTCTTCCTTTGTGGCCTGATAAGGCTGTTCCCCCCTCAGGGAGAGGTGATCAAAGAGCAGGCCAATCAGATTATGGCAGAGACAGTCCCTGTTCCCATTACTATGTAACCCACTTGGACACTAAACTGCCATGGACTGCATCTGTGCAGGGGTTCTAGGTTATCTCCATGCCTGGTACTTGGTTGGAGTATGAGTCTCTGGGAAGACCCCTGTGTTCAAATTTTCTGGTTCTGTTGCTCTCCTTGTGGGGTTCCTGTCCTCTCCAGATCTTACTATTTCCCACTTCTTACATAAAATTTCCTGCACGTTGCCCAACAGTTGGCCATAAGTCTCAATGTCTGCTTTGATAGTCTGCAGGGTAGAGCCTTTCAGAAGCCCTCTGTGGCAGGTTCCTAGGCTGTTTTATGTAGCAAAATTATATTTGTAAGTATTATATACTCACACGGTGTCAAATTTCATGGTGTTTTCATGTATGTGTTTGTGTGTTTGTTCATTCATGCAAAAAAAAAATGACAATTAGTTCCTGGCTCTCAGAAGGACTTATTAATTCCTCAAGGTTCTATTTACCAGTATTTGTTCCAACTTTTGTACAAGAAACGACATGTCATAAGACTCTCCTTAATACTAGTGAAGGAAAAAACAGACCAAAAAATGCCCATTTCCCACAAGGTGCGGTCATACCAGCCTCCCTGACGTGTGTGCCCAGGCTGTGCTGCATAGATTTATGAATTTAGCAGGATGAGCTAAAAGGTGGAGAGGAGAGATGGCCAAGTGAAGCATTTTGCTGTAGTTCTTTGTCTGCCTCAAACAGTAGCTGCCATGCTGATGAAGCTGGGGAAAGACAAAGTCTTTTAAGCATTTTCTACATTCTGGTTATAGGGACGGGACAGAGAGAAAAGTCTAAAATAGCATCAGTTGTGTTTCATCTACACAAAGGCTTTTAAGGCAATCATGGCCTTCATTTTATGAGGCAGAGACTATTTGTAGTCTCAGGTCTCAGGACTGTGTGTTGACATCACTTTCCACACATAGCTCTACAAGTCCAGTATGGGGGTGTGCGTGTGTGTGTGAGGACGTGAAGGTGTGTGGAGGCAGGAGGTTGGCCCTGGGCATCACTCTTCCACCTTACTGTTTGAGACACTGCCTTCCGCTAAACCTAGAGTGCATCAATTCAGTTATTACTAGGTAGCAAGCAAGTCCCAAGAAATCTCCTGCCTCAGCTTCCCTTGCCATTGTGTTCTTTTTTTTTTTTAACATAGATTCTGGAAATCCATACTCAGGTCTTTGTGATAACACAACAAGCCTTTGCCACCTGAGCCATCTCCCCAGCTCACAACATGCTATCACATATCATTAATACGACGTATAATTCACCACAGGTTTGTACACATAATTTCAAAGTAGAGGAAAATGCTGGCTAATAACGGGACAATGTTTACATGATGACAGGTATAAATAAGGCAGGAAATCAATCACCACTGAAGCATTAAAATGAATGGTAATTGAATGATGTTCAGAAAAAGCTGATTGATTTGAGAGATTTAGCATTTTGGAATCAGTCAAGAAGGCCCCCATTGGATGTTTTCATGATGTTCACTATAAAGAAAGTATTTAGAAAGTAAATTAAATAAATTCACAAAGAGAATCCTTAGACACTAAATGGTTAAAAAATTTATGCTCTTCAAGGATGTTAAAAAACAAGTTATCTGCATTACGAGTACAGACTGCTAACAAAGAAAGAAAGAGAAAATGTTCATGAGAAGTAACATCCTCCAGGCCCTAAGTTATTTAATCGGATTAATGATTGTTTTTGCCTTAAAGAAGTTGAAATAATGTAATTTAACATGTAATTTATTCACAAGGTGGCATGAAAGATAAAAAAGAATAAAGCCTACAATGCACTGTGCCTGCTTCCCCCCTGTCCGATGAACCAGAGTTAGGCCTCGCTGCACCAAGCAGGCACTATGCACGTCTTTGCCACACTTTGCTGAGCACATCCAATTACATCTGTGAACTGTCCTTTCATCATTGGTCCTCAAGCTCTAGGGAAGCACTAGGGAATCCAGGAGTGTTAAGCACACAGGGTTGTCTCTTCAAAGGAAGAGGTGTATAACCTGTTTTCCACCCAGAAGTCTCAGGATGGACTGGCTAATAGCCTAAGTGACCCCTTGCACCATATGTAGGGCCAGGCTCTACTTGCCTTGCCCAAGCTCCCACAAGAAGGACCAGAGGCTGCTAATTGTCTATATGATTTCTGTGCTATCTATATGGCCAGGGGCTCCCCCAGACTCCCACAAACCTGGCAGGGATTCTTAGGCAAGTGACTTATTGAGAAAGGCTGTAAGAGAAAGAAAACTTCTGCCTGATCCCACGTGGAGCTTTGGAACATGCAAGTGCAGCCATGTGCAAATTTTACGTGGTTGCTGGGGATCCAAAATCAGGTCCTGATGCTTGTGTGGCAAGCATATTACCCACTGAGCCATCTCCACAGTCCCTTGACTGACTTTATAGAGCAGACTGGCCTTGAACTTACAGAGATCCATGTGCCTCTGCCTCCCAGAATGCTGGGATTACAGTGTGTGCCACCATGCCAAGCTTAGAGGTTTTTTTTAATACCCAAATATTTAATGCAAATAGAATTTATTGTCTCTAAAAAACAAATTAAAAAAAAAATTCAGTTACTCTTGGAGCAGTGAGGCAGAGACTGGTATTGGCCTTTCGCTTTCGCCCTAAAGAGCTCCTGTGGACAGCAGCAACAGTGCCCAAAAGAAAGGCTTAAGGTGATGCAAGGCAGGTGCCTAAGAGAGCCATCAGCCCGTCGGCCTGCCATGCCTGCACCCTGCATGCCAGAGTTAAAACCTAAAAGAGCATCAACTTCAAGGAAAAGGAAGACCCAAAGTGTTGCTGCGGAAGAAAACAAAGATATAAGAGCCAAAGCAATTCCTGAAACAAAGATTTTATGGAAGACTGAAATATAAAAAATGCTGGAAATGGAGAAGGCAAAGTTACAGAGGAACCATTCCTAAAATGAAAGCTGATGAAGTAAAAGAGCACACAGATAAAGACACCAAAGAAGCAGAGGAGAAAGGAACAGTTACAGCAGAAAGAAAAAATGGCAAGAAAGGTAATAAAGAAAAAAAACTAAATATACAGAGAAAGATGACAGAAAAGAGAACAAAGATAAAACAAGGAAGAAGATGTAAGGAATTAAGAAGTAAAAGAGAAAAGAGGTGAAGATGATAGAAAAGAGGATGGAGATTGAAAGAGGAAGAAGAGAAAGATGAACCAGAAAAGGTGAAAAGGAAGAGGTAAATGGATAAGGCAAAGAGGAGGAAAAGAGAGAAGATGGAAAGGAGAAAGATGAAGAAGAAAAAAGGTGGGGGGGGACTGAAGAGATGGCTCAGTAGCACTGGCTTTCCTCCAGCGGTCCTGAGTTCAATTCCCAGCACCTACATGGCAACTCACAATCATCTATATAGTCCCACGGGACAGGATGCCTTCTTCTAGGGTTCAGGTGTACATGCAGACAAAACACCCATATACACAAAATACATAAGCAATAAAACTTTAAATCAAAAAGGAAACGATGTGATAGGTGAAGGAAATGAAAAGAAAGACAGAAACAAGAGAAAACATTCAGAGAACAAGCTGAAAACAAAGGTTTCAAACAAGATGGAGAAAAGGAGGCTGGGAATTATTTAAAACTGCTCTAGGTGAGATCACAACTTGGTAACATGTATCTTCCTGTGGCAATATTAGTAGAGATGAATATTTTGTCAGATATTTCATAAACACCACTTTTCTTCAGCATCATTCAGTCTCAGAACATCACCACATGGACTGTTAGATGCAAAATACATGATATGATACTTTCGCACATTTTATGATTATGGTAGTGTAAAATATAAAGTGTATACTTGCGAGTTTGTCTGGCATTTCGCTGTGTGGAAGTCATGTACTAAGTCTTTGAGTTTTAGTTTTATTTTTATATGTGATAATTTTGCAAAGTAGAAGAATTACGAAAGAAAGAGTTTGATTCAACTCTGCTTTGGTTCTCTAGGATGCTCTCAAAGGTCAGTCATTTTTATGTCATTTTGAGTTAGAATTCCCAGTACCAAATATAACAGCTGTGTTAGTAGCTTGGAAAGAATATAAAGTCTCTATTTCATTTTCCAAAGAAATATGAAATTTTTTTAGGGAGGCAGTTCTGATTATAAATTTTGTTGGAAAATAAAATAAATTTTGTTGGACATATAATAAAACAGTTCCACAAAGACATTTTTAAGGAACAAAGTAGGAATCAGGGTTTTCAAACTATTTTCCCAGATAGTATTGCTCTGTCCCTAATACTATGCATTCATCAAATCAGAAGTTCTTTATTCAATGCAATTAAGCCCACATGACTAGGTGGATTTGTAAACATTGGGATATGATGTAGAATCTCTTCCTTCATAATGACATGTTCCTCTCGCTTGGCCTTGGTGCTGGACAGTTGTCATTGCAGCTGTTCTAGGTTTTAATGCTAATGGGACAACAATCACCATTTGTCTTCCTTCCGAAAATTTCATTGCTCTGGAAGATGTCATTTTTTTTTAAGCCAGACAGTTGAGAAACCTTATATCTTTAGTCATTACTTTCCATTTATAGATTAATTTAGGACAAATATGCATCTGATAATACTGAGAATCCTTCCCAAGAACATACATCTATTCAGTTTAACTTTTTTGTTTCCTATCAGTGCTTTGGCCTTATGTGTTAATCACTTTGTGTGTGTGTGTGTGTGTGTGTGTGTGTGTGTGTGTGTGTGTGTGTTGCTGTTATAAACAGGATCGGTTCTCTTATAGTTTAAAGCTCGTTTTCAGTCTCTCATAATTCTAGAAATAAGTCTTTATAAATAAACTAGATTGGCATTTTGTTGAATCCAAAATTTAAGAGCAATTGTGAAAATGACTATCAAGAATATGCAGTTTAGGAAACAATTGTGTATGGTATGCAAAAAAAAAAAAGTAGACGTTGCTATTATTTTGGTTAGACATTTACATGACCAGAGTATTCACAGTTCTCCTCCCAACCAGAAAGGAAGTTTTAAAAGAAACTCTAAGGTGTGAGGTTCACATCATCCCTGACTTCCAGTGTACAAACACACTTGGTATTTGAAAGGAAAGGTGTGTGAATTTGTTTGTCTGATGAAAACTATAAACTTACAGGTTGAAACACTCAGTCCTAAACAAAATAAACATAAACAGAGCTGAGCCAAAGCACATAATATCAAATTTCTAGAGGACAGTAATAAAGAGAAAAATCTTAAAATAAGACACTAAAAAAGGGACATATGTACTAAGGATCACAGGCAACTGATATTTTGTTATAAACAACAAAAAAAGTATCTTTCAGTCTTTAAAGCACCATAAGAACATTCTAGAATTCTTTAATGTAGAAGATATTTTTCAAAACTGAATATAAAATAATTGTTTTTCTGATAAGACAAAGGTAAAAAATAAATTGTTAGCAAATTTGTATAACAATAAATGCTAAAGGGAGTTCTTTGCATAGAAATAAAATATATTTGATGAAATTTTAACTTACACAGAAGAATGAAGGATAGTAGAAAACTAAACATAAGGATAAATAGGAAATAAATGTAACTTTTAAAATGGTAACTTTAAATATAACAGATGCTTAGCAACACACACACACACACACACACACACACACACACACACTGTACTATGGGGTTTGTATCCTTCCGAAGGTGAACAGCAATAACAACTCTGTAACAAGAGGCATCTGTATATAAGTTGTCACACTATTTTTAGAGTTGCATAATGTTATTTGAAGAGCATATGTTATTAGTTGAAGGTAAATGTGATAGTTTTTAAATATACATTACAAATGCCACAGCAACCACTTAAATATATGCAGAGTGTATAGCAAAGAAACACAGAAAACGGGATCACTAAAAGTCAGTTAATATAAAAGAAAGAAGAAAACAGGAAAAATCGGATTTCAAACAGAAAACAAAGATAGTAGATTTACACCAAGCCAAACTGTTAATTACAACAATACTAACCATCTAAATATCATAATTAAAAGACATGGTATGCTATATTGGATTGCAAGAAGCAAGAATTATGAAATCATTCTGTGCTACTTACATACACACAAAAAATAATACTGAAAATAAAGACATAGAGGCAAAAAATGGACATGAGTTGTGAGGAGGATGTTGGGGTGGATCTGGGAGGATTTGGAGGGGAGTTGGGGTGAAGACTATTGAAATACATTATATATGCATATGTATAAAGTTCGCAAAAAACAAACGTAACTATTATATTAGAAAATACAAAGACATTACAAGTGAAGTAACGGAAAACCTTGTCAACTGAAAACACTACAGGAGGCTGAAATGGCTTATCTCCCAGAATCTATGATCTACCGGCATAGTTAAAATATTCAAGATGGGATGAAGATTACAAGAGATGGGGAAGGAATTCGTGCTTCCTACCCAACCAGACAGTAATTTAAGCTTGCTCTCACTGGCTCCACTCTTATGCTGACAGATTAGGGTTGTCTGAAGAACATAGACATTCCGTAAGTATATTAAGATATGTGTATAAATTAGATGTGTAAACTCACATGCCCTAGGCTGGAGTGCTTGGGACAATGTTTATATACTATAAATTATTGTGCTTATGTTTTGATACCAGTTGCAATTTTTTTCCACTGCCAAATTTTTTCCAGCCTCTCTGCTTTGTCGAGAATCACCAGGCCTCTTCTGAAGGTCCTTCAAAGTCATTTTTTTTCATACCTTTTGTTCGGAGGCATACACATCATTCTTCATGGTGAGCAGTGGCTCTTGTGCATGCGCACAGCTGGGCATATTGGCTGTCTCAGGTCGTGCAACAATATAAAACTAGGATCCCGCTTCATCTCATAATGGTACAGAATGTGGCCATAACTCACAAGCCATTCCCATGGGCGTTGTACGTACGCTCTGGAAGACAGTTCCTAAGGTTCGCATCACCACAAGCTGTGCGTCTTTTCTTACTTGGAATGTTTTATCATGTTTAATCTCAGGTTAGCCTATTTTTAAAATGGTCTTTAGATGTATCTCTTTTCACTCTGTGTGTACGATTGTTTCCCCTGCATGTCTGTATATGTACCATGTGACTGCCTGTTGCCTGTGGAGAGCAGAAGAGGGTGCTTGGTCCCCTCGAACTGGAGTTAGGGATGATTGGGAGCCACCACCTGGGTGCTGGGAATTGAACCTGAATCCTCTGCTGTTGTAGTAAGCACTTTTAACCTCCAAACCACTAGTCTAGCCCCGTAGGTTAGTTTTAATCTTTGAGTTCAGTTTAAAAGGAAAAATTTCAGAATGTACATATGAGACAAGCTACTGTTGGATATTTGTGACAGATTATGAATTTTGAGTGTCCTTCCTGGTTATGTAGTATTAGACTCTACAAGCTAAAGATAACTAGATCTTTTGAGACTGAGAGGTGCAAAACTGGAGCACAGGTCCCTGGAAGAGTCCAAGAGAAGTAGCAACCACTTTTAGCCACCATCCATGAGAGGAAAAGACCTTTTATCCTAACTCCATAATTAAATGAAGATGCAGTTTAATATTTTCAAGTTATGTTTACCTGTATCTGCTTTCTTTTAAGTTGCTTTACTATTAGAAATTTTGTTTAACATCACCTTGGTCATCCCCAAGGCAAAGTGGTACACCAGGAAGCAGTAGCAGGCCAGGAGGACAGCTTCCTGAGAGTGGAAACAAGGTAATCTCACTGACACGTGATGCCCTGTGGCAGCCAGGAGGCCACACGGCGCATAGTGTGGCTGAAGCGTCAGGCTTGCTGGGTTAAGAGTAAGAACTGAAAGTTCTTACTCCTGATAATCCTTTGTACATAGAGGGGGTTTTATTTCCAGACCAAGCCTGGCCTCTTCCCAGCCCTTATTTATTCCTCCCTAGGGAGACACTCAGTAGAGCTGAGCACTGTGGGAAGGGGAGTGGAATTGAACCTGCATTAATGTTCTCAAAAGCGAGACCTCAAAGGACACAAAGCTTACTCAGATCTCCAGGGACCAGCTCAGTCCCCACAGATGATCCATGTGGCCTGAGAGCAGAAGGGCAAAGCCTTCCCATGCTAGGATTCAACCACTCATGTGAGTCTCACATTGAGCCATGGATCTTAGCCTTTCCTGTCTCAAAGGTAAAATTTCTGCTCTCCTCTAACCTATTGATTCTTATGTCTTATTGTCATGATTTTGAGAACTGTAGCAGGTCATGCAAGTACTGTTTACTATGCTTTCCTCAGGACCGCAGTGTATTGGGGTAACTTTCCTTCACATTTTGTGAAGGTGTGTCTCTGCATTTTCAACTGTTAATTCCGTACCAGCAGAGAGCTAAGAGCTGTCAGGATTTGGGAACTATCATTTCTATGGCCCATCACTGGCTTCCTATTTGTAACAGCCCTCAAAGCTTTAGGCAACCAAAGAGATGGATCAGGTGTTGTTGCATTGCTGATTGGTTGTATTAAAGACCTGACGGAAATGAAGGGAGGAACTTCCAGGAGAGAGAGGGATGGCTGGGAGAAGAAAGAGACACAGGAGATTTGGAAGCAAGCAGTCCCAGAAAGAGACAGATGGACATGAACAAGAGCGGAGAGGTAGCCATGTGGCGGGTGGTGGGGTAGAATAGTTGGATCAAGTTTAAACAGTGGCTGGGAGACTGCCCGGTGAAAGGCCTAAGCTTTAGACTCTGTATCATTTTTTTATACCCCTGGTGGGTCCTAGAAAGTCCTTCTATGCTGATATACTATGTTTTGTCCTCCTCAGGGTGCTAGTACACTGAGCCCTCCAGACACTGGTGGGCTGTGCTGTCCTAACACCCTCCAGGATTCTGATATAGTGAGTCCTCAACAAGGCTTTCTATGTTTTCCTGTCCTTCTGACCAGATGAAAATTTGAGAAAGCGCTGCAGTGAACTCCTGTGTGTATCATGCTTAGTCCTCTCAAGCAAATTTGATTCTTCAGTTTCTATTTCCTCTTTCAGGTTGGAGGAACATTAATTCCCACACTGCTGATGGTGGATGTACGGAAAGCTATCGTGTCTTCATCAGTGTTCTATTGCTGTGAAGAGATACCATGACTTCCTTAGTTAGGGTTTCTGCTGCTGGGATCAAACACCATGACCAAGAAACAAGTTGAAAAGGAAAGGGTTTATTCAGCTCTCACTTCCACATAGCCGTTTATCACCAAACCAAGCCAGGACAGGAAATCGAACAAGACAGGATCCTGGAGGCAGAAACTGATACGGACATCACGGAGGGGCGCTGCTTACTGGCTTCCTTCACTTGGCTGCTCAGCCTGCTTTCTTGTAAAACCCAGGAATAGCACAATGTTCTGGGCCTCCCTCATCAATCACTAATTGAGAAAACGCCTTACAGCTGGATCTCATGGAGGCAATTCCTCAACTGAGCTCCTTCCTTTTTGATGACTTTAACCAGTTGTAGTGGAAGTTTTGGTTGCTTTAAAAACTCAGTTATGTTATGTAAATATGTTTTTGTTTTAATCCCAAGTGTGGGATATGGGGCTGCCTTAGTTTGTCCACAGTTGAGAACAACCTCATTCAAGGGAAGTGGTCTTTGCCAGCTGGAGTTAGTGGAATTCTGATGACTCCAGGACAGTATAAATATGAGAGCACAAAGAGAGGCAAAGGCTTCAAGGGGGCAGACAGAGTAGGAAGAAGGCTGCTTGTTCATCCTGTTGTGTTTGCTGTTTTCAGCTGCTGGACTGCTGAAAATCCTGATGACTGAGATTGGTGTTTTCCCAAAGAACCAGACCACCCTCACCAGTCAGAACTCCACCTAAAGAGGACTATGACCACTTTCTCTTCTACCCTTCTTTCTCTCTACCTAAGTTTGGGGGTTGGAAGGAAAATAGAGACGTTAAGGAACCCAAATAAAATAGAGTTAAAAAAAATTAGTGCCTTCAGCCAGTACAATGACCGAGACAACTCTTACTTATAAAAAGCATTTAACTGGGCCACATCTTCTAATCCTTCCTTAGTAGTACCACTCCCTGGTGATCAAGTATCCAAATCTACGAGAGCCATTCTTATTCAAACCAGCACTTACAGGAACCTCAAGATGACCATAGCAACTGGAGTCCTCAAATGCTCATGAGCAATTACTACAGCAAGATACATTTTCGTAAAAGATGAGAAAGGTGTACACAGTGTAGCTTCCCTTTGAGCTTCAACCATCTCTTAATTTTCCTGAAGTCCCTAATTTCTTGGGAGCTTAACAAATCAGACCATTACGTATTTTTCAGAAGTGAGCATTTATTTGCCATTCATCCATGCCACAGATATTTATTAGCACCTACATTCCAGAAAGTGTTTTCTTGGACCCTTCTTTAGGATTAATATTGCCGCCCCCTTTCAAGGGAATCAGAATTATATTATCTCAAAAAGGGTGTAACTATAGAACCCTCATAACCCTCATAACAGTGCTTGAGGCTTTCTTCTGGGATCATGTTTCAGTCACGTGGATATCCGGGGAGGCCTTCCCACTGATGTAGCTAAGAAGCACTTTTCAACTCTTTGAAGAACTATTTTGAAGGCCCAGATCATTGTCTATTTCTCATACTAATCTCATAAGACCCTGGACCCTGAGCTGCAGCGAGGCTCTACATGCCAGCCTGTGGAGGCCCCACTTCCTAGGTCAGACTCTTCAAAGTTTGGCCCAGGGGCCAGCACCAAACTAGCGCTCACCAAACACCAGATCTAGACAGAAAAGAATCCAGGTTCATCAAATTTTGTAGCAAGTTAAACACAATCTGGACTATAATTTATATAAAATTAGATGCACCTATTTTAAGTGTATACTTTAGTTAATTTTAACAAATATATATAAATGGCAAATGTATAGAACCATGGGGTTTCCATTATAGTCAAAACTGAGACCACTTATTCACTCACCTACTGATGGACATTTGGATTGTTAACAGGTCAAGGCTCTTGGGAATTAACCTGCTTCAAGCACATACATACAATTCTTTGAATGTTTATATACCCCATTTCTCAAATAAGGATTCCTAGATCATAAGTTAGATACACATGTATACCTTTTATTAATCTGGCAATGTCTACTTAATAAGAGAAGTCTATGCATTTATTTTGTATAGCTTTAAAATACTCAAGCAATTCATTTGTGAGGAGTGGCAGCCAGATATTTTGTTAAATTTGTATAATTAATTTTCTGTATTTTACTAAAACACTAGCTGCCAGGATCACACACACACGCACACACACACACACACACACACACACACACACACACACTAAAGACCATTGTGGAAGAAGAAGCAGAAAGATTGTAAGACCAGAGATCAAGGAGGACTGGAGAGAATCAGTGGGCTTTGGACATGACAGGGCCCCTACACTCATGATCTTACAGAAGCTGTCGTTGCTTCAGAGGACCTCTACAAGATGAAGCCAGTCAGCACTCAAATATGGAAGGAGAAGGGGGTTCATGACCTCCACCCCTAAGTGGGGGGTATTAGTAGTTGATGGCTTCTGGAGGAGGAAAAGCTCGTTTTCTCTAGGCCCATTAGGTTTACCATTCTCTAGTAGATGGCCCCAGACCCATGAGTATATGGGTGGCAGCATCTAGAGTCACTGGGTTACTAACTGAGAAAAGTTGGGAGGGATGGGATGATCTGGGAGAAGTTAGAGGGAAGAATAGCAGTGAATATTATCAAGACTCATTGTACAAAATTATTGAAGAGTTAGTAAATATATATGTGTGTGTGTGTGTGTGTGTGTGTGTGTGTGTGTGTGTGTGTGTGTGTGTGTGTGTCACTGGCTAAGATGGAATTCACAATATTTCATGAGCAGATTATCCACCTCAGATAGCTTGGAACTCTTTTCTCTGGGTGACAACTCTCCCTTGCCTTTCTACCCACTAAGTCTCAGACTAGAAATGGAAATGAATCCCTAAAAATAGAGCCAAATGCTCTTTGCTGTAAATATTTAGCCATTCCTACAGACCAATATGTATGTGTATATATATCTATATATGTGTGAATATGTATTATATTTCAGGGCATCTGGAACAAGGCATGGGCACTGGCACCTCGAACTTTCTCAGCCAGCTTCAGTGTGCAATCACAGCAGAGAACCATCACCCTAAATACTTCAGGAAAAGCTCTGATGTGATCTAGGAATGTAAAATTTTCTTGGTTCAGAAGACAGAAGAGCCTGGTGTGAGAGAGGATCCCCTCCTACAAATAGCTTGGCAGCAAACAGCAGGTTAACTTGGCTTCATTTCATAGATTCCCCTTCACACAAGTCAAGATGCCAGTGAGAAATGTTAAAACACTCTAATACTTGTTCACATTACCAAACATTTGTGTGCTTTGGGCCCTAAGATGAGCACTCTATATGCAGTATAATTCTCCCTCTTGTCTGTGAGTTTACTTTCTACAATCTCAGTTATGCTAGGTCAACCATAGACCCAAAATATTACTAGAGCACAATGAGAAATTAAGCTACTTTAAGGAAGATAGATCATATGCACACACTTTTCAATGCAATAAATTACTATAGTAATTCAAGTTTGTATTGTTATTCATTTCTTACAATGCACAGCTTATAATTTTAACTTTTTGTCAATATGCAATGTTAAGGGAAACAGATGTACTGTGTTGTGTGCTATATATAGTTTCAGAGACTCACAGGGTGGGGGTGTTGGAATGTGTCACTATATTATCATAACTGATGCCATGCCCATTTTACATTTGCAAACACTAACTCAGGGAGCAATAAGTCACTGGCCCAGAGTCATGCTCATGTGGGAATGAGCATATGAGCATAAGTGGGCTTAATCTGTTGAAACAGACACAGCATATTATGGCTACCTGGCTCTAAACTCTGCCTAAACCTCTAACTTAATGTGACCTTACCTTACATGTTTCTGTGTCTCAAAGCTCTCCCTGCTGTTCTCTAATAAAGGACAGCTTACAGTGAATACAGGATCTGTCCTAAGAGACACATTATCTCATCTTCATATCTTTGTTGTTCAACCCACTACAGGAAGGAAACTCAAGAGACAGACAAAAAGTCAGAGATGAGGGAGGGACATCCCACAATGATAGCACCTCTCTGCTTAGTGCAAAATACAAAATAACACAGGGCCATTGGGTCTGAAGTATATGACACACGAGAGAGAGAGAGAGAGAGAGAGAGAGAGAGAGAGAGAGAGAGCAACTGTCCTAGAAATACTACATGTGGGTCCTTGCATTGACTGAACCCTATCCCAGGTCTGTTACTATCCCAAGTCTGTTACCATCAAAAAGTCGTTTGACAATGGGAAGTCTTTTCTCTGGTCCTGAATCATTATGTGTGAGGAGAAAAAAAAATAAAGCAATTGAATTAAAATATAATTAAGCCCTTTCCTGTTGTAATATTCCCGACTCTGCTCATTCAAAGGCCAAACACACTATAGACAATTCTATAAGAAGCATGGTTTCAGCAGAACACAGAACGGTTGGGTTATGTAGCGAACTGTGCACATTTTTTTTCCAAGAACGAGCAAGGCAAAGTGATCAAAAAACATCCACCCAGCAAATATCGTGAGATGTGTCATCACTGCCATCACTGTCACGGTTAACATGCCAGTCATTAGAGTTTACAAATTGTGCGGAGTTACCCTAAGCTGCCAGGCTTTATTATCAGTCATGTGCTCCTTGGGAAGTTCTCAGTTGGGGCACATGGCACAGACAATGGCTCCTTAGTTGCCTTGGATAGTACAGCGAAGTCAAATCAGGTTCAATTTTTTCATGTTTGATGACATGAGCAAGTGTTGTCTTCAGCAAAAGGGCCTTACCATCAGGTTCTACAGAGCAACCAAGAGCCTTGCCAATAGCTTAAGATGTTTGGCTGGGAGGTGGATGGTGAGGTTATTGATATAACACACGTAGGAATATCTGCCCATCCCAAGGTAAATAGGCAATTATAAAATTTAACAGGTGTCTGTGTCTTATTATTTGTGATAGCAGGTTAAATAATACTGCTGCAATAATTTCAGGGCAAAAATAAATAAGTAATACATAGCCCAGCAGCCCGTTTTTATTTACCACAACACACGAGCCAGGCAGGGGTAAAGCTTCTAGCTGGGCATTAGTTCAATTTTTTCATGTTTGATGACATGAGCCAGTGTTGTCTTCGGCAAAAGGGCCTTACCATCAGGTTCTACAGAGCAACCAAGAGCCTTGCCAATAGCTTAAGATGTTTGAGGGGGTTCCATGGGACCCTTTTGGCAAATGATTAAACATGAATTCAACATGATTCCACACATTTATAGCACAGGAAGTTTTATTTGGTGCCTTAGTTAGAATTTCTGCTGTCCTAGAAGACACTAGGACCACAACAACTCTTATAAATAAAACATTTATGTGGGGACTGGCTTATAATTCAGAGGTTTAGTCTAGTGTCTTCTTGGCAGGAATGGAGGTATGCAGCCCGACGTGGTGCTAGAGAGGTAGCTGAGAGTTCTACATCCAGAGAACAGATCCAAAGGCAACAGCAAGAGAGAGAGTGACACTGGGCCAGTTTTGAGCATCTGAAACCTCAACTCTTCCCCCAGTGACACACTTTCCTCCAGCAAGGCCACACTTCCTACTAGCACCACTCCCTATGAGCCAATGGGGGCCATTTTCATTCAAACTATCACACTTGGTGACATGGATGTCTAGTTAGGGCATTGTCTCCATCATTATATAATGATTCTTTTTAGATTCCGTTCATATATTTATATACTTTAGGAAGCATCTATAGTAGTAGGTTTCCACATGGTTTTTCAGAAGGCCAGTGGAGTTAATTCTTTATTATATTTAACTTAGTGTGTGGAGTATGTGTGTATGTGTTTGTGTGTGTGTGTTGGTGTATGTAGTCTGTGTGGTCTGTGTGTCTATGTATCTGTCTGTGTGTCTGTATGTCTGTCTATGTAGGGAAGGGATATGTATATGCCATACCTCTCATGTTGAAGTCAAAGGTCGACTTGCAGGAGATTATTTTCTCCTTTCACATGTGGTTCCCAGGGATCAAACTGAGGCCATCAGCTACCTAGCCACCATCTTAAATTTTTAACTTTGGGAAATGACCACGAAATATTACTGTGATGTTTCATTACTCAGCCCAGTGGCTTTAAATGGTATATAAGTGGCAAATCAGGGCACTATCTCTTCCTGGCAGAAATCCAGAGTCACCTAGATTCTCTAGCAAGGCTTTTATTGGGATGGAGAGGAGGGTGTTGAATAACTTAACCCGAACACATCCAGACTGTACTGTCTTCTGAAAGTCCCCCACAAAATCAGTGCCATCTGATGTACATTGATGTGGAATGAGGCATAGAGCTAAAAGGTAGTATAGTCAGTGATGTATTTTTAGCCATCTGCCTATTACACCTGAAAATGCTCAGCTCTGAAATTCAAATCTCAACAGAGCTCGTCCATATTTTCTGTAGAAAATCAAGAGTGTTCCAGAAATAAACACTCTGCTCTAGCCCAAAGCCTTGGTCATAGCTATCCCTCAGCCTGCCCATGTTCACCTTATCCCTTTAATTAGGCTTTCCTATTGGACCATATGCCACCTGCTGGCAGGAACTGTGTGTGTCTCATCTACACACTTCTCATTGTGCCACCAAGCTTAGTGCAGTGCCTGTCATGTCTTACAGCCCATGAACGCTCACTGCCATCAGAACTGCATTGATACGTGAGGCTAATGCTAGGAAGGAAGGAAGAAAGGAAGGAAGGAAGGAAGGAAGGAAGGAAGGAAGGAAGGAAGGAAGGAAGGAAGGAAGAAAGGGAAAAAGAAAGGAAGGAGAAGAAAGGGAGGAAGGAAGGAAGGATGGAAGGAAGGAAGGAAGAAGTTGTGAGGGGATTGTGAGGGGTAGGGATGAATATGATCAAAATACATTGTATGCATGTATGACCTACTCAACTAATTAATCAAAATATTGCATTTTAAATTAACTTTAAAAAAAGAATCTAGGAAACCTATGATTTAAGGTAATAAAGGAAGAAACTTATTTACTTTACCAATCTCTAACTGAAATCCAGTATTTCTTTGAATGTAGACAACAAAACAGTGTGGGATCAGCAGTCGCTGTGATTTTTGTCATCAAGAGAATTCACAGGTACTTTCATGTGATTATGTTGTTTACAGCTATGTTGAGATAACTATGACGAACATCACAGCTTTTAAATTGTATTTGAGCCACTGTTGAATTTAAGTTTAATTCAGAAATAAAAAGCGCACAGTTTACAAGATCACAAATTTATCGTTAGAATATGTTACTGTAATTAACTACTGTGTGTGTTTGTGTGTGCACATGCAGGCACACTTGCCTGAGCAGTCAGAGGTCAACTTTCAAGTATCTGCTTCTTAGCTTCCATCATATGGGTCCCAGGGATTGAACTTAGGTCATCAGGCTTGGCAACAAGCGTCTGTACCCACCAACACATTTTCCAGCTCAATACTATATAACTTATAGCACATATTTAAGGAGTCCACAAGCTTTTTTTTTTTTTTCCAGATTCACAGCTCAAGAAAGTCTGACTCTTGCTCAATATCCCAGTAGTAGCCACTCTCAACTGTCTAGTGGAGGTCTTTCTCTGAGGTGACAGGCTCTTTGGGACTCAGTTACATATGTGTATGCCCATGTTGAGAGTACGGAAGTTGCTCCACATCCCCTGTGGTCATCCTTCTCTGTGCTCTTGAATCTGGCCATGTCTCTCTATGAGCCTGGGTGTCACCATGGGGGAACG
Organism: Psammomys obesus; assembly: GCF_907164565.1. Lineage (NCBI taxonomy): Eukaryota > Metazoa > Chordata > Mammalia > Rodentia > Muridae > Psammomys > Psammomys obesus. The sequence goes on along the minus strand of NW_026589732.1, from coordinate 13,438,318 downwards.
CAGTTCAAGTCTCATCTGCACAATTTGGATCAAAACCAAACCATACACTTCCTGATGGGAAAAACCTGGCTGGGCAAAGCCAGGTGCCACAGAAGCACCTGAGCATCTTGGTGAACCATAAAGCAGTGTGAGTTGTTCCTAACTGAATAAATGTCAATAAAACATAAAACAGCATTAGCACGAAGGAGAGTTGAAAATGGTTCCTCTTCTTACACAAATTTGCATAAACTAAATTATTATTTTTTTCCCTGGTTGGGGACAAAGCCTGTATCTGTAGCATGGAAGACAACAAGGTCATCCGGCTAATTTAGGAAGTAAAAGGCAAACTCATCTTAGGGTTTCTTGCTGAACACACAGACAAACCCAGTTGCTCCATCTGTCCATTACGAATGTCTTTGCTCCTTTCATTGTGAAGCTGCTATCTTTTTATTGGGAAAAAAAAAAAGCACTTTTTGTCATATATATTCTGATATGGTTTCCTGTTCCTATACTCTTTCTAAATCCTTCCCATTTCCCCATCCAACCCAAACAAATACAACAAACAAATCAGAATAAAAGGAAGAAACAAAACACACACACAAAAGCCAAAAACCATAACATACAATCAAAAGACCAGTAAGATGAAAAATTATCAAATAGAACAGTATTAGATAAAATGTCTACAAAAATACTATGAGTTCATTTTGTGTTGGCCAGCTACTACTGGGCATGGAGCTTACCATTAAATTGTTGTTGATAATGTTGTTGTTGTTTTTATAGTCCGTTGGAGAAAACTATTTTCTCCCTTGCCAGCAACTGTCAGTGGCAGATAGCTTTTTGGTTAGGGTGGAAGCCTGAGTCTAACTTCTCCCTCTCAGTGCTATGAGCCCATCCGGCTTGAACTTAGACAGGCCCTGTGTGTGTGCTGCAACCGCATCTGTGAGTTCATCAGTCCTGTTACATCTGAAAAGCATTTTTCCTTTGAAGTCATCCATTCCCCTCTGCTATACAATCATTCTGCCTCTTCTACACAGTGTCCTGAGCCCTGAGGGGAGGAATTTGAGGAAGACATCCCATTTTTGACTGAGTGGTCCAATATCTCTGAATCTCTGCACACTGTTCAGTTGTGGGGTGTCTATGTCAGTCCCCATCTACTGCCGAGGAAGTGAGGCAACTGTCCTTAATGCTCTCTTTTCTTGTACAGAATACGGCTCTAAAACAAAAACATTTTCATCTAATCAATATTCGAAAGCCAAAGCCCTTCCAAGCCACAGTTTGGCAGTATATGAGCTGGGAATGATTATGAGATGAAGCACCAAGAAGAAAACCGATACAGCTCCCAACAGAGATACGGTCCCCAGAGACAAACCACTTGGAGGGGCATTGGGTGCACAGGAATTTGCTTCTTCTAAAATCCATTTTAATTTCAACTGGCACATAACTATTGTTTCTATCCAAAGGGAAACCAGGTGAAATTTAAATACATGTTCAGGGTGGGACATGGAGATTTCTAGCACAGTCTTGCAAAAATGAGGGTCTACCATTGCCACATTGTATTTCTTGAAGACCTTTCCCCAAAGATGGATAGAAAGCTTTCCATGTTGAACCTTACTCTGAGATAAACTATTTCAAAGCACACGTGATTACTTACTGGGTTTTTCTTTAAGTATCGATTTTTCAGCTATTTTATGGTTCACCATCCATTAAACTTATCAAGCCAAATACATCAGCAGTATAATTAAATTTTGGCTTACCTCTAGTAAGAAAAAAAAGCCACTGTAACAGTTGGGTGAACAATGATTTCCTCTTCCTAGGGTTTTAATTTCCTCTCTCAGTACCTTGTCTTTGCTGGACATTGGCAAAGGCCCATTGGTCATCTCTCTTAGATAAGTTATGTGTCCCAAGAAATGGCATCTATTTGAAAATCTTAGTGATTATAAATGAGACTTAATGCTCTTATCAGCTTCTTGTCCTTGGGTGCAATACATGGTGAACAATGGGGGTGACAACGGAGTGATGATAATCTGTTAATCCATTCTGAAATGAAATGGGAATGATCTTCATGTCTGAAGGAGTTTGAAGGGGAATGAAAAAATGGATGGGATAGAGACACTTTCCAAGACTTCATTTGTCCTATAGTCATTTCACATTCTTCTTTCAGGGAGAAACAAAATTGCCATAAAGCCCAGAAATTGCTATAAAGTCTGCATATATACGGATTGTGAGAATATGGAACCCACATGAGAGAGAGAATGTGTCATAAGCTTAAATGTTAAGAAAATCTGTTTTCTCCTTAGTGACTGGCTTGGTTTAGTCATGTAGGCATTGTGAACCATGTCACCAGTGGTTTTCCCTTCCTTGCTCAGGCCCTAATCACATTGGAGCCAAATCTGCAGCCTATGTTTATTTATTGTGGAAAAAAAATGTCACACCAGTTTACTGTGTACTAATCTTGCCTGGCTTTAATTTATATTCCAAACCCAATTTCCCCTCTGCCTTGATGTTATCATCCCTTTCTTTTGATCCAATGTATTGCTTATTTTATTCATCCCAAACCCCGTGCAGAATGGAATGATTGCTGCTGAGTTGTTCTGTTGGCATTATAAATACTAAATGGGGCTTAAGATATGAAAGACTTCTTTTTGAAAATACAGGACAAGGTTAATACCATTCTTGGCATGGCAGAAAGTCAAACGTTGGGTGCTTGAGAGATGGCTCAGTGGTTAAGAGCACTGTCTGCTCTTCCAAAGGACTCAGGTTCAATTCCCAGAACCCACATGACAGCTCACAACCGTCTGTAACTCCAGTTCCAACAGATCTGACACCTTTACTCCAATGTACAAAAAATAAAATTAAAAAAAAATAACAAAATTATTAAAAAAAAAAAAGAAAGAAAGTCAAATGTTAAAGCTGTCCACGATGCTGGTGCCTGCATAATGTCATCTAAGAACTCAACAATCCAGAGATTTCTAAATAGATCCTGTAAAGCTGCAGGGTAAGAAGTCTCTTGACCGATAAATGTACTGTTCCTATGGTCAGTCCACCCAGAACTCGTTCATCATTCTTTCCCCTTCATCAACCTCATTACTTTTTCATAAGAAGTCATTGTATTCAAGTCTTTGTCATGAACAAGAGAAATCTCCTTTCATCTTATGTAACCTTCCTCCTACTGCTCATTACCTTCACTTTCCATGTCAGATGTCTAGACAAGTCTTTGGGTCCTCACTCTGCCCATCTCCTCCTCTTGTACTTCCGTTGCTCCTTTGGAATGCTTTGTCAAAGATAACCAACCTGCAACGCCACTGTTGCTTGTTAGCCCTCACCTTACCTACATGACACACATGTACAGTTTGCTAGCTAATTACTCGCTCAGAAGACATCATCCCTCTAAACTACTCTTTCTTTTGAAACACTCTCTTCTTTGGAATCTGAGACATCACTCTGTCTTGACACCTTTCTCCCTTTCTTCCTGTGTCACCCTAACTTTGAATGCCCATCATCCTTTGTTTATACTTAAACTGTTGGTTCTTTGGGGGGATTTTTTTTAGGTGCCTCTCCTCTCCTCTACCCATGGCTTCAACTACTACATGTTCCCCAATCCACATCTGTTCTGTCTTAAATGCCAGTCAAATAGCCAAGAACCTACTGCTTCTCCTGAGCCCCTTTGAAATGTCTTAATGAACGTGAAGTGCCTCGGATCTTAGTAATTATAATAAAATACCGCAGGAGCCTCTGGCTCAGCAGGTCCACAGCTGAGTTCCTTGTCTTTCATGTCAACGTGCTCTTCCTTCCTGTCCTTAATTAATTAGTTAATTGATTAATTTCAATTTATTGTAGCCCCTCTCTTTTCTCCTCCTAGGCCCACCCACCCTCCCTCTTTTCCCCCTATGCCCTTTCCCTAGTCCACTGATAGGGGAGGACCTCTTCCCCTTCTATCGGACCCTAGCCTATCAGGTCTCATCAAGGCTGGCTGCATCATCTTCCTCTGTGGCCTGGCAAGGCTGCTCCCCACAGGGGGCTAGTGCACTGAGTTCATCAGTCCCTGAACTCCTTACTGGGGAACTCACTTGGAAACTGAACAGCCTATAGGCTTCCTCTGAGCAGGGGCTCTAGGTCCTCTCCATGCATGGTCCTTGGTTGGAGTCTCAGTCTCTGCAGGTCCCTGTTGGCCCATGTTTTTTTTTTTTTTTTTTTTTTTTTTTTTTTTTTTTTTTTTTTTTTTTGTTTTTTTTTTTTTTTTTTTTTTTTTTTTTTTTTTTTTTTTTTTTTTTTGCTCTGTTGGTCTCTGTGGAGTTCCTGTCCACTCCAGGTCTTTCTGTCTCCCTCTTCTTCCATAAGGTTTCTGGCACTCTGCCCAAAGTTTGGCTAAGAGTCTTAGTATCTCCTTTGATACCCTGCTAGGTAAACCTCCCTCACCATCAACCCAGTGGTCCTTTCCTTGCCCTGGCTGGAGTCTATGACCAGCTATGCATCAAGAAAATAGCAGACAAACAGTAATTTCATTTGCTTTTCTTCTCTTTTTGCTTGGCACAGTATGGTCATAGAATAGAAGTCTTGAGGGCTGTAGAGATGGCTCAGTGGTTAAGAGCACTGGCTGCTCTTCCAAAGGACCCAGGTTCAATTCAGTACCACACTGCAGCTCACAACTGGAACTCCAGTTCCAGGAGATCTGACACCCACTCACATACAAGCAGGCAGAACCAATGTGTATAAAAAGAAAAACTAAATCATTCCAAGAAATTAAAAAAGAAAAACAGTCCCAACTAACCTGGATCCAGAGGGGCTTGTGGAGACTAGACCTGGACACTCTCTACACATATATACCCAATGGGCAGCTTAGCCTCATGTGGGTTCCCTAGAAAGCGGATCAGGAGCTGTCTCTGACATCGTCTCTATTGCATGCTTTTTGAGCACTATCCCCCAGTAAGGCTGCCTTGCCAGGACACTGTGAAAGAGGAAGTACACTGTCCTGGTGCAACTGGATACGGTGGAGTGAGTTTGTGGTGGGGCTCCCCTTTTTGTGAGGTTAGAGGAGGAGATAGCAGGATGAGGGAGGGATGGAGGGAAGGGACAGGGAAGAGACTAAGATTGAGATGTAAAGTGAATAAGTCAATTTAAAAAACCTACACACACACACACACACACACACACACACATAGAGAGAGAGAGAGAGAGGAGAGAGAATAGATGTCTTAAATAGAAATAAGTCTGTCTGGTTGTTTAAGTGGTATCAATGATAAGGCAGAGAAGACAGGGAAGGTAGACTCTTTACTCTCTTAGGACCTTGAGGCTAGTTATTCCTAAAGCAAAGCATGGTAGGACACTGTTTTCTTCTGTTCAACTCCAGTGACTGTAATTCATGGAAATTCCTTCTAAAGGTTACAAAAAGGAGCATTTGTCTCAATTTTAGGTGTTGAAAATTTTCACCTTCTGGATTCCTGTTGGGTATTTAAAAAAAAAAAAAAAGCAGTGTGGCAGACTGCTTTAAGAGTTGTTGGGACAGCGCCTAAATGAGACTCTCTCATCATCTTTCCAGAACTTTCTTTAGCTGCAGTAAAAATGAACAGAGTCATCACAGGTAAGATCCATAGAAGGGTGTAAGAGTCTAAGTGAAAAATGGGCATGCAGAACTCTCACTGTGACTGAGTAGGACGAGGAGAGAGCATGACTAAGCCAAACCTGGTGGTAAGATGCTCAGGGCATCAATGAGGTAGAAACACCCTTGCTCTCAAATATAGTTTGTTAGAACTGATGACTAGAGCTAGGTATAGTGTTGCATGCCTTTAGTTCCCAACAAATTCCTGGCCCTCCTGGTCTACATAGCAAGTTCCAGGCCAGCTCTAGCCACAGTGAGACCATGTCTCAACACACACAAACACACCCGAAGACCGGGATCTAAAGTCTGAACCTTGCCCAGGAGACCACGGTGTTGAAGGCAAATATCTGTGTCTCCAAATGGAGGGAAGATTTTGCCAATGTAATAATTACACATTTTATTAATATGTGGTCAAAAGGAGAAAGGGCAATAAAAATAATGAACACCAGTGATGGCCAAGCAGGGAATGGAAATATTTTACTAATTTAGAGATTTTTCTCATTATTGTGGTGCCTGATTAACATCTAGCTATTGATATAGAGGCACTTAAATTGGCAATTATCCTAATGTTTGCCACTAGAAACACCAAAAGAAAATTCTAAAAGAAACTTCAAATTCCAAAAAAAAAAAAAATTCAAGCACCTTGGTGTCAAGTTAAAAATAAAACATCAGGCATTTAAAAAGCCCTAAGCTTGCATTATTCCATTAAATTTACACAGAAACTCTTCTATTTGACTTAGAAAATAGTTTTTTCCTGATTTTCCTCACTCAAATATTTTTATTTTCATAAATACTTATTTAAAATATATATGCTGTACTGAGGATGGTTATGGGTTAGTGGTAAAGCACTTATCTAGCATGCTCATAGGTTCAATCTCAAGCACCATAAAATACACATGACTAAAGGAAACGAACAAGGCAGCCTTAGAGCAAAGGTGACACGGAACAGGAAGTAGACAGTGTTTTCCGATAAGATACTGCCTAACTATTTAAATATATTCTTACCAATTCCTTGTATGAGGGAACTTGTTAAGCACCTTAGACTTCCAATCGGGGTCCCAAGGGCGCCACACTTTGGAATAAGTATATACGCTCTAAATAAAAGGATTGTAGCCCTGTCCCATCTTTTGCTCTGCATATGTGTTTTATTCGTTTCCAGGTTCTTTTCTCATTTTTGCCACAGATCAACAAAATGCCTCATTGACTAAAAGTTACAATATGTAATTGAAAATTATGAGTCAAAGAAAAAGTAATCAACACTGCTATGGTTTATAGATGAAGTGTCCCCCCAAAGGCTCCTGTGGTAAAGGCTAGGTTCCCAGTCGACAGGTTTAGAGGAATCCAATAGATCATGAACCTTCAAAAGCTGATGTGCTGGGAAAAATAAATGAACAACATTAATAATCTAAATCTAATAAAAAGAAAACAATAAAACCCAGGGTATCCCTGCAGATCCATAATACACTAAGAGTGCTATCATCAGAGGTTTTCGTCAGTTAATTTAACAGCCTAAATTATGTGGAAATTTTCCTTAGAAAATGTGATTTTCTCATCCTAGCACAAAAAGAAAACTTTTTAAATCTAAGTATCTAGTGTTGAAAATCTTTTATTAAATTAAGACAATCTGGACTACTCTACCAGTGAATTCTGCTGAGATTTTTTTATCAGAAACCATGATGCCCTCAATACCCTTCCAGGAAATAAGTGACACATATGCATACATACATATAATTAAAAATTAATATAAATCTTTTTAAAAATATCTACAACTAAAATCATACTTATGGTAAAAAGCAGAAATCTTTTACCCCAAGTGTATACCTATGTATAAGCTTACCCTGTACCTAGATCTTTTTTCCTCAGTGCCAAATGGGTTTCCACCCAGGACCAAGCAGCCCCTGGCATATGCTATTCTACCCTACAGACCCTTAAATCTGGGAATCAAAACTCAGAGCTTGTCAAGACAGGCCCTGAGCTGTGACATTCAGAGTCAAGGTGTGCGGCTCAGATCTGACGAGGGCAGCACAGCAGTGCTTACTACTGTGGACGTAGAGACATCGACAGAAGGAAAGCAGCCATCGCACATCATGTTCCAGCATCTGAAATCACAGCATCCCCAGGAATGCCTCGGATCCTAGAACTGCTATCCCACAAAACATTCCTCTTTGAAAATGTTGCTTGACCAAGCAATTCTTCCACAGACCAAGTTAAAGAGACAGGGGATAGCTGAGACATGGCTCGGCTGCAGAGTGCCAGCATGCTGGAAGGCCTAGGTGAATACCCTCAGATCTCTTTCTTATACCCCACCTTCGTCCAGAACCACTATCCCTGCATCAGGAATCTCAGTCACATACAATCAATCTCCTGCTGTGGTCTGTCTTAAAGTCTCGGTTACATTTTGCCTGGTCTCTTAACAGACAACATTCTATTTCCAATGGGATAGAACAATGGTGTTTTCGTTTGAATGAGGCTGTTGTGGATCCTCCTACTAGAAAGAATAACAAACCAAATTTTCCTTTATAAACCAATGCCAGTTTTATAAACAGATGAATAGTGAGTTCCGGGCTTTTCTTCCTAGATATTGTCAAACAGATATGTGATTCAGTTAGTTAAAAATAAAGCCAACATTAAAAAAAAAAAAAAGTTATCCCTAATGACTCCATACATGTTGCCTTGTTCCTTTATATTTTACAGCTAACTTATTCTAAGCCACACTGACTGATTTCATGTGTTTAAAACGTTTTAGTCAGTTGGTTTGTTGGTTAGTTAGTTGGATGGTTGATAGCTTAGTTAGTTGGTTTTCTTGGAATAAAAAGTCACTGAAACAAACTTTCAGAAGTAGAACTTTGGGCCTGGATCATCCATGTCTTTGTTTATTAAACAAAATCCTAAAGTATCTCTTAAGGAACAGTTACTTGGCCCTGCAGTCACCTCTGTGGCCAGTAGAATGGTGCCTTTATAACTCTAGCTCCAGGGTACCTCATGCCCTCTTCCCACTTCTGAGGAGACTGTACACAGACACACATGCAGCAAAACACGCATACACATAAAATGAAAACACATAAATGCTAAACAATGGGGGAGAAAAGAGAAATTGACTGTAATAATCTACTGTAGAAGTCTGTGTGCATATGTGTGCGATCTCATCTCTGCATTCAATGTCAAACAAGAGTATAAAAATATTCCGTTCTTCTACCTGCCCTGTATCTTTCCATTCCATAGAAAACACAGAAAACATTTGAGCTTTATTTTTCCAAGCTGAGATTCATCAAAGGGAGTATCTCTTAGTATCACAATCTAAAAACATGTGATTTTTATACCCACAAGTAAGTGTAGTTTTCCACCCTCATCAAGGAAACTTCTCTTTGCAACAGATGGAGACCACTACCGAAAACCACAACCAATCAAACTATAGCACTATAGAGCCCAGTCCAAAAGGGCGCATCTATAAAACACTCCTGCACCTAAGGCTAAGGGAACATTGCAGAAGAGGCGGCAGAAAGATTATAAGACCCAGAGGACCAGGGAGTTTGCTGTGAGGTTGTGTGACCTAATAAAGGTCTCACCAATATGAATGCCCAAACATAAGCTGAATAAGAATGACACCAATGGGCATGCCAAAGAGGATGGCGAAAAGCCAGTGAGGCCTTAATCAGACACCAAGAACTATAGGCAACTAAGGAAAGCCAGGGCTGGGAGGGGTTGCCTTTTCCAGGAAAGAGCACACCAATCAGTTGTCTGGAACCAAAAGATCAGCTCTGAAAACATACATACAAGTAATGTCTTACTTAGGGTTTCTACTGCTGTGGAGACACCGTGACCACAGCAGCTCTTACAAAGGACATTTAATGGAGGCTGGCTTACAGTTTTAAAGGTTTAGTCTTTTATCATCATGGTGGGAAACATGGCAGCACACAGGCAGACAGGGTGCTGGAGGAGCCAAGAATTCTACATCTTGACCCGTAGGCCGTAGAAGGAGACTCTGTGCCACATTGGGCATAGACTGAGCATATTAAGACTGCAAAGCCTGCCTCCACCTTGACACATTTCTTCCAGCAAGGCCACACCTACTCTAACAAGGCCACACCTCCTATTAGTGCCACTCCCTCTGGGTCAAGCATTCAAACACATGAATCTCCGAGGGCCATACCTATTCAAACCACCACTAGTACTAGTATACAGGCTTCACAAGTTACATTTAGGAGTATGTGTGTATAAAATGCAAACAATAACAATTAGTGAAAACAAAGAGGTTATAAATCTGAAGGAGAGAAGGAATAGGCATATGAGAGAGTTTAGAGGAAAGAAAAGGAGGGGGAATCAATTATATTGTAATCTCAAAAATAAAATAAAAGCTAAAAAGACCCCTAATCACGTTTTAAAGATACATTGAGACCTGCAGGAAATGTCTTAGCAGTTAAGAGCACTTGCTGCTCTTCCAGAGGACCTGAGTTTGGCTCCCAGCACCCAAATCCAAGAGCTCACAACCACCTGTAACTCCAGTTCCACGGGATCCTACATCCTTTCTGGCTGCTGCACACATATAACATATACTCACTCAGACAAATACACACAAAAATAAACAAATAGGGGCTTCAGACATGGCTCAGTGGTAAAGAGTTTCTTTAGCAGAGGGGGAGGGTTCAGCTCCCAGCAACACATCAGGCAACTCAAAACTGCCTGTAACTCCAGGTCCAGAGGGTCAGATGCCCTCTTCTGGACTCCATGGACACTACACATACATGGTTCACAGCGTACAGACAATTGGACATGTCTACACACGTACACATTACATTACATTACATTACATTACATTACATTACATTACATTACATTACATTACATTACATTACATTACATTACATGGTACTTTGGCCTGGGGATATAGCTCAAGAAGCCATTAGAAACAATGTTAAAATAAATCCCCCTACCACAGAGGTCCTCTGAAAGACTCTACCCACAGGGTAAGAAAGGGAGAGTAGTGAGCTTTTCTAAACTTCAATCAGAGACGAGAATTAAGTCCTGGTGGTGCTCAGCACAGTAAGAGTGCCATAGCTTAAATAGCTTAGGACTAGGTGGCCATGATGGAGTATGTCTGCGCGACCAGCACTTAGGAGGCTGAAACAGGAGGACTGGAAACTCAAAGCTAGCTTGGGCTATCTAGCAAGATCCCAGCCAGCCTGAGCCACATAGAAAAACCATGACTCAGGAAGATGAAATATCTCCTAGATATTTCAAAATACCTAGAAGAGAAAACTTTGATTGTCCCTACCACAAAGGAATGACAAATGTCTGAAGTGTTCTATAGGTTAATGGCTGATCTTGATTTGGTCACTATGGACCTTAGAGTGTCAAAGTGCCCCCAGAAATGCATATACTTAAAACATGCTAATATGATGTAAATAAAAACAATTCTATTTACTCTTGTGTATTTTAGTCTCTAAAGCATTCCTTCCTTCTCATGCCAAAGACCCCACTGTAAATATTTTTACCACAATTAGGCTATAGAACATGTGTTTGGAGGTGAACACAGTGCTGAGTCAGATTAAACATTAACACCTTTTTGATTAGTGTGTCTTGTCCAGGTGGACCCTTTCCCTGTCCATTCTCATGGACAATTTTCCGAAAAGATACATAGAATTAAGCATTAACCTTTAAAATGTACTAAATTATTTACATAGGGTCTTACACGTTTGTCTCCAATTACTTTTACTTGTGATGCTTTTGAAATTGTGTTTTTATAGTACACAGTAGATTTCCTAACGTGTATACCGTCGAACCATTGGAGTTTAATCAGTTTTTATGTGTATCAACTATCTAAAAGTGCTAACTGCTTAGACACTTGGTGACATCAACCGATAATGACACTGTTATTTCTTCCTACCAAACTTCAAATTCTTACCTAGTCTTCTTGTTTTACTGTTTGTCAGAAATTTTAATTTCTGTGTTGAAATAAAAACATGATGTGAAAAATACTACCTTAGTCTTACTTCTGAAGGGTCTGCTTGCTATTTTATATTATGGATGCTATAGGGGTTTTTTTGTACATGATTTCTTTTCTTTCTGATGTACTATGCATTCTGAATCCATATTAACTGTGATAACTCTGTTATTCTTCATTCTCTTGAGATATAAACATATTGTTGATACATATGCCATGAACATTTTCAAGAAGATATTTAGGAAAGCCTCTTTTATAGGAATGAGCATGTTGATAAAGATCAAAATTATTAAACAGAAAAGATTACAAAATTTATTAATCAGTTTGAATCGTATCTCTGTCACTGTATCGTCTACACTGAATACAAAAATGATCTCATCAATTGCCCAGGACCTTAAACTCCCTAATTCAATTCTTTAATATCCTTGAACATCACTCATACAACTAAGCCCCTCCTGGACATTTGCATTTGGCTGTCCCTTAAGTGACTCAAACTTTCATATTCTAAGCCCTACCTGATGCTCTACCTCAAGGCATAGATCCCTCTCTTAGCAAATGGCATTTCATTTACCTATAAATTAATCCACAGTGCCTTGGCCCTTTCGTGATCCCTCTTCTACTGCCACACAGAACCTGCTAGTTAGGGTTACTGCTGCTGTAATGGAACACCATGACCAAAGCAGCTCGAGGTGTTTACAGTCTTGGTCTACCATTATGGGAAAGCCAGGACAGGAACCTAGAGCAGGGGTTGATGCAGAAGCCATAGAAGAGTGCTGCTTACTGGCTTGTTCATGCTGGCATCCTCAGCCTGCTTTCTTTTAGAACCCAGAACCACCAGCCCAGGGGTGACACCACCCACAATGGGCTGGTTCTTCCCATGTCAATTACTAATCAAAAAAAAAAAAAAAAAAAAAAAACAAAAAACATGCCCTCTAGGTTTGCCTACAGCCCCATCTTATGGAATTGTTTTCTTCATTGATGTTTCCTCCTCTCAAATGGCTTTACCTTGTGTCAAGTTGACATAAAAACTAAGCAGCACAACATATAAACACTCCACTGTTGAGCCAGGACCTTTCTTTTCTTATTCATCCCCAAGATCACACATAAATATGGATTTACAATATACAATATTTCAGTTTTAAGAGTTCTACCATCTTTGAAAATTCAAATAAAAGTCTCTTAAGATATCCAAACTCTGTTTTAAAAACCAAAGTATCTTTAAAACTCCAAAAGCTCTTTAAAAGCTCAAAATCTCTCAACTGTGGGCTCCCGTAAAATAATTTACATACTTTCTTACTCTAAAAAGGAAGAACAGGGCATAGTCACAATCTGAACAAAGCAAAACCAGACTCCAACTATATAAATAACTCAGTATCTAATGTCTGGATATCTAAAGTCAACCTCCTGAACTCCTCTAAAGGGCTTGGCTCACTTCTCTGGCTCCACCCTCTGCACCACACACAGCTTGTCTTCTAAGTTCAGGCTGGCTGCACTCCACTACTGCTGCTGTTCTTGGGTGGTCAGCCCATGGCATTAGCATCTCCAAAATCCTGGGTCCTCTGCTGCTACCGGGCTGTATTGTCACCAATTGCCTCTCCTGGACTCTCTTCATAGTGCCAAGACCCAGCTTTTCTCCATGATCCCTTCATGACTTCAAAACCAGTACTACCTGGGAGACTTTTACACATTACCAAGTTCAGCTGCCAGCATGAAGTACAACTTGGCCACCTCTGGAACAAAGCTTCTATGCTGACCGGGAATAAACACTTCCCAGAAAACTTCACCTCAATGATGCTGGTCTTTTTTTAATAACAGCTGATTCTTCAACCCCAGCTGACCAGCATCCATTGTTCTAGTGAACCAAAGGTTTGTACTTTAGTAGTTCTGGTCTCTTTGTTTTTTTGTTTTTTTTTTAATTAATTTTTTTTACATTAATTACATTTTATTCACTTTGTATACCAGCTGTAGCCCCTTCCCTCATTCCCTCCCAATCCCACCCTACATCCCTCATTTCCTCCCAAGCCCCTCTCTAAGTCTACTGATAGGGAGGTCCTCCTCCCTGTTCATCTAACCCTAGCTTATCAGGTCTCATCAGGACTGGCTGCAATGTCCTCCTCTGTGGCCTGGCAAGGCAGCTCCTCCCTCAAAAGGGGTGGTCAAAGAGCCAGCCACTGAGTTCATATCAGAGACAGTCCCTGTTCCCCTTACTAGGGAACTCACTTGCATACTGAGCTGCCATGGGCTACATCTGAGCAGGGGTTCTAAGTTATCTCCATGAATGGACCTTGGTTGGAGTATTAGTCTCAGAAAAGACCCCTGGGCCCAGATATTTTGGTTCTTTTGCTCTCTTTGTGGAGCTCCTCTCCTCTCCAGATCTTACTAACTCCCCCTTCTTTCATATGATGCCCTACACACTGCCCAAAGTTTGGTTATGAGTCTCAGCATCTGCTTTGATATACTGCTAGGTAGAGTCTTTTCAGAGGCCCTCTATAGTAAGCTCCTGTTCTGTTTCTTGTTTTCTCCTTCTTCCAATGTTCATCCCATTTGTCTTTCTAAGTGAGGATTGATCATCTTACCCAGGGTCCTCCTTGTTTAGCTTCTTTGGGTGTACAGATTTTAGTATGTTCATCCTATCTTATAGGTCTAGTATCCACTTATAAGTGAGTATATACTGTGTGTGTCTTTCTGCTTCTGGCATACCTCACTCAGGATGATCTTTTCTAGATCCTACCATTTGCCTGCAAATTTCATGATTTCCTTGTTTTTAATTGCTGAGTAGTATTCCATTGTGTAAATGTACCACAATTTCTATATCCATTCCTCAACTGAGGGACACCTGGGTTGTTTCCAGGTTCTGGATATTATGAATAAAGCTCCTATGAACATGGTTAAACAAATGTCCTTGTTGTGTACTTGAGCATCTTTTGGATATATGCCTGGAGTGGTATGGCTGGATCTCGAGGAAGCGCCATTCCCAATTGTCTGAGAAAGCACCAGATTGATTTCCAAAGTGGTTGTACAAGTTTACATTCCCACCAGCAATGGAGAAGGGCTCCCCTTTCTCCATAACCTCTCCAGCATATATAGTCACTTGAGTTTTTGATCTTAGCCATTCTGATAAGTGAAAGGTGAATTCTCAGGGTTGTTTTGATTTGTGTATCCCTGATGGCTAAGAAGGTTGAGCATCTGGTCTCTTTGTTAATCACAGCCAGTTCTTCTGTGTGTGATCTATGCTCCAGATGACCAGATACCACAGATTATTCACACAAATGGCCTGGTAGAGTCTTTCTGTCCCTCTGGAACTTCAAAAGTCAGGCCTCCATCTTCTGCAATGCAGTCAATGTTCTTACTTTCCTAGCTCCTACAGGACAGCTCTCAACACTCAATGACTTTTTTAGCCCAAAGTCGCAAAGTTCTTCAACAATCTTCCCCCAAATAATATTGTCATGTCTGTTACAGCAATACCTCACTCCTGGTACCAATTTCTGTCTTAGGGTTACTATTGCTGTGATGCTATACCATGACCAAAGCAATCTGTGGAGGAAAGAGCTTATTTGGCTTACACTTCCACATCTTAGCCCATCTTGAAGGAAATCAGGGCATGTACTCAAGCAGGTCAGGATCTGGCACCATGGAAGGGTACTGCTTACTGGCTTGCTCAGCCTGCTTTTTTACAGAACCAAGGCCATCAGCCCAGAGGTAGCACCACCCCCAATGGCCTGGGCCCTCACCCATCAGTCACTTAAAAGAAAATGTCCTACAGGCTTGCCTACAGCCCCGTCTTATGAAGGCATTTTCTCAATTGAAAGTCTCCTTCTCTCAGATGACTTTAGCTTGTGTAATAAAGCTAACGAACAGCTAGCACAGAGCTCAGTCTTTTTTTTTAATTTTATTTTTTTCTTATCAGTTACATTTTATTAACTCTGTATCCCAACCGTGTCCCACTCCCTCATTCCCTCCCAGTCCCCCCCTCCCTCCCTCATCTCCACCATGCCCCTTTCCAAGTCCATGATAGGGGGGACCTCCTCCCCATTAATCTGATCCTGTTTTATCAGGTATCTTCAGGACTTGCTGCAAAGCTCTCCTCTGTGGCCTAACAGGACTGCTCTTCCCTTGGGGGGTGGGGAGGCCAAAGAGCCAGTCATTGAGTTCCTGTTAGAAATAGTCCTTGTTCCCCTCACTATGGGAAACCAATTGGTTACTGAGCTACCACAGGCTACATCTGAGCTGAGGTTCTAGGTTATATCCATACATGGTCCTTGGTTGAATGTCAGTCTCAGAAAAGACCCTGTGCCCAGATATATTTGGTTCTTGTGAAGCTCCTATCCTTTCCCCATCAGACTAACTCCCCTTCTTTCTTATGATTCCCTGTACTCTGCCAAAGGTTTGGTCATGAGTCTTAGCTTTGAAAACACTGCTAGTTAGAGTCCTTCAACTGCGCTCGGTAGACTCCTGTCATACGTTCAATGCACATCCCATCTGTCTTTCTAAACGAGGATTGATCATCTTACCCCATGTCCACTCTCTTGATTATCTTTTTTAGGTGTACAGCTTTCATTATGTTTATCATATCTTATTAGGTTTATATAAGTGAGTATATACCGTGTTTGTCTTTCTCCTTCTGGGATATTTCACTCAGGATGATCTTTTCTAGATCCCACCATTTGCCTGCAAATTTCATGATTTCCTCCTTTTTGATTGCTGAGTAGTATTCCATTGTGTAAAAATACCACAATTTCTGTACCCATTCCTCCGTTGATGGACATCTGGGTTGTTTCCAGGTTCTGGCTATTACAAATAAAGCTGCTATAAACATGGTTGAGCAAATATCCCTTTTGTGTACTTGAGCAAACTTTGGATATATACCTAGCAGTGGTATAGCTGGGTCTTGAGAAAGCACTATTCCTAATTGTCTTAGAAAGTGCCAGATAGATTTCCAGAGTGGTTGTACCAGTTTACATTCCCACCAGCAGTGGAGGAGGGTTCCCCTTTCTCCACAACCTCTCCAGCATGTGTTGTCCCTTGAGTTTTTCATCTTGGCCATTCTGATGGGTGTAAGGTGATATCTCAGGGTCGTTTTGATTTGCATTTCCCTGATGGCTAATGAGGATGAGCATTTCTTTAAGTGTTTCTCTGCCATTCGATATTTCTCTATCAAGAATTCTCTGTTTACTCTGTTCCCCATTTTTTAATTGGATTACTTGGTTTGCTGCTTTTCAGCTTCTTTACTTCTTTGTATATATTCGGTATTAGCAGAGAGAATCTATCCAAATCAACAAAATCAGAGATGAAAAGGGTGACATAGCTACAGACACTGAGGAAATTCAAACAACCATTAGGTCATACTACAAAAGCCTATATGCCACAAAATTTGAAAACCTAAATGAAATGGACAATTTTCTTGATAGATTCCATCTTCCAACATTAAGCCAAGATTAGGTAGAAAGACTGAACAGCCCTATATCCCCCAAGGAAATTGAAGCAGTCATTCACAGTCTCCCCTCCAAAAAAAGCCCTGGGCCAGATGGTTTCAGCACGGAATTCTACCAGACCTTCAAAGAAGTGCTCACACCAATTCTCCTCAAACTATTCCACAAAATAGAAACAGAAGGTACATTACCAAACTCATTCTATGAAGCAACAGTCACCCTGATACCTAAACCACACAAAGACCCAACAAAAAAAAAGAGAACTTCAGACCTATCTCTCTTATGAACATTGACGCAAAATACTCAATTAAATACTTGCAAACCGAATCCAAGAACACATCAAAGATATCATCCACCACGACCAAGTAGGCTTCATCCCAGGCATGCAAGGGTGGTTCAACATACAGAAATCCATCAATGTAATCCACCACATAAACAAACTGAAGGAGAAAAACTACATTATCATCTCCTTAGATGCTGAAAAAGCATTTGACAAAGTCCAACACCCATTCATGTTTAAAGTCTTGGAGAGATCAAGAATACAAGGCACATATCTAAACATAGTAAAGGCAATATACAGCAAGCCTATAGCCAACATCAAACTCAATGGAGAGAAACTTAAATCAATCCCACTGAAATCAGGGACAAGACAAGGCTGCCCACTCTCTCCATACCTCTTCAACATAGTACTTGAAGTCCTAGCCAGAGCAATAAGACAACTAAAGGAGATCAAGGGGATACAAATAGGAAAGGAAGAGGTCAAAGTGTCACTATTCGCAGATGATATGATAGTATATATGAGCGACCCCAAAAATTCAACCAGAGAACTCCTCCAGCTGATAAACACCTTCAGCAAAGTGGCAGGATACAAAATCAACTCAAAAAAATCAGAAACCCTCCTGTATACCAAAGACAAAAGGGCCGAGAAAGAAATTAGGGAAACAACACCCTTCACAATAGCCACTAATAACATAAAGTACCTTGGGGTGACACTAACCAAGCAAGTGAAAGACCTGTTTGAGAAAAACTTCAAGTCTCTGAAGAAAGAAATTGAAGAAGATCTCAGAAGATGGAAAGATCTCCCGTGCTCATGGATTGGTAGGATTAACATTGTGAAAATGGCCATCCTGCCAAAAGCAATCTACAGATTCAATGCATTTCTCATCAAAATACCAACTCAATTCTTTACAGACCTTGAAAAAAAGATTCTCAGCTTCATATGGAGAAACAAAAAACCCAGAATCCCCAAAACAATCCTGTACAACAACAGATCATCTGGAGGTATCTCCATCCCCGATCTCAAGTTGTACTACAGAGCAATAATAATAAAAACTGCATGGTATTGGCATAAAAACAGAAAGGAGGATCAATGGAACTGCATAGAAGACCCAGAAATAAACCCACACACCTATGAATACTCGATTTTTGACAAAGAAGCCAAAACCATTCAATGGAAAAAAGACAGCATCTTCAACAAATGGTGCTGATCCAACTGGATGTCCACATGCAGAAAAATGAAAATAGATCTATATTTATCACCCTGCACAAAACTAAAGTCCAAGTGGATCAAAGACCTCAACATAAAACCAGATACTCTAAATCTTTTAGATGAAAAAGTGGGGAACAGCCTAGAACTCATTGGCACAGGAGACAACTTCCTGAACAGAACACCAACAGCACAGGCTCTAAGAGCAGCAATCAATAAATGAGACCTCATGAAACTGAAAAGCTTCTGTAAAGCAAAGGACACTGTCATCAAAACAAAACGACTGCCTACAGATTGGGAAAGAATCTTCACTAACCCTTTATCTGACAGAGCTCAGTCTTTTACGGTGTGTCAAATCTGAACTTTTGCTGTGACCTCCGCTGCCACCTCCTGGTTGCCAGATAGTGTTATTTATCTCCTGACGTCCTGAGACCCACAGAAAACTCCTGTGAAACAGGCTGGGCCATGTATCTAGAATTACTCCTGTTCTTCAACAATTCCAAACTGTCAGTCCCCAGCTTCTCTGAGGACACAGTCCCTTAAAATCTAATTGGCTATACTAACTTCCCCAATGGGTCAACATTTTCTCTCTCTCTCTCTCACATACACACACACACACTCTCTATGTGTATGTCTGTCTCTCTCTGTCTCTGTCTTTCCCTCTCTGTCTCTCTTTCTCTGTATATGTGTGTCTGTCTCTCTCTGTCTCTGTCTTCTCCCCACCCCCCGTCTCTGTTCCTCTTTTTGCCCATTCCTTCCTTCTTGGTTTCTCTGACTCCTTCCAACACCACACACCATGCTAAGCAACTGGCTAACTTTTCACATGCAATGAATGCTTTCTTCTCAGCCCACTAATGCTATGGTTTAAGAAATATAAGCATTCTGCTTTCTCAAAAAAAAAAGAAAGAAAATAAAAGAAAAGAAAGAAAGAAAGAAAGAAAGAAAGAAAGAAAGAAAGAAAGAAA
>NW_026589732.1:13362124-13418912 GCF_907164565.1 Psammomys obesus | reverse complement strand
AAAGAAAGAAAGAAAGAAAGAAAGAAAGAAAGAAAGAAAGAAAGAAAGAAAGAAAAGTGGCGGAGAGAAGGAAAAAGAAAATCTACCACAATATTTTACAGTCCAGGTGAAAGGCCTCAGCCAGTGAGTAAAGCAGGGAAGAGTCATGAATTGGAAATGATGAATGCCTGGTTTTTCTCCTGAAGCTGAAACAGTCTCAGAGGTGGAAAGAATGTGTGGGTAGTGGACCACAAAAGAGGCCGACCTGGAGACCTGAGCTTTATTTCCACTCACTGACATCTATTTTACAGAGAATTCACTCTGCAATGCCTGAGCCTCCAGCCACACTTGTGACACTCTCTTTCTTCCTGCTGCCTGCCTATCCAGATGTAGAAGTCTCAGCTCTCTCTCCAGCACCGTGTCTGCCTGCCTGCTGCCACACTTCCGGCCATGATGATAATGGACTAAACGTCTGAACTGTAAGCCAGCCCCAGTTTTATAAGAGTTATAGTGGCCATGGTGCCTCTTCACAGCTATAAAAACCCTACCAAGACAGGGTCCAAACTGAATAAAAAGGAAAAAATGAGCTGAGCACCAGTATTCACCTCTTTCTGATCAGCTGTCTCACAGTCCTGAGGCCATGCCACTCCCGCTGTAGTAGTGAGTCCCTTCAAGCTATCAACCAAAATAAACTTTACCATCCTTAAGCTGCCTCGATCAGGCATTCTATCACAGCAGAGAGAAAAGCAACCATTACAGGTGCAAACTGAAAGCAACTAGGCGGTAGTAAGTAGGAACCAAACATCTACCTTCCTGCAAACAAACACATCCATGGAGCCAGCCAGAATATGGGATCCAAGTCATCTGCTCACTCTTTATGAGGTTTTGCTAAATATTCATGAGATAAAATATCTGATCTAATTCCCATTCTCCCAAAACGGCTGTCTCCATTTCTCACTTTCTGGAAAAAGTGTTCTTTCTGTAAGTAGTAAATACAAAGCACTCGACATGCTTAAGTGCTCTATGCACACATTCATTTTTAAAGGAAAAGACTTGCAAGCAAGGAGCAGATGAGAGGATTTCAGAGCATAGCATAAGAATTAAATTAACCAAATAAATTATTCTCTAAGCATGCAAAAGACTTTATAAAATCATAGGCCTTTTTTACAAAGCAACTGCAGAAGGCCTGAGAGACAGTTCAGTGGTTAAAAGCTTTCACTCCACAATCATGAGAATGGGAACTGTGACTCCAGCATTCATGTAACAAGCCAAGGGTCCCCACAAATGCCTTTAATGCCCACTCTGAGGAAGGTGAAAATAGGAGGATTGATGGAGCTTGCTGGCTTTTGATCTACCTTAAAAAATGCAAGCCTGATCATAGGGAGAGACCCTGACTCAAAAGAATAGATGGAGAGCCCAATAGATGAGAACATTTGATGTTCTTTTTTGGCCTCTGCACACACACTCAAGAGTACACTTACACATCACATGTGCATACATTCAAACACACATAAATTAATTCATAATAAATAAATAAATAAATTTTTAAATAGGAATAAAAAAGAAGTGCCAAGTGAGCTAGCAGAGTCAAGAAAAAAAACTGAAAGTAACAATAAAACCACTACAAATAAAAAACGACATCAGAATAACAATAAACAAATCTTGCCTTACAAAGAGAATGTGTCTGTTTTCCATAGACTTCTAAGTGTAATAAAATCTTAGTGGTAAATCAGGCAAAGAACTAGTTGTGGAAGGTTGTTTTAGTTTGGATTTTATTGCTATGAAGAGACACCACTACCAAAGCAACTCTTATAAAGAAAAACATTTTACTTCCTTCACCTGTTTGTTTGAACATTCCTTTACTAAATCTGTATACCTAAAGAAGCTAAGCAAAAGGGAAGACTCTGGGTAAGATTCTCAATCCTCATTCATAAAGGCAAATAGGATAGACATCAGAAGATGGAGAAAACATGGAACAGGACAGGAGCCTACCACAGAGGGCCTCTGAAAGACTCTACCCAACCAGTGTATCAAAGCAGATGCTGAGACTCATAGCCAAACTTTGGAGAGAGTACAGGGACTCTTATGAAAGAAGGGGAAGACAGAAAGACCTTGAGGGGTCAGGAGCTCCACAAGGAGAACAACAGAACCAAAAAATCTGGGCACAGGGGTCTTTTCTGAGACTGAGACTCCAACTAAGGACCATTCATGAAGATAATCTAGAACCCCTGCACAGATGTAGCCCGTGGCAGCTCAGTCTCCAAATGGGCTCCCTAGTAGGGGGAACAGGGACTGTCTCTAACATGAACTCAGTGGCTGGCCCTTTGATCACCTCTCCCTGACAGGGGGTTGGGGGCAGCCTTACCAGACCACAAAGAAAGATAATGCAGCCAGTTCTGATGAGACCTGATAGGCTAGGATCAGATGGAAGGAAGGAGGGCCTCCTATATCAGTGGACTGGGGAAGGGGTATGAAAGGAGAAGAGGAAGGGAGGGTGGGATTGGGAGGGGATGAGGGAGGAGGCTATGCTCAGATACAAAGTGAATAAATGAAAAAATTTAAAAATAAATAAATGCAGTAAAAAAAAAAGAAAAACATTTATTTGGGCTGGCTTACAGTTCAGAAGTTTAGTGCATTATCACCATGGTGGGAAGTGTGAAGATATGCAGGCAGACATGGTGCTGGAGAAGCTGAGAGTTCTATATCTTGATTCCCAGGCAGCAAAAGGAGACTGTGTCACACTGGCTGAAGCTTGAGCATAGCCCACTCCCACATAGACACACATCTTCCAATAAGGCCATGCCTACTCCAATAAGTCCACACCTCCTAATAGTGCCACTCCCTATGGGCCAAGTGTTCAAACACATGAGTCTATGGGAGCCGTTCCTATCCAAACCACTGCAAAGGAGTAACAGTGAATTGTCCCTGCAGAAGAAAACAGAGTAAGTAGATCTTTCTACATTGGAAGGAATGAGGAGACTCTCTCCACAAATGAAAACCATCAAGAATGACGTCACACACCTAAAATGCCAACATTCAGGAGGCTAAGGTAAGAGGATCATGAATTTGAGGCCAGTTTGGGAAATACCACAAGTTCAAGGCCAACCTGAGTTACATAGTGAAGCTCTGTCTACAAAAATCAAAACAAGCAAAAGACATGAATACATAAATGGAAACATGCATCTTCAGATCAAAGGAGTCACTGTTTTCCAGGAAACCCTAATATAGTAACTTTCATTGACAAATAACACAGATAAGTTTTAAAGTGTTCAATGCTTAAAAGTAATTTTATGAGAATAAAAAGCTTATAAAAGTATGGGAGGGAGGGACAGAAGCCACACATAAAGAAGAAATAACCAGGCTAGCCTCAGCTTTGCCGCAGCAATGATCTATGTCAGAACATCAGAGAACAACACACAAAATTATGAGAGGAAAAGACATGATTCTGATTGTTTTAAACAGGTAGCCAACTTAGCCTCAAATTCTCTATGTAGCCAAAGAGGACTGTAAACTTCTTAATTTCCTCGACATCTCAAGTGCTAGGATACAGCTGTGTGGCACCAGGCTTAGCTTAAGCAGTGCTGGAGATCAAATATAACTTCTTGCATGCTAGGTAAGGGTTCTGCCAACTAATCTACTTTCACAGTTCCATGATCCTAAAATTTTATACACATCCAATGTATTCATTCATCAAAGGAATAGCTTAGAAATGTATTGCCTTTGAGTCTTGCTTAAAATGAATCTTTCAACTAAATACTAAGCTCACAGAAAGAGCTCAGGAAAAATCATGGCTCCTGGCAACCATGCTCCTGGGAGCTGATGTCATGCATGTTCATTTCAACATACAAAAGGCTCGCTCAAGTCACTGGGGCAATATGAGGTTGGCTAGTGGAGAAAGCCTTTTTGAAGTCTTTGACAGTAGCTTGACAAAATTTATAATCTTCATTCACTCACTCTGCATTTCCAGAAAGCAATTGTCAGATTCATATTTGAAGTATCCAAGATGTTTACTGTAGCACTGTATATAATATGAAGAAATGGAAGCAAAACACCTCTCCAGTGAAGGAAGGTGGATTAACCACACTCCCAAAGTAAAACAAACTTGTTCATAAATGCATATGAAGTACTATGTCAAAGTATGCACAGAATAAAGTGAGGACAAAAGGGTTGCTGTGGATGAAAAGGAGATTAATCCACAAAAGCTCATGTTTCTGACTTGCTGTGGGTGTTTAAATTACCTGAGAGGCTATCTCCAAACTGTTCATGATAACAACTCCTGGGGCCGAGATTTGAAAGAAAGAATGGAAAATGAAGATGTGTACACCACAAATTCTGTGACATTCTAATTATTTAAAATCATACATTATCATAAAATTAACTTTAAAAATATTTATACATTTATCTTTTGGTGGTGGAGATCAAACTGGGGGTTTTATGCATGCTAAGTACATGCACTACCATTGAGCTTTCACACATTGTGAAACATGTGTGATACTCATGATGTACTGAGCACAGCACATTCCACAGGAGACAGGATAAGCATGCCAAACTTTCTAACATTACTTGGCAACTGTCGTC
This sequence comes from Psammomys obesus, assembly GCF_907164565.1. Lineage (NCBI taxonomy): Eukaryota > Metazoa > Chordata > Mammalia > Rodentia > Muridae > Psammomys > Psammomys obesus. The sequence continues at coordinate 13,414,355 of NW_026589732.1, read as the reverse complement.
ACATACAGTCTAACCCATGAACTCCTTGAAGACAGGGCCAAGGATGGTTTGTCACCATTTATCCCAATGTACCTTTCAAAGCACTGACTCAGGAAAAATACAAAGCAAAATCTTATAAAATAAATAGATGGCTGCAGGCATGCATGAATGAATGAACAAATGAATGAATGAACACATTCAGGTCCTGAACTTAGGGCTGTATGTCCCCACCACACTTATAGCTTGATTGGCCTGAATTTGTTCATTTGCAAAACCCAACTTTAAGCCAAATAGGGGGATGCCCATTTGTGATTACAGAACTCAAGAGGTGGGGGCAGGAGAATTGTGGGTTCAAGGCCAGAGCATTGTACAGTGAGTTCTCAGTTGGTCTGAGCAAAAGATTAAGACAGTGTCTCAAGGCCCCTTGCAGGCCCCTCTCAAGTTTAGCTGTTTTATGATCTCCTCAGAACGCTTTAAACCTGCCTCACAGGCTGCTGTCTGGGTGGACGGGGAACACCAGTTAGGCTCTGAGACTGCCAAGAGCATCACTAGAGCCCCCAGTGTTTGCAGGGATGGCAACAGTTTGAAGAATTCCCACGTTATAGTTCTCCCTGCCTCTCCGATCCCACGCTGTTTTGTAGACTGCTCCAGAGATGTGTGAGGAAAGCTCCAAGAGTGGAATCAAATTAGCAAGTACTCATGTGTATCCTCCCAGTCACACCCACCCCACACTCAAGCCACTGAGAACCACAGCCAAGCAACTGCCTGACATGAACTGCACTGCATCCCAAGCGAGACTGGCACTGTGCAGAACCCACCATCCCTGTCTCTGGTTTCCATAGTGGAGCTTCTCATATCTAAACATCCAGAAAAGAGCATTCCAGCCAGAAAACTTCCAAACTCAGTGATCGATTTCCCTCTTTGCTTAGGTGCTACAGAGCTCTTTCTTATCTAAATGAAGAATCTCTTATTGGGCCAAAACCAATAATGCTCATGAATAAATGAGTAGGTATTTTGGTTACATACACTTTCATTTTAGTTAAACACCTGGGCTGGCAGTCAGCATATTTTTAAATTGATTGTCCCCCTCCCTGGGGAAGACACTTCCAGCTTTCAGATTGTTGGCTATGATCATTTCTACATCATCTGTTTAAGTGCCTTAAGAAGAAGAAAAAAGCTTAGGGTATTTTATATCATTTCTAGAACTGACGTTTTATTACTGTCTTCAGCAACCCTCTGAAACGCTCAGGAAGTATATAGGACTTTGTGACCTTCCCTGATGTGCTTTGCAGGTGAAATGCCCCTTCCCTTATAGGCTCATGCATTGGGAGACTTGGTGAGCAGGTGGTGGCACTATTTAGAGGGCTTGATGAAAGAATTACATCATGGGGGCCATCTTTGATGGTTTATAGCCTGGCCCAACCTGCTGTTCTCACTCTGCTTCTGGGTGCAGATGCAATATGACTGGCTGACCTCAGGCCTTCCCTGCCAAGACAGGTGGTCTCCTCTGCTATATGCCATCATTAGCCCTTTCTCACCTAAGTCATTTTGGCCAGGGTATTTTTACAGTAGAAGAGATACTGTGACACACACACACACACACACACACACACACACACACTTCACAAACATTCACATAAACACATGCACACTCACACACCACACACATACTTACATAAACACACACACACTCACACTCACACACACTACATTCTTCAGCCTTATCCCTGGACCATCTTCTTTAAAGCTCCAGGCACAAGACCCTTCCTTCAGTTCTTCCAACTGCCCAGATAACTCCTGCTTCCTGATCTTGGCACATGCTGATTTCCCAGAACAAGAAACTTCTTCCCTTCAGGACTCACTTGGCCAACTCTGCTCATCCTTTAGCTCACGTTAAGTATCAGTTTCTCAAGGGGGCTTCTGTGACCAGCTAGCCCAAACCCCGTGCTTTCCCTGTTATTTCCTGTGTGTCCTTTTTTTCTCACAGCATGTATTGCACCTTGCATCACATAGTTCCTATGCTTACTGGTTTAGCATCTGCCCTTATATGACATTGAACATGACTGTTTTGAGAATCATGATTGTTTTATTGACCATTGCCAATTTCAACAAATACCCGCTGATTAAATGAAGAAACTCATTCAAATTCATCCTCTCTTTTTCACAAATATAAGTTGGACACAATAAGTGGAGGGAACTGAGACTATATCTCACTCATATTCAAATCAAAGCAGCCTGACTTCCTGGGATGAGATGAGGAGATAGGATTGGCTTGACAGAAGTGCAAGGATCAATCGACATTTGATAAATTATGTTAGACCCATAGATGGACAGAAAATGTAGTATTGAGAAAGAAAGCAAAGAGAGGAAAACTAATTACATTAAGAAAGTTAAAAAAAAAAAACCACTGTGGCAGACAGACAGTTGGAAATTGGGCAGGTTTGAGGGAAGATAAGAAGGACTTTCGAATGCCCCATGGGGTGAAAAAGCCAAGGTCAGGCTGATCAGACTGTATAGGACACTGTTCATACCCAAAGGGGAGAGGGAGAAGAAGGAAGGTATAAGGTAGGCCCATCTGATACCAACCATAGTCAAGACCGGGAGAAAACAGCGGGAAGTCCCAGAGGATTTGTGCCACTAGATGCTAAGTCTAAGAGAGAGACATTAGTGTGAGGTGAAAATAACTGTTCCATGCCTGTACAACAAAACAAGCTGCCCTTGACCCCACACTATGAGACAACTGGGCCAGCATTCAACTCCTTGTAAAGGGCAGTCTCCATAGTGAAGACTGTGACCAATGGGGATGAAGCACCTCAGAGGCCAAGCTGCCGGTTCTGTACTGAATTCCAGGAGCCTTCCCCAGTCCTCACCTCCACCGTGTCGTTATGGGAACTGTAGTAGGCTCTGCTGCCCTTAGGACATTGTAGTTCCTTATAGAGTGAGTATCTGTGGTCTGGAGAGCTAGCGTAGCAGGTCAGGCATGTGCTGCCAAGCCTGATGACACAGTGGAAGGAGAGAACCAACTCTCACGGACTGTCCTCTGCCCATGCATATGTACATGCACACACAAAATAAGTATATTTATCATATTAAATTATGAAAATTGTCCAAAAATGGCTTTCTGCCTACCTGAGACACTATGAACTGCCAACAGAGAAGGCTGGAGACCACAGCAGTAATAACAAATAATAGCCACCGCTTACAGACACCAGGTGATACTTACTCAGCACACTTTGTTCTGGGTCTGCTCTAAGATTTGTGCGTGTATGTATTAACACATGTGTTTATATGTGTATATTAATTGTTGAGTTTTTACCAAAAAAAAAAAAAAAACCTTACAGGAAACAGCTGCTATTATTTCATTTTCCAGGTGGGAAAATGAAAGCCAGCAAGACTGTCATTATTCAGCAATGTGTCAAAAGACTCATTCCCAGGCAAGCTGGCTCTGGAGGCCAGCTCTTAACCTAACTCCTCTATTTGTTCTTAAAATTTACAAAACCCTCCAAAGGAGAAGCAAATATTATCTGACCCTCTCAGTAACACTAACCAATAAGGACTAGCTTTCCCATTGTGCAACTGGGGAAACTGAGGCTCACATGCATTAAAATATCAGCGAGGAAAATCAACAAACGCTGTTGCCAGGCAAGGACTATTTTCTACAACCCCTAACTCACTCCTAACATGCCACATCACCTCTCACTCCTCCTTTCTGCTGGGTGGGGATTAGGTTGCAGCTACACAATTGCAGAAAATAAAAGCTGAATCTAGAGTTTTGAGGTTTGGCATGGAGGCGCTAGCATCTGGAAACATGACATTATCTCTAACCTGAAATATTATTTCATACAGCCTCAGAGTCAGTGAGTATCCGTGGGAAAAGAGCAAGAGGGAGAAGCTGACCAAGTGAGCAAAGATATAATTGCTGGCTTTCCTGGAGCGGCACGCTGGCGCCTGTCACGGGGACCTTGCTGCAGTGTTAGCATGGGAGAGTGACCAGCAACGTGGAGATGCAAAGACAGAGAAAGGAGCGACCTAAGTCTGGGTCCTCACCCTAAGCCCTTTTTGTTTTTTGTTTTTTGGTTTTTTTGTTTTTTTTTTTTTTTTTTTTTTTTTTTTTTTTCTGGTTACCGCCTCTCTTGTCTCCATGCAATGCGGGAGACATTGTGATGACCAACATTGTCATTGAACCTCAAACTGCCGGTAGACATTCTGTCTCATTTCTCCAAATATACCAAGAGCAAATCAATTATTTGGGGTATTCTTGTGGTTTCTAGTAGCCAGTTCTGGCTCGTATCTCCCCACAATCCATCATCCTTCCATCACACCCTCGAAGCAAACCACATTTGCTTCGAATCCGCAGTGACAGCCCCTACATACACACACACACACACACACACACACACACACACACACACACACACCTCTTAACTGCAGTCCAATAATGCTGACATGGTTTGAATCGGAAGTAATGGCTATTGCGGCCAACTCCCCAAGAAGGGCAAGATCTGGGCAAAAACCCAGAGAAGCTTAACAGGTCTGACTCCTTGGCAATATGACCCCTGTATGTATCCCAAGGCAGTGGCACAAATCCCCGCAGCCCAAGGCCATCGATACCCCCACCGCAGCGGCTGCTATAGAAACAGCAAGACGAACACACTGAGCTGAAATTAAACACCCAGGCTGGACCAAGATGGGGAGGATAGGTCACCATGGCAACAGTCCCAAGGAGGCAGGGAGCGGCAGACGGCGCTGGGATACTCACTCCATCGTGGGGCTCCGGGCAGCCCGGCGCTCTGCTGCGGGGCTCCAGGCACTTCTGGCCGCTGCCGGGACCGGGGCGCTCTGGCCGCGCGCGCGGGGTGAAGCAGCCAAGCCGTCCCTTGGTCCCCGCCCTCCCGACTCCCTCCTCCCCTGGAGCACAGGCTTTCGCTGCTCCCAGCCTGCGAATAAAACGGGAAGCAATTGGATAACGTTATTCGCTGGGCGCTAGACAGAGCCTCCTCACTTAAGGGGATCCTAGAGGGAGCACGCCACCAGCTGTGCTCCGAGAGAGGTCCCCGGGCCCCCGAAGCTCCAGGTGCGCCCGCGACTCCCCTGGGACCCACAGCGGCGCCGGGCGGAGCTCCGGGAGAAGCGTGGGAGGGGGCTTGGGGCGGTGGCGACGCGTGGCACGGGAAACTACGGGGTCCTTTTTGCAAGGTAACAGCTGTCGCCACCTAGAAGTTGCGGCAGGCTTCTGGCCTCTGCAAAACAGCAAGTGTTGGTCCCAGCGGGGCTGTCTGGGACTGCAAACGCCATTGTGCCAGGGCGTCTGCCGGAGGAGAACTCCAGCTGCGCTGTGGCAAGTTCATGCGGTGTTTCCACCCGTGCGACCCCGCGCCTTTCTCTGTGTCACCGCATAGTCTCTTATTTCCTGCCTGCCAGGAAGATCTTCTTTAGATGTCCCTGGTTGGTTTTCTTGAATATGATTTTCCGACCTACCTCAACCACGCCCTGTGGTAAGAAGCCCCACTGCCACCACCTCAAGGCATGAATTCTCAGCCTATGCCCAAAGAGTTCTCTGCCAACAGGCCTCTCGCCCACTGCAATGAACAGTAGGTGGGACTAGCTTCAGCCAGCATCTCCGTCTACGAGAGGGCTGCTATTAGCAGCCTAGGCACAGCTATCAGTCCCTGCCCTAGCTGAGCTCTAGGCTAAAGGAGAAAGACAATGCACAGGAAGCACACACGGCTAAAATGTTATCAGTCAATCAATCAGTCAGTCAATACAGCCAGAGATGGTTCGGTGAGTAAGGGGGTTTGCCGTGCAAGCCTGGAGACCTGGGTTCCATCAAGGCGGAAGGAGAAGATCAATTCCATAAAGTTGTCCTCTGACTTCCATATGTCCTGTCACACCCACAGATACATATACAAGACTTTTACACACACCCATAATAATTTTAATCAGAACAGAGTGTCTGATAATCTCAAGTTAATTTGCAATGCTTGCAGAACTCTGTGAATAACCCAAAAATCATTGTGTTTTTTTTTTTTGGGGGGGGGGTTCTTGGTAACTTACTTACTTTTTTTAAAAGTTCTAGCTGTGTATACTGATCTACACCTCTGTAATTCCAACACTGACCAGGTAAGAAGAGAAAGATTAGCCTGGGCTACAAAGTGAGATAAGACTGCCTAAAAAAAAAAAAAAAAAAAAGAGTTGAGTGATGTAGCTGGTCCAGATGCTGAAGAAAGGCTTCTCTGCCAGACTGGAAAGTTCAGAGGATACAGGCAGGAAGACAGCAGGAGCCAGTATCAAGTGAGGGCTGTAGGCTGGAAAGGGCCCCAACCATCATAAAGACAAGAAAAAGGGGGCTGGCACGTAACTGCAATGGGGGTTCCTGTTTCCCCTCTGGTGAGTGAGCCAGGAAGTCAGAACCAGTAACTGTTCATGGAACTGTCTCTCCATGTAGGTTCTCCATCTCCGTTTGGAAATTATCAAAGCCTTTAGCACTCAAATGCCTCTTGCCATCCTAACCTTGAGTCTTCCCTTTCATTGTTTTCTATGTGCACCAGCTGGACTCTGACCACTTCCTGAATCCTCCCTGTCATAGATTAAGTACAGTTTTGAGACTGATGAGGCTTAAATAGAAAAACGATTGGTTTTCTTACTCTGAATGGGGGTGTGGTGTACCCACATTCTTGTAGAGGACAGAAGTTGAGTTGATAGTGCATATTTTACTCAGTAACTCTCCACTTAATTTTTTGAGACAGGACCTCCATGGACCTGAAGCTCACTGAAGAGTGAAATTGGCCAGGGATCAACAAATATTTGCCTGTCTATGCTTTCCCAGCACTGGGATTAGAAATCAGTGCTGTTATGTGCTACAATGTGTAGCTTGGTCTTCTTGTGGGACTCCTAACAGTGGGAGCAGGTGCTGTCTCTGACTCTGTTGCCTGCTTTTGGAACCCTTTTCCTCCTACTGCGTTGCCTCATCCAGCCTTAATAGAAGAGGTGCCTAGTCTTACTGCAACTTGACATGCCATGGCTGGTTGATGAGATGCCTGCCCTTTTCTGAAGAAGTTGAAGAGGAACATATGCAGGGGATAGGGGGTGGGGAACTGGGAGAAGAGAAAGGGGAAACTGTGGTTGGAATGTTACATAAATAAATATTTTTGTAAAAGAAAAAGAAAACAGAAATCAGTGCTGCTCCATCAGCTTTCTTGCAGTCCTCATGCGTGCATTGTATTTTATCAACCGAGTACTTTATCTCCCCTGTCTCTGACCTTCTGCTCTTAAAACTTCAGAGATAAGCAGTCTTGGGCTGGCTTATGAAGTGTCTTCAAAAAGCTAAAAGACCTAGGATCCTTCAAAACTTTGCTGTTATATGTGGACTTCTTTCCTAAAATCATCTTCTCCTCCTTCTCTTTTTTCTCCTCCTTTTTCTTGAAGTCGGTTTTACTGAGTGTCACTTATAGATAGTAAAGTCAGTCCTTTAGGGTGTACAGACTCATGTATTACTTATTTGGTTTTTTCATGGAAACAAGGATGTTAGCATGGATTGTGTCTTTATTTACTCAATTAAAAACATATCGACAGTCAGGGAAAGATGGCACAGAGGTTGAGGCACTCACCACACGGCCTGACAAGCTGACATTCCCTAGATCACATGTGAAGAGAGAACAAAGTCCACAAAGTTATCCTCAGACCTCCACATGCAACCATGACATTCATACCCACATACATCATGCATACATGGGTAACAACAATAAAAATTAATATTGGCATGCCTATAAATACAGCAGGATGTGACTACTCTCTAATAATTAATTATGAAATAACAGTTAACTATTTAAAACTGGAAAATGGAGAAGACAACATTATAGGTCCCTGAGCTAACACACTTAGTTTGGAATGATCACATGTTCTTTTTAAATTATTCTTCTTTGAGAAGGTCACACAGGTCTACACTGTATTGTAATCATATGAACTTCCTACTTACTCTCTAAGTCCTTCCAGATCTTCCCCCAGCCCACCCCATCACATTCTTCCACCAACGGCATGTCCTCTTTTCTTAGCCACTAATCAGTGCTTTTGCCCCTGCAGCACGGACAACCTAACAAGGGCCAGTTCTCTAAAGAAAACTGACTCTCCTTCCCCTGAGAAACCTTCTCAGCTAGAGGTGGGACTTCATGAGTTGTCATTCTCATAAACTCCCGCCCCTCCCCCCCTTGCATCGCTTCTATGCTGAATTTAACTGCCTTGATTTTGCATTGGGTTTTGATTGCAAAGTTTTTTTAATACAACATTTTTATTGGTGCTTTGAAATCTTTGCATACTATGCTTTTATTGTATTTACTCCCCACTCCCTCCTAGCTCTTCCCAGGCCCCTCCACCTCCCCATCCAAGCACAACTTCACATCTTTTTTTTTCTCTTTTTAATAATCCAGAGTCCAGTTTGTGCTACTGCTATATTCATTGGTATGGAGCAATCCACTGGAGCACAAAATTCTAAAATAATTCATGAAAATGGTGAGACCTTTTATACCCTAGAGACGGGAGAACATTTTGTTTCTATCAGACAGTTCACTAACTCCTCAAGGATGCCCACTGTCTGTGGAGCCCAGACTCTTCCAGGGCCAGCCTGCTTGCTTTTGTGTTATTTTACTTTTATCACTTCCTGTAGATGAAGAGACAGAAGTTCGGAGTATTAAATGCCTGGCCACGTCAGGATTTAACAAGAGTAAAATCAATCCATCACCACGTCCAACATTTTCAGCCTGGTAGTCTAGAAAAGAAGGAGCCAGCTAGAGAGGCAACATGGTGGAAGCTTTCTGGAGTTGTATTGCATGAGTTTTTGAATGAGAAATCTTACATTGAGAACTGTGTGAACTTCTGGGTACTGCCTGGAATACCGGGTACCATTATGGCTTGGGAGGATGAGGAAGTTAAAGGGTGAGGTCCATTGGTCTGGAAAGGATTATAGTGTTCTCTGAAAATCAAAATGAACAAACTGTCTGCATGACTATCAATGCCCTGAGCTCGTTTGGTTCATGTGTCCTAGGTTACTAAGAATAAAAGCATGTAATTAGAAGGGACTGGGGACAAACGACTTGAAAAGTGTTACTTCAAACTAATAGCTCCAAGTGGGGAGAAAAGTGTGATGGTGGCACAAAACAACACAACAACATCAGCTGGGCAGAGGGAAATACAATACATCAGGGCAGCAATGCTCAGCACCTGGGCTTAGGAATAAAAGCGTTTTCCAACTTAGCAGCTCTCATTGTTCCTTATGTTGATTTTGTTTTTTCTTTTGGTCAAGGCTAACATTTAGTTATCTAATGTGTGTGTGGCACTCTCCTCCCTCGACGGTGGTGGATAAGTGAAACTATTACTGTAAATTTACAGGTCTACCTGAACATAAAGGAAATTAAAAACTGAGCTTCCCTGTGCTTTGATAGCTCAAGATCCCATTCTAGGACACTAACAAGCCAAAAGCAAACCACTAGATGGATCACTAGAATACAAATGCACACTGAGCCTCCTCACCCACTCAGCTGTGCTGGATTTTAGCTGTAGAAGTACCACCCGTGGAGCCTGCTGTAATGTTTGTGTGTGATGACATTCTTTGCTTGGCCTTTTTAGATTCCTGTGTAAGTAATGTTACTACCAGCTACATGCAGGGGGGGAAAAAAAAAAAACGCTTCTTGTAGAAGAGATGCTTGCTCATCTGGAACTGGAAGGGTGGGGTTTGTAAAACAATAAACTGAATTTTGTTGATCTGAGGGTTGCCACCCTATTTATAGAGTCATTATGAGCTTCTGTATCTGTCTTCTTTTTGCCCTAATAAATTGTCTCTGAAATGTGTCACTTCAAACATTTGCTTGGATTCCTACCGACTCTGCTGGAAAGTAACCCATAGACTGAAACAGGAAGGGTAACGCCAAAGCGTACATTGTTTCTTTTCTTTCATTAAAAATGGACAAAGATGATCTCTATTCCACATAGATTTCCTGTTCTGTGTGGGTTTGGCACGTGACCGCCTGTTGCCAATAAGAGAGACCCTTGGGGTCAGTGACACAAGTGTCTACTCTTGACCGAGGATCATCCTTCTTGCTAAAAGCACATTTGCTGTTTTCTTCTAGCTAGGAGGGCTGAAAGGACCTATTTGTTTTTTTTTTTTTGTTTTGTTTTTAGCATCCTCTCACCCACCAACAACATGACGTGTGTGTTCAGAACAGCCCATGATTATGTGTTCAGACGGAGCCAGAACACTTATTTCACCACTGCCAAGTCTGACCTATGATGGGAGACAAACAATGAACTCTCAGAGATAACTCAGTGACACCATGAACTCATCCATGGAACTTTGCCAAGGACAGTGGCTACCCTTCAGCCACCAAAGAGAAGCCAACCTGATGTCGCACTGGGATTCTACACATTGGTTAGGCTTTAAGACAGAAGACCGAGGTGATGTTCACTTACTGAAAGGCTAGCCATCTTGTTCAGCATCATCCTCTCAGCTCCGCTGTGCTGGATGAGGCTTGGGAGCTATTTTGTTAATTTATATTCTGTTTAATGGGTGTGTGCTGGCTAATTTTTTTGCCCACTTGACACAAACTAGGGTCGTCTGAAAAGAGGGAATCTCAACTAAGAAAATGCTTCCATCAAACAGGCCTGTAGGCAAGTCTATCTGATTAATGATTCATGAACATGTGGCTCTGAGCAGTTTAAGAAAACAGGCTGAGGAAGCCATGTGAAGCAAGACATTAAGCAGTGTTCACCATGGTCTCTGCTTCAGTTCCTGCCTCCCTGCTCCTTCTCTGAGTTCTTGCCGTGGCTTTCATGATGATGGACTGTAACTTATAAGCCAAATGAGCTCTTTCCTTCTCAGGATCTTGCGGTCATGGTGTTTCTCACACTAACATCCTAACTAGTACGGGGCAGGGGTTGTCAGTCATCAATAACTATTTCTGTCTCCTGATACAACATTAAATAACAATATTAAAAACAACCCTAGCTGAGATGTTGGGCCTTGAGATTTTTTTTCTTTTGAAGCAGGATACATGAAGAGTTAAAAATCTTATTTCTCCTTTTTGAGAGTTGGAAACTCGTGTTTACCTCTAAGGTAGGGTGTCACTTTATCCTAGGAACAATATTCGTAGAACATGAGCCAAGTGGGGACAAAGATTTATATTTATAACTTTATTATTTTATATGTCCACACATGTAAGCACACATTAGGCACTCGATAAATATTTGTTAAATAAAAGAAAAAAAAATTCCTCCTGATCAAGACCCTAAGAAGTTGTTTTCTTAGATGTATCTTTAGCAAGATCAAAGTTTTTACATTGATGGTTGCCATGGCAATATTATCTTGGTACAGCAGCTGCCTGATGCCCAGACAGGATTGTTTGTACCTAAACTATCCAGAATGTCACACATACACACACACACACAAGTAAGAAAGCCTACAAGTGTTTCCTTTCCCTTTGATTCTAGAGAAAATTATAAAAATAAATTCATCTGTGCTTGAAGCAACGTGCCTTGACTGCTCATATTCTGACTTTGATATCCATAATCCACATATTGAGCCTTGAACATGTGTTTGGGACCAAATATTGTATCTGCTGTCTTTCAAGGGTTTGTAGGTTAAGATCATATCCTTGCATGCAGGGAAGGATGTCCAGGAATAATTTCACCCCCATCATCTTTAGAATGGAAAATATGGACTACAAAGAGGGGTTAATATTAATACTTTGTTAAAGGAAAGAGAGTACTAGGTACCATGACTTGAATTTAGACCACATGATAATTAAGACCCCTAAAGATCTCAGGTTCTGGTGAAGGAAAAATACAATTAATTATTAAAACACATTGTTGTAAGTGTTGACAAAGTTAAAGATGAGAGGGGAAATAGAAAGTTTGCCAGGAGGAGTTAATATCTAGGCTATGTCTTTAAAGATGAGGAGCTTTTAGTTAGAGGCAAGCCAGTGTGTGTGTGTCACTCCATGCGGCAGTGTGTCTAAGAATGGGATGGCGGAGTAGTAGTGAGAATGATTTTTAAGAAGAGAGACAAGCAAAATTGAAGATGAAAAACCAAGAACCAGCAAGGCAGGGTCTATATATTTGTGGTATTGGCTCCAGTGTTCGACAAGGAGGAGGCCCATGGTGTTAGCCAATTCCTTTCACTATGTGGGTCCCAGATATGACTCTCTCAATTTGGGCAGCCCAGTGTTCCTGCAGAAAGTACCTAAAGAGGGAACAAGGGAACCTTGAATTCAGAAGCCTAGGGAAAGGAATGCAACACGTGCCTTCTTCCCTCCCTCAAGTCATGCGTCAGTCATCATGATTACAGACCACTGTCTGTTAGTTTATAAGTTCTACTTAAAGTTGTGGAAACATATAAAGAACGAAAATGAAGCAGCTTTCATGATTGGCTTCGGAGATTTTAACTGGAACCATAATTTATGTTCTACCACATTTCATGCTTTAGCATTTTCTTCCCTCTAGGAAATTGGGATAGTGTCTTATGGTGAGGGAAGAGGTTGTAGTTCCCACCCAGTTTCCTGTTTTAACTCCATGGCACATTGGTCAGCTACTAGAATATAGTAAATGATGGTTATTAGTGTGTATAAGACTGGAAAGCTGCTGCTATCATTGACAAAACAATGATAAAGTCCTCCGCTAGGGCAGGAGGAACTGGCACAAAAAGGAGAAAGTGTGGAGAAATATGCCAGAATTCAGAAAGCACGGGTGAGAGAAAGACATCCAGCCTGGTTCTCACAGCTCAAATGACTCAGGGTAAAGTGATAGCACCAACTCAGGGGAGAGATCAGGAGGAGCTGCCAGGTGCCGCTGGGGGATTCTGTCTTCAACACAGGAAAGCATATTAGCAACTGATGAATGGATGGATGGATGGATGGATGGATGGATGGATGGATGGATGAATAAATGGAAATAAAGAAGTGTATCATTATTTCCCTCTGGACTATAATCACTTTGTGCCCTGTATATGGCCTGGGAAATATATTGATCTGCTTTTAATACAGTAAACAGAGATCAAGAGATACAAATTAGCAGGAGCAAGAAAAAAAACTTGAGTTTCTAGAATACGCCCTTCTGAAAATTATAATGTCAAAAAGTCCCTGGAGTGGGATTGAGCGGTAAGCAATGCAACTGATTTGAAAATTGTCCCATTTCTAAATATATTTGTAAATCTAAGAAACTAGGAAAATTACTGTCAGTAAGAAATAATTGCATTCTTTCGTTAAAAAAAAAACTTTCCATCATTAGAAAAGCCAATAAATTAGAATGAGTATTCCCATAACCACCAATTACCACTTTTTCCCATCAGATAACCATTGTCAGCTAAATCTGTGTGTATTGTATACACACCACAGTGTGACAAGTGTGTATAAATGTCAGAAGACAACTTTTTTGTTTGTTTTGTTTTTTTAAAAATTTTTAAATTTTTTTATTTATTACAATTTATTTACTTTGTATCCCCACTGTAGCTCCTTCCCTTCTCCCCTCCCGATCCTGCCCTCCCTCCCTCTTCTCTTCCTGTGCCCCTCCCCTAGACCACTGATGGGTAGATCCTCCTCCCCTTCCATCTGACCCTAGTCTAGTGGGTATCATCAGGACTGTCTGCATTGCAGAAGACAACTTTTAAGGGAGACATCTCACTCCTTTCACTATGTGGGTCCAGGACATTGAACTTGGGTCTTCAGGCAGGTGGCAAGTGCCTTTATCAGCTACTCAATTTTTCCCTTTATTTTTATTTTGTGAATATGGGTGCTTTCCCTGAATGTATGTCTTTTCACCACATATGATGAAGTAGCCACAGAGTTCAAAAAAGGATGTCAGATATCCTAGAACTAGAGTTACAAACTGTTCCAAGCAATCATGTTGGGGCTATGAATCAAACCTCTGAAAGAGCAGCCAGTGCTCTCGACTGTTGACCCGTCTCTCCAGATCCATGCTAAGCCATCTTTCCAGACCCTCATATGTTGTCCTTGGAACTAGTAAATAATAAAAGCCTTTCTCTCTCATCACCCATGTTCATTAAGACACCATGAATTTCTCTTTATAATGATTTCATCAGCAGATCACTGACGTAAATGCCCATCCAAATGCCTTATGCAAATTCTGGCTTCAAAATCTCCTTGACTTCCCATCCCCAGCAGCTTTACTATCATCCCACTCAAGCCACCAGTTCCCATCAGCCTCCACATTCACTGTGGGGCTGGGGAGCCATGGGACAGGGGAAAGCCACCTGGAGCAAGAGTGGGGTCAAGGCATGCCAAACCCCGGAAGTCTCATCCTGAGACAGGCAGGAGTAGGACCTCTCTGCCCCTGCCCCAGACCTGCATGTCCTGGAGCACTTAGTCCTTCACCCCCACCTTTGGCCCTGGAGGAGGTCACATAGCCTGGTACCAGGTTAAACTTCCACTATATAATGTCATGTCCAACAAAACCTGGAATTCCTCTTTATGCAAATGAAGCATCCCCAGCACTCTGGCCTCATCCAATAATGTACACTCATCCAGAAAACCCCTATCTCCTCCCTCAGAGGTTTAAGTAGCCTTTGCTAGCCCCCCTCACTGCCCCATTAAAGGAGCTGTCTCACTGATGCTGTCTCCCAAGAATCTGTTCTCTTCAGGCCCACAGCCACCTGAGGTCTCTCCTGCTCCTGGCCATTCCAGCTTCAATTTCCCTCTCAGGATCCACCGGTCACTTGTGGACCTATCGAGCTGCAATGGGCAAGAAAGCAGAGCCTGCACAGCAATTCGCATGACTAACTTTAAGCCAAGATAAGTGAAGAATGACCTAGCATTTCTTTCTCAGAGTTTGAGAAGTCATGATCTTCCACGTCATTTGATACAGTCCCCAAAAACTAAGCATACCATGAAAATTAGGAAAGAGATGCGCCATGCCACGCCATCTCCACACTCCTCTTGCTGTCTCCTTCTCACCATGCTTGAGAGGTGGGAAGTTCCTGAGGGTACAGTGTGGGGAGCAGAAGTGAAGGAAAGTTTGGTTGGGGACAGTTGTTCCTCTTGCTTCCCAGAATCCAGTATTCCTGCTCTAAAAAGTCGCAGACTACTTCAAGGGAGGGAAGTATTCCAAGTCTCCATCGTTAGCCCAATGTAACTGAGGCACGGTGAAAAGGTCAAAAACTATATCAAAGAGAGATCTGCCCTGGCCTTCAAGGAAAACTGTCCTTACAAAGCATCTTAGAACAGCATAACTTTGTTCTAAAACCCTCCCCACTCGCTGTCTGCCATTTTCCATGACCTTGCTTCCACTCGGCTTAGATGTCAGCCTGGAGGAGTGTAGGTGAGCTTTCCAAGCTCAACATACTGAGACCACAAGACGCTTTAAATGAGTCAAGTGAGCTATGTAGAAAGGTTTTTTTAAAAAAAAAAAAAAAGGAAGGGTGGGGACTGCAACAAAGCAGAAGCCTATATGCCATCTGGAGGGTACATTCCACTTACCTATAGCCAGGTGCCACCAATTAGGAATATAGGTAGATGCGAGGCATCCAGATTTCAATTTTCTCTGAAAAACAATCTTTACTTTCGGATAAAATCTCTTCCCTAAGAAGGTGATGAGTAACCAAAAAAAAAAAAAAAAAAAAAAACCTTAAGTAGTCTGAGGATCAGTGGGCTGCATCTGTCTACAACATCTGGTTTAAGGGACAGACTGTGATGAATTTGAATTTCATAGGCCACATCAATGTCTCAAAGCTTTCCTTTGGTTACAGTCTGCTGATAACACTGGCTATTTAATGGTAGGTCCAGCCGGGGAGGTGTCTGGGGCTGGGGTGATGGCTCAGTGAATGACATGCTTACCCTGAAAGCATGAGGACCTGAGTCTCCAGCATAAACGCCAGGCTTAGCAGTGCACCTGTGCAAGCCTAGTGCTGGAGAAGCAGAGACCGGCAGCCCTAGTAAGGTCACTGGCAAGTGCTCTAATCAAGTTGGTGAACTCTGGGCTCAGTGAGAAACCTGCTCTCAAAAATGAGGTGGAGAATGATTGAGGAAAACACTGGATGCCAACCTCGAGTCTCTGTTTGCATGCACACACACACACATACACACGTGCACAGACACCTACAGGTTAACATTAAAAACTGCAGACTAAAACAATAGATAAATAGATAAATAAATAAATAAATAGATAGATAAATAAATAAATAAATAAATAGATTGCAGACAAGGGTAACAGACTGGCCAGATCAATGTAAATTGCCCAGCCATTGTGTAACTCAGAAGACACCCCCATCCAAATAAGATACAAGCATCCTTTCCTTTCTAGACTAGTCCTGAGATTTGGTTCCCTATGTTATAAGTCAAAAAAAAAAAAAAAAAAGTAGTGGAATACATTCTGCCTCTGTGATGCACACCTTCCGTCCCCCTGTGAAGAAGAGAGGGACCCCGGCCTTAATTAGTACCCAAAGCAGGGCTGACTGCCAAGTCTCCAGCAGGGTGAGGCAAGGAAACCAGATTTAACAACAAGTTAAGGTCAAAACCAGCAAACTTAAGGAGGCACAAGAGGAGAATTTCAAGAAACCAAAAAATAAAAATAAAAAATAAAAATAAAAATAAATATGATCTCGTGAGTGTCAAGAATACGATGAGGCTCTTCTGATAGCAGCGAGGCAGGAGCTGGAAAAACTGCAGCTCTGTCTTGGTCACCAAGTTTCCTGCTGTCAGACAGCCACTGTGGTTAAATGTCCTTGAAGTTGCCCTTTGGTTGCTTCTGCTGTAACAAAAACTGAGGCACCAGGACACCTGACCCAGGCATCACACCTAAAGAATGGTCTTCATCCTCAAAAGATACCTACTTCGTTACATCATCAGTTAGATCGTGGTTCTATTCTCACCCCTACAACTCATGGGAGGAATACTCTAAAAGGGAGACCTAGTCCACCATTGTTGGGGAAGGAATTGGGTCACCTTGTCCACGAATATGCCATCTAACTCATAAATATGAATTAAACACTTCCTTAAAACCTACAGTGCAGATTCTGCTTTGGAAAGGCCCACTCTCGTCTTTCTTTGGAGAGCTTTATTTTACTAAAAGTACTTGTGTCTTCTGATTGAATTCTTTTCTTTGCAAAAAAAAAAAAAAAAAAAAAAAAAAAAAAGACCCCTCCCAAGCATTTCTGGAAGCATTTCACAAGTGAAAGCATAGGAGAGGGAGAACGTGTATTATATTATAATTAGAGCAAAATGTTAAAGCAAGCATCTCTGAAAATCAGGGGTGGGGTAGTGATTTAATGTGCCTGTGACACATTACCTAACCTTACCTTAACCAAACCAGAGTCCCCAAAGACAGTGGGTGTTTGTGTATCAATCATTTGAGACATTAATGTTAGGCTTCAATATTAATAAAAGACTTTTCTCCAGATAATAAGATACATTCAATCAATTAATTGCCTTTTTATTCCTATTGTATCAAAATAATATCAAAAATCCTCTTAATTCCATCTTCTGAGTGCTGTGATTACACATATGGGCTAGCATGCCTGATTTATACCATGCTGAGAATTGAACCCAGAGCTTTGTGTATGTTAAGCAAGCATTCTACTAACTAAGCTATACTCCCAGCTTTGGTTGGTTTGTTGGTTTGTTTGTTTGTTATTTAAACAGGGTTTTACATAATGAAGGCCTGACTCAAACTTTCTACATAGCTAAGGATGACTCTGAACTTCCGATCCTCCTGCTGCCACCTCTTGAGAGTTGCTATTATGTTCCACCATGTTCACCCAGTTCCACTATGGATTTAGATAGTGTCTTAGAGTTATATTGTTGTGAGGAGACACCATGACTGCTGCAACTATTTTAAAGGAAAACATTTAATTAGGGCTAGCGTACAGTTTCAGGGCTGTAGTTCCTAATCGCCAGGGAGAGAAGCATGATGGCACGCAGGCAGACATGGTGCTGGATAAGGAGCTGAGAGTTCTGCATCTTGATTTTCGGGCAGCAGAAGAAGACTGTGTGACACACTTTTGGCACAGCTTGAGCAGAGACCTCAAAGCCCACCTCCATAGTGTCACACTCCCTGCAACAAGGCTCCACCTACTCCAACAAAACCACACCTCCTAATAGTGCCACTCACTATGGACCAAGCATTCAAATACATGAGTCTATGGGTGGATCATTCCTTTTCAAATCACCACAGATAGTAACTTTTAAGCCTGTAGTGAAGTTGCCTGAATAGCCTGATGTGGGTAACAAAATGTGGACAACAAAGTATTTTAAAGTTGTATCAAAACAAAGTATGCTGTGATTAGAACATATCAAAGAATATCACATTAGGACTACCATCAGGACTGATGTAAAGCCAGTTAATGTAATATCAGTTAAATCCAAATTATTGATTGTGAAGGTAGGAGGCTGGTTACCTTCAGGAAGAGAGAGTAAATGAGTAAATCCATTAAACTGTGAGCCAGTCTTCTCAGAGAAAGGCAACTCACACTGAGAGAGAGGAGATCAGAATGAAATTATGGTGTTGGACTGAAATAGATGTTCATGATGGCATATGGTGAGTTAGAGACTAGATAAATGCGCAGAGAGAGAGAGAGAGAGATGTGCAAACACAAATATGTTTTCTCTAGCTCTGCCCAAGAAGGGATGGCCTAGGACCACCAGCTCCCCAGTAAAAAATATGATACATATCCCCACAATCCAGGTTTTTATACATGATTCTATACTAAAGGGGACTGTCTTAATTTGATCTTTGTTGCTCTGACAAAACATTGACCAAAGCCAACTTGGGGAGAAAAGGGTTTATTTGGCACACAGGGAAGTCAGAACAGGAACTCAACAGAATGCTGTAGGCAGAAACTGAAGCAGAGACTATATATGAAGGCAGCTTACTGGCATTCTTCCAGGCTTATACGCAACTATGTTTCTTATACAGCCCAGGCCCACCTTCCTAGGGATGATACTGCCCACAGTGGGCTGTGAGCTGGACTCTTCTGCATCCTTAGCAGCTAAGTAAATGGCCCACAGATATGCTCATAGGCCAATCTGTTGGAGACAGTTCCTCAGGTGAGGTTCTTTCTTCCTGGGTGTGTCAAGTTGACAACCAACATCTATCACAGGAACCAAAATTCCTAGGAGAAATTACTTATGCCTGAAACAACTTGTATCAGAAATATTAAGATGTTCTCAAAGTGTGTTGAAACATTTCAATAGGATGCAAAAAGGAAACACTCAGTGTGAACTGATTATGTCTCAGGAGTGATAGGAATGATGATTGTCAATGATTATAACTCATTAATAAAAGAGGAATGTGTAAATCAAGGGGAAATTAGAAGGAAGGGAAAAAAGAATGGAAAGGATATGAAGAAGGAGAGAGAGACACTAAGACTGAGGCTGAGACAAGGTGGATCAAAAGTGAGCCATGGGAAAGGTTAAGCATGGCAGGCACCACCTTAGCCCAGCGACCAAAGTGGAAAGCACTAGCAGGGGGCAAACTGACATAAGGGACCATTTGATGAGATTCAGGGGAAAGAACAGAGCATCTCCTCAATGGTATTCTTGACAACAAGGCAAACCCTGTGAAGTCCCAACAAAACACCAGTCGCTTTCTTGGTCTCAGGAATTATCTGGTTACTCTTCAAAACTTAACGGCCAAGCACCTTCACTAGTCTAGCTGATGTCTAATCATAACCTGTCTGTGTTCTCACTCATTAGTGGGTGCTTTGTTTTCATGTGCTGGTGTGTATGGGGCCTCTTGAAGACAGCAGTGCCCCATGAAGCAAGAAGAGAGTAGATGTCCAATTATCTCAAATCATTAGCATCTCTAATCCAGGAAGACGTTAAACAAGGACATTGAACAGGAAGCTTACACTGGACAACTACCTTCAGTTTAACCTAACTTCTGTCGCTAAGAGTGTTTGTGTGTATGTATGCCCTCAGCATACCTGTGCTTAATGTTTGGTTTGGTTTGGTTTGGTTTGGTTTGGTTTGGTTTGGCTTGGATTTTTGAAAGAAGGTCTTGCCATGTAGCCCAGGCTGACTGCAAACTCAGGATCCTGCCAAAGCTAGGATTACAGGTGTGCACACTTAAGACCTATATCCTAAAAGCTAAAATTTCCTTTCAGTTACCATACATAATAATGTTCTTTTAAAAATAACACCAAACAATAAAAGTTCATTGTGAATGAGTAAAATATTATAAAAACATAAGTAAGATATTACAAAGGCAGATTCTTAAAAGTTCAGTCAATCCCTCTAAAACAGAAAAAAAGAAATTATAAATAGCACCGTGCTCGTCTTCTGCCTCTTTCCTCATAAACGTATCATAATATTTCATAAAAATCATAAAGCCTTCATTTTGCTAAAGTATTACAAAGCATATATGTATATTTGCATGTATATATGTATACATGTATACAAACACATGTATATATGTTTTATGATACTATTCCACACAATTGCATTACATTATATTACATTCATCATGTACCCTTGGTTAATTTTGCTTTAGTAGATTAAGTTTTCCTACTCTTGGGTCTTTTTAAGTCAAACACCTTGGTTTGTTTTTCCCAAAAAAGAACAAAAGCAGTGGGCACCCTGGGGTGTGATTTAGAAGCACAGATATAGAGGAGTCATTGTCCGCTTGTCTAAAGGCATTAATATGGGTGGAGTGTGAAAGGCTTCTGACTCTCATTCATAAAATATAGGTGGCTACTTTCTTGAATGCAGGAAAAGAGGGGAAAAAAATGAATGAACCCTCCTGAGGTGGACTGGCTGAATGGCTGAATGAAGCAGCCAGTCAGTTTAATTTAAGCTTTCAGAATTCTCTCACATAATAAACATTACAATTATTCTACCTCTGTTGAAAAGAATAAGTACACTGTTTATTGTGCTGGTGATTGTATATATAAAATTAGTAAAAAAAAAAAAAAAAATTAGAAATTTGTCCCTTGACTCTGTTTCTTGTTATTCATACGTAACCTCTCTATTTTGCCAAGTCCCACTGTTTCTAAACGGTGTTTTATGGACCCCCAGTATCTGTGTTGTGAGGCATGCTGCGTAAAAATGCAAGTTCCTAGCTCTTACCAAGACGTCTGGGTCAAAATATTTGAGAATAGAGAAAGATAAAAAAAAAAAAAAGTCTGAAAAATAGGGTGAGTGCTCCTATATAGCCCAGCCTAGATTCCAACTCATGGTGTGTCTCTCTCAGTCTCTTGAGTACCTAAATCTTATTTTTAAAACTTTCACTTTTGGGAGCTAAGGATGAAACTCAGTAAAAACACATTTAACTGTCACGCACAAGGCTCTGGGTTCGATTCCCCAGGACCATAAAAACAAGCAACCACCCCATTGCCGTGCTCTGCTCACCTTCAAAGAGTCTACCTACCTTTCTGATCTTCCTGATTTGTCTCCCCTGTGACCTCCCTTGTCTACCCACTAACCCCAACCAGATTATAGTAAGGAGACCCTTGGGTCCTGCCAGTACCCAATGCCCCAGAAGAGGCAGAATGGCCATTGCCTTGAGAATTGCCCTTAACTCCCTGTGTCAGAGCAGGAACCATTTACTCTATGTGTGACAGGTAAAATACGCTCTGTGTGTGGGAGGACAGGGCAGATGCAGGCATCTCTGTGGGCCCTGAGAGGAAACACCAAGGAAGATGAGAGAGCAAGGACCGCTGACAGGAGAAGCATCCCCTTTTCCATCTTGTCACTCTGTACCAGCAGTGAGCAGCTGTTACTCCTAAAAAAAAAAACCAAATTTCTTAACACAGTGAGTCTTGACTGTCAACCCTATAGAATTTAGAACCATCGTGGGAACAAGTCTGAGTGAGTGTCCATAAGGGAATACCTAGTGTAGGCTGGTTAAGGTGGGAAGACGCGCCTAAGTGTGAGTGGCACCAATCAGTGGGTTGGGAAAGCTGAGCACCAGACACCCATTGTACTCTGCTTCCTAGTACAGATGCACTATAATCAGCCCCTGCCGCCGTATTTGTCCTGTCGGCATGGCTTGCAGCCCCCAGTCACCACGGATTGTATCCCCCTGTCAGCATGGCCTGTAGCCCCCTGCCAGTCAGCATGGATTGTAGCCCCTTTCACCATGGATAGTAGCCCCCTACCAGTCATCAGGGATTGTAGCCCCATCCCAGTCACCATGGGTTGTAACCCTGTCACGATGGATTATATCCCCTATAAGCCAAAATAAACTTTTCCTTCATAAGATACTTATGTTAGGCACGTTGTCATAGCAAGGAGACAAGGCACTACCACAATATCCCCTCATGCTATATTCCAGTGTATCCACTTCATTGCTAAAGTACCACAAAAAGAGTGGGGCTGGAGAGATGACTCAAGGGTTAAAGCATTTGCTGTTCTTGCAGGGGGCCTGGATTCTGTTGCCAGCACATTCATGCCAACTCACACATGCCAACTCCAGTTCCAGAGGACCCAACACCCTCTTCTAACTTCCACAGGCACCAGGCACAAACCTGGTACACACACATACAGGTAAAACACTCATACACATAAAATAAAAATAGTTAAATCTTTAAAAATAAACAGCTATGAAAGACCATTGCAATTTTCAGAACAGAATCCAAAATTCTAATTTCATAAATGTGCATGATGAGCTTTAGGCCCTGTGTTCCAAATGCTAAGAAAAATTAATGGGGCGGATATTGCAGGAAATTTAAATTGTCAAAGAAAAGTTGTGTATATTATCCATATTGTATAAAGCTGATTTTGAATGAATAAAAGGTGAATGTATGAATGGGTGATTACATGATTTTGTTTAATATTTGGTTATCATGTTATAAACCTCATAAGAATAATTTTCTAACCCCCAAGATGACTGCCCACTAGAAAAATATGTACAGATGTTTTCTAACAGAATGCCATCTGAAGCTCTTAATAATGTCCTCAAAGTAAACTAGTGAGATTAGAGTCAATTTTAAAACTCCAGAGGACAGAGCACAGATAGCCCTGGCTGCCCTGTAACTCTCTCTGTAAAGCAGGCTGGCCTCGAACTCAAAGATTTATCTGTCTTTGCCTCCCACATGCTGGGATTAAAGGCATATGCCAATATGAATAGAGGAATTTTAATCCAGCAACATGGATGCTCTGGCAAGGTATCACCTTCTAGGCCTGTGTGACTTGTCTGGAATGCAGACGAACTCTGGGATTGCAAACACACCTATAGTGCACTCTTTTAATCCTGAACAATGAACAGAGGATTCATTTATAGAAGGAAGCATCCATGTTTGAAAGTGATGTCTAATAGAGGGGCAGACAAAGTAATGAATCAGAGAAAGATCTGAGAGAATGAGTCAGAGATAGGATATGCCCAACAGTCTTCAACTGTCTGAAGCTGGGATTCATATTTTTCTTTAATGTGGTTTGTGTATGTACATACACCACACATATACACATACATATAAGTACATGTCCATACCTGCACACATGCTCTCTCTCTCTCTCTCTCTCTCTCTCTCTCTCTCTCTCTCTCTCTTTCTCTCTCTCTCTCTCTCAGCTCTTTGTTGGAAGCTGTAAGAAGACTTCATTTATAGCTGATCCTTTTAGATGCAGTGGTGAATGGACCCAATCAGATGGAAATCCTAGTTGGTTCTTGGGTGTCGTGGTGTGCAGGGACTGAGCTTATGCCCTTTCTTTGCTGTCTCTCCACACTACAGCTCTATGAAGCTATCTGGCCAGAAGACTTGCTCAGCACTATCCAAACTTTTGGTTTCTCCAGCTACATTAGGTGCAGAGTTGTTTGGGATCACATGTTTAGTCAGGGTTCCAACCCCCTGCCCAGAGAGTATGAAAACATGTATGTTTATTTTGCATGACGTTGTGACATGAACTGTCCTGGCCTGGGAATGGGAAATCTCTGCATGATTTTCAATGAAAGTTGGTTCAAAGGAAGACAGGAGTCTGCCGAGGCATTTGGCCAAAGGGTACTAGGTGTTTTTATTCTCTTCTTATTCCTCTAGGTTCCCAAGGCTCAGCTGACTAACACTGAGTAAGACCTGGGTCATCCAGGACAATTTTATAGTCAATTTTATATACTTGCATTGGAAATTATAGTGGTCTGTAAGAACACTCTCACTGACGAGTGTGACTTCAAGTTCAAGGGTCCCTTGACAATTCAAGACAGTGATTCAAGAAACCCACTGCCATAGCACTCAGTTATAGGCTACTACAACAAAATAGACAGGTTAAAAGCATTTGGGGACAAAGGCGACTGCACAGGGCTGGAGGAGTTCCAAGCCCGAAGCCTCCAGCTGCCCCCTCCCAGCAGGGGCAGGGACTGCTCACAGCTACCATGGCTGACAATATGCAGAATTCTGTCAACTAGGCTGCCCCACCAGACACTGGTGTCCAAAAGCTTCTCTTGGCACTTAACTACATAGCCATGGTTGACTGCCCTGGTCAATCTTAATCTGAAGCTGATACAGCACCTGCCGTGAATCGCGTACTACCTAGCATGGCCCAAGACCCTAGGGAATCAAGTCACAAGGTCTAGTGTCACTTCCCAGGGAGGACCAAGTTCAACCCTCCACTGCACGGCACAGGATGTCATAGCCTATCTAGACT
The DNA here is from genome assembly GCF_907164565.1 of Psammomys obesus. Classification (NCBI taxonomy): domain Eukaryota; kingdom Metazoa; phylum Chordata; class Mammalia; order Rodentia; family Muridae; genus Psammomys; species Psammomys obesus. The sequence continues at coordinate 13,389,813 of NW_026589732.1, read as the reverse complement.
CCCTGTCCCACTTGGCAGAACTTCCCTGTAACAGTCCCTCATGTCAAATCACCCCTGATCTCCATTCCCAAGAACATCTCCAACAAATGCATCACTACTACTCCAGGCCAGGCCAGCATCAGTTCTTGCCTGTACTATTTCAGCCTTGCATCTCCTTTCCTGTACTCTTATCCCCTAGCAGGCCAGTCCCCGCACAGGGCAGAATTCAGATCATTTCCTCTCTGCTTAAATCCAACTTTCCAGCCCACTGAGAAATGCCTTCACATTTAGGAAAGAAACCACAATTCCTTTTTCCAAGTCTGACTTGCAGAACCCTTAATGACCATGGCCTTTCCCATTCAGCTCATACTGTGCCCTCTGCCCACTCTGCTATAGCTACTCTATTTCTGAGATAAGATCAGCTTACACTGAGATGTTAACATGACATTTAAACAACGGTAAATAACACTTTGCCCTCAGCCTTCCAAAAGTTCTCCTTGAAATTTTAAAGTTCTCAGGTTACTATCGTCATCATCATCATTATCATCATTATTACTTTTATTAATTTTTAGTTGTGTATATGCATGCAACCTGCTTGTCTATATGTTTACCACAAGCCTGCAGTGCCTCTGGAGGCCAGAAAAGGGCCTCATTTCTTTCCTAAGACTGTATGAGATTCTTATATAGAAAATTAAAAAGCCACAGTTTTATTTACAGTTCTACTGATGTACCTTTAGGTTGATTCCACGTTTCAACTATTGTGAATAATGTTACGATAAACACTTGCCTGTATCTCTGCAACTCACTGAATTTGTGTACATAGTGAGGAGGGCTCATGATTGTTGGATCATAAGTTCTCTTTTTAATTACACGGAAAGTTTCATGGTGTTTTCTGTAATGGTTGTGTTAGGTTTCTTTTCCTCTGCATGCCCAATACTTATTACATCTTATTTTTTTGATGGTGGCCTCCCTTAACAAGTATAAAGTAACAGCCCATTGTGGTTTAGTTGGCTCCATTCTTGAAAGTCTAATGGTAATCATTTGTTCATTCAGTCTTTTGCTGATTGAGAAGGATTTGTTGAGCATCCATATATATAGAAGCCAGACAATGGGAAGTGTAGGCAAGAAGCTTAAAGGATCCTGGAACTGAATAAGCAGCATTTGTCTTTGTATCTCCCAAGGTCTAGCCTAGTTGTGTAGACACACTGAAGAATGAATGAACAAGAGTAAACTTTGATAAAATTCAATTAGCAGTTCAAATGGAGAAATATTTGTTAAAAATAAAAAGATAAATCTGGGTGTGGTCCCACACGCCTTTTATCCTACGGAGTCATTTGCAAGCTGATCTCACACACCTTCTATCCTAAGGAGACATTTGCAAGCTGATCTCTATGACTTTGCAGACAGTCTGGTTCCAGGCCAACCAGGGTCACATAGTGAAACCCTGTCTCAAAAACTGAGTGAAAAAGATCAGGGAAGGCTTTGTATAGAGTTTGTGTTGATGGAAGTGGGAGGCCCAGCATTCTGAGTTATGGGGCTAACTTTGGTCAAACACAGAGAAAGGAAAGGCAGCTATGGGGAGAACCAAGTAGCTCAATCTTGAAATATAAAGGGCAGTTCAAGGGAGAAAGCAAAGGGTTCTTGGTATCAGAATTTATAAGGTCCTATAATTTGAACTCTAGGCTGTGTGTAGTTATTAAAGATCCTAAAGTAAGAAATGACCATGACCATGACTATACTTGGTAAAGACTAAACTCAGGTCAGGCTGGTTCCACAAGTAAGCTCCCTGTGCAGCTTACTCCTCAAACTGTGTACAGAAGGGCCCTGCATTGTTTCACGCAACTGCTTTGAATAATTCAACTGTGTTGAATTATTTTGAATGACAGGCCTCTGATGTTTCAGTCTATGCTGGACTCTGTAACGTGTTCAGTCTTTATGATGGCTAATCTTGGCTGTTAGCTTGACTGGATCTGGAATCTACTAAAATGCAAGCCACATGGCAAGCCTGTGAAGGACTTTCTTGGTCAAATTATTTGAAGCTGGAAGACTTACTCTAAAGGTGGGGAAACACCTTCTGGTGACACCCAGATATGAGGATGTGGAAGAAGGAAAGTTTGCTTTTTGCCTGCTTCCCCTCAAGCTTTCTTGCATGTTCATCTACCCTGTAGCTGCAACCATTGTTAAATCCAGCTTCTTCGCAGTTCTAACATTGACCGGAAACCAGCAGTTCTCCAAGAATCCTCCAGGCCTTCAGCACCAAATTTGGGCTTCTGAGAAATCCAGTCCTCACTAGTTAAGAACCTGCCAGATTCTCAGCTTCTCAGGTTGAGACAGCCATTGTTGGACCACACAGAACATATGGTGCAAATCAGTCTAAAACCTCAAACATTCATCCTGTCAGTTGTGTTCCTTTAGAGAACCCTGGCTAACACAGCCCTTAATTCAGGAGATGAGGCTATGAATTAAGGTGAGGAAAATCAAGAGCAAGGAAACTAGACAAGAGACTGTAGCAGTGATGATGTGAAATGGAGCAGCTTTCACAATATTGGACTCTCTAAATATTTAAGGGGAAAAGGAGAAGAAGAAGGAGGAGGAGGAGGAGGAGGAGGAGGAGGAGAAGGAGAAGGAGAAGGAGAAGGAGAAGAAGAAGAAGAAGAAGAAGAAGAAGAAGAAGAAGAAGAAGAAGGTCTCTTGTCACAGACCTAAGACTGTCATTTGCGTGCACAATCCCTAAACTACACAGAATTATTCATAGATACTTCGGTCAGGAGTAAGTTTAAAAGTCAGAGAATTTCAGCTGGGATGCCATATAAAAGTCACTCAATAGGCATCTATTGAACATCTGTTACTTATAAGGCCTGGCAATGGGACCAGAAACCTACAGTACACAGAGACGTGTGAATCCTGGCACAAACGCTGCCACCATAGGCAGAATTTTGAACAAGGCACTTAGTTACAATAGACCATCATTTGATTGATTAAGAGCACTCGCTGCTCTTCCAGAGGAGCCAAGTTCCCAAGCATCCATTTCAGGCAAGACTGACAACTGTCTGTAACTCTAGCTCTAGGGGATTCGACACCTCTGACCTCCGCAGGCCCTGAACGCACATAGACATGCCCACAAGCAGACACACACACTACACAGCTGAAAATAATGAAAATAAACCTTTAATATGACTGGTAAAATAAAAAAGGAAGCAAGCTGAAAGAGAATGTAACGGTCTATGTAGTGGGGGTGGAGGGAAGGTACACCCCGCTGTTCCGGGGGTAGTCGGCAATCGCTTGGGGCGGCAGGTGAAGACTCTGCTCCAGAATGAATTAAACCACATGTCAAGCAATACACCCTTCCAAAATGCAGGGCTAGCTGTGGGAACATCCACTCAGATCGGCCCACCTCTGTGGATACAGTAACCTCTGTCTTCTAGGAGAGCTGCGATTTTTCTTCCTCCTCAGCATCCACAGCTGACGGAACGTGGGCATCCGGGACCTGGATGAAAATACACAGGTTCATCTAGTAGCACTGGAGACTGTTAGGGCTGAAGCTGAGCGAAGGAAAAGCCCTGCCCAGGTAATGATTCATCCATCCCACAGTATCTCCCTACTGTAACTGCAGTTTTGGTAAAGGACCTATGCCCGACCACACACACAACCCTATTGGTTTTGTGTTTGTTTTATCTGCCTTTCCCCAGAGTTCAAGGCCATTGGTTTATATAACCTGGAGGAATCTAACAGAAATCCTTAGGTCATCTTTGGGGGTAGCCGACTATGAACACTCTTGAGCTTGTAGATACCCTGTTCCCAGGGCTCTTTGATCTAAACATGAAGGAGGAGGGGGTGGCTAGCAGACATGTGGTGAACAGAGCTAGGTCAAACCCATAGCTGCCTTCTGATAGCTTCAACTCCTCTGCTCCGTTCCTCCCTTGTCCCTTGTGTGAAGATAATCTTATATCATGATAATGCATGAAAGTTAGGAGTGCGGGAGTTGCAGGTATTAGCAAGAGGGAAATTAATGTGACAGAAGGCACCTTGCTCTGAGGGGTGCAAGGTTTCACTGTTATCTGCCCAAGATTCAGTACCCTCAAGCTAGAAGGGCAAAGAGATTCGTCCATCAGGTAACAGAGCTCCATGGAAGTAGAACCGCAAAGGGGTAGAGAAGGGCAGAGAGGTGCAGACGAGGAAGACGACAGATGTGCTAGTCACATGTGTCATTGTGACAAGATACCCAACAAAAACAACTTAAGAAAGGCTTAGCTGGACAAGGTGGCACAGCCTGTAATCCCAGCACTTGGAGAGACAGAGGCCTGTGAGTTTGAGGCTAGTCTGGTCTACAAAGTGAGTCTAGGAAAGCCAAGATTACACAGAGAAACCTTGTCTCAAAAAAAAAAAAAAAGTAAGTAAATAAATAAGAAAAGAAAAGCAGTGCTTGTCTTGGTTCACAGTTTGAAGTTACATCCCACTGTGGGCAGGAAGACATGACAACAGGAGCATGAGCCAGCTGGTCACACAAGCATCCACAGCCAGGAAGCAGAAGTGACAGACGCTGGTGCTCAGCTCACTTTCTCCCGTTTGTTCAGTCTGAGATCTCAGCTTGTGACACAGTGCAGCTCACATTTCAGATGGGTCTTCCCACATCAGCGAATCAAATCTAGACACTTCCTCCAGAGCATTGTTTCTGTGGTGACTATAAATGCTTTTAAGTTGACAACCAAGATTAGCCATCTGGAGAGGACGACTTGGGAAGAGCCCCTGACCTCCTGTCTTCAGGTGCATTGTATCTCACATCTAAGTGGCACAAGGATGGGATTATTACTCTATCTGAAGACACCCATGGTGAGGTGCACATCTCGTGCCTTTGGTTAGCCCTCTGTGTTGATGATCATTGGTTAGAGTCAAATGTCAGCCATCCTGTGACGCCTTTCAAATTCTGCTGCACACCATGACTTCCGTTTGATCAATTTCATAACACTATCCATTGTTTCTTCAGCACAGGCCATGATGGAGACTTTCCAAGCAAGGTTGCTATGAAAAGATCCCACTGAAATGACCGAAGACTGTCAAGATAGAAATTACAGCATTCTGGAAGTCAGGAGACAGTGCCATTTGAGGAATCTGAAAATGGAAGTTCACTTAACACGCCTTCAGTAAATTAATGCTCTGGGGATTTCTATTCTTCCAGGCTGAATAAGAACATGGGGAGGAAGTGCTTCCACACACAGACAACAAAATAACAATAATTTATCTGGTTTCAGAGAAGGAAGTGATTTCCCAGCTGCTATTGGAATTGGCTATAATAAACACATGCTTTTTGTTCCAGAACGTGAAGGCTTGCTGCATTTATGATATCACACAATCTACACACATGCGAAAAGCCAACAAGAGCTCACCTCCCAGGGGAAGGGGGGTTTGTGATGGCCACATGTCACAGAATGTTGAATGACTGGCATACTGATACACCCTCTCTCCGATGAGCTTTTACATCATCCCTCTTCAAGAGACTCTAACGCCTAAAGCATATTTTGGACCACGAAAGCAGAAACACATCTGGCACATTGCTGTTGGTTTTTAAATAACAGAGACTACAAATAGAAATGACACTCTACTAGCCTGCCAGAGGACTCAATGGGTAAAGGCGTTCCTTGCCAAGCTTGAAGATCTGAGTTCAAAGCCTGGATTCCCCATGGTAGAAAGCAAGAACTGACTCCTACAAGTTGTCCTCTGACCTCTACACATGTATACACATGTATATCACACACACACACACACACACACACACACACACACTTTCTCTCTCTCAGTAATTAATTAATTAATTAATTAAAATTTAACATTTTTTTTAAACAGAAAGAACACTGTGAAATGTTATCACATTCCAGGTAAAAAGTTTGCCAAGCTGATAAAGTTTACTCATCACATGGAGAGCAGAGGAGAAGGCTGTGGGGAGCACTGTATAAAAAGGATTTGTGAAAGTTTGAAAACCAGAAGAATCAAGGGCCATTTGGTAGGTGAGCTGAGTTGGCTAAGATTCTCGTTAAAGCTCACCTTCTTGACTCATGAAGAAAATATAAAACTTTTCATTCAACATCACTGCAAAGGCAAAACAAAGCCTCAGGGATTGCTGCAAGAGTCATTAGCAGAGGCTTGGGGGCAGCTCTTGAGACAGGAAACACTGTCCCTTTTCCAGTAACTGGATTTAGATGATGGACTGTATGTTCTCAACAGAGATGATATTCCCCAATGGGGCAAAAACTGATTCTTAGCCTGGTAGTGTAGTTCAGTGGTAGAGTGTTTCCCCAGTATTCATGAGCACCTAGGCTCAATTCCCAGAACTATAAAAAAAAATTAGAGTAGCTTGGGAAAAGACTCAGTCAAATGCTTGACACACAAGCATGAGGACCAGGGTATGATCCCCAGAACCCATGTATACGGCACAGCACCAGGAAGGAGGCTGAGATTTGCTGACTCGCCAGTCAAGCCAAATCCATAAACTTCAGGCTCAGTGAGAGACTGCCTCACGAAATAAATGGAGAGTGATTGAGAAAGACACTCAGTGTTGATCTCTGTCCTCCACATGTATGTATGTGCCCATATAAAAAGTACATAAACATGTACACACACACACACACACACACACACACACACACAACTGGTTCTTGGTTTTGTTATAAATTGAACAAAATCTTCCAAAGCTAACATCCACCTGGGACCTCAAAATGTCCTCATTTGGAAACATGTGTCAAAACTTATATGGTGGCTCACAACCCTCAGAAACTTCAATTCTGCGGCATCTGATGCCGCCTCTTACCTCCATGGCTTCCTGTATGCACAGAGTGCACAAACATACGTGCAGGCACACACATAAACACAAAATAAAATAACTGTTAAAGGAAAGGTCAAGGTGAGATTGTGTGACTGAGAATGGGCTGGAAATCTAAATGAGAGGGTCCTAAGAGACAGAATAAGACACAGACACAGAGGGGAGGGGGCTGGGCGGTGGACGTAGAGAAGGAAGTGATACAGTCATGAGCCGAAAAATTTCTGGAGTCACCAAAGCTGCAAGAGCCAAGGCAGGGTCTGAGCAGTGGTGGTGCACAATTTTGATCCCAGTGAGTGGATCTCTGTGAGTGAGCCTGAGGCTAGCCTGTTCTACAGAGCTAGTGCCAATACAGCCAAGTCTGTGCACATGCGCGCGCTCACGTGCTCACACACTCACACACACACACACACACACACACACACACACACACACGCAAAGTGTCTCAAAAAATAAAATGAAATAAAAAATAAAAAAGGCAAGACAGGATTCTCCCTGAGAACATTCAGAGGGTGCCTGGCCCTGCTGATACCCCAAATTCAGGCTTCTAGCCCCTAGGCCTATAAGAAAATTAATTTATATTTTATTTATATAAATTTATTTAAACTTGTTTTCTTCAGCCACTGTCTGTTCAACATAATATGTAGAACTGGATGAGCATGAAGAAAGGAGATTTATTCGTTATGTTTTTGTGGTGGTTTGAATAAAAATGAGCCCCACCGGGAGTGGCACGATTAGGAGGTATGGAATTGTTGAAGGAAGATTGTCAAGAGTGTTTCATTTCCCTTTCTGCTACCTTCAGGTCCAAATGTAGAACTTTCGGCTCTTTCTCCAGCACCATGTCTACCTGTGTGCCACCATGCTTCCCACCATGACTCTAACGGACTAAACCTCTGAAACTGTAAGCCAGCCCCGATTAAATGTTTTCCTTTGTAAGAGTTGCGTGGTCACGGTGTCTCTTCACAGCAATAAAACCCTAACTAAGACAGTTTTAAAGACTGGGATTTTTGGTGTGCAGGGGAGTGTTTCTGGGTTAAGACTTTCTTGCTATGTGGGTTCATAAGCCCTTTGTCACTATGATCAAACATATGATATAAACACCTTAGGAAGGGGATTTATTTGGGCTCAGGGTTTCAGAGTATGACTGACTGCCTTCACCACCTTGGGCTGAAATGAAGTGAGCTCTTCATGACAGATGGTGCATGGCTGAGCAGAGCTGCTCACTTCACAAGGGCATGGAGCAAAGACAGCTAGAGAAAGGGATGGAGATGCTCTCAGTAACTATTTTCTCCACCATGTGGGTCTCACCTACCATCTATCCCCAAATAGTTCCACCATCTGGAGACCAAGCCTTCAGTGCATGAACTGCAGAGGCATTTCCTAGTCAAACCTAAACTACATCAAACAGCTGTCTAAGTTACCGTTACATAGCTGTGACTTCACACCATTTAACTGGGGAACTTGCTTACAGTTTCAGAGGGTTAGTTCATGATCATCATGGATGAATACAGACAGGCATGGTGCTGGAGCAGAAGCTGAGAGCCAGCTTGGTATACAAAGCTAGTCCAGGACAGCTAAAACTACAAAGAGAAACCCTATCTTTAAAAAACAAAAACAAAAAGATCTGGATTAGAGGTAGATCTTCTGACTTCTAAGTAAGCAGAAATCCTGTACCCTCCAGGTGCAGTCAAGTTGACAACCAATAAGAGCCATCACACCTCTCAAACACAGCTCTCCAGACAATGTCATTTGACTTTGGAGAATAGCTCTCCCACAGGTGGACTTTGGGGACACAGCCAAGGCACATCAGCACCCCAGTTTTTCATCCAAAATCAACTAAGCAATCGTACAAGGGAGTGAAAAGAATTCCCACCCTTATTTTTAAGACATCACAAGCCCATACTGTACATACAGACTTATCTGGGGCATTAACTTTTCATGGGATGGGAAGGCTAGGAGACAGATGTCTGAGTAAAGTCCTTATTGAGTTCTGATGGGTTAAACAGGGCCCTGGGCTGTGAGAATCTTGAGGGAGGCTAGAGGCAGAGAGAAGGTCTTCATTGAAGGTTACTCTCTTCAGTTATAAAAACTGCTTATTTTTAGTTCTTGGCATGTAGAATAAATGTCCCCAATTATTTCTTTTTCACTCTGGCCCAGACAATTACCACAAGTTCCCGAAAATTGTTTTCCTGCCCATGTGGAATCAGCTTCATCCCCAAATGAGGCAGAATAATCACCTGTAGCATGCCAGTTGTGGGCATCGTGTCTCCACGTCATCGATTTTCTTGCTTCCTGGGAGCTGTAAAGGAAGCAGTGCCAGAATTTTCTGGAGTCTGCATTTGGCCTCATATTGCCGGCTTTATGTTACAGCTGTCATATCTTCAGGAAGGCTGATTCGAGGTAGTAGAGATTTCACCATTAAGTTTCTTTGTTTCCCCTAACATTTTGAGTATAACTAACCGGAAATTGTGTGTGGCTGAGGTCTGTAGTGGGTTGAACAGACTCCCCTTATGTCTGTGTCTATCTGGGACCTCAGAAAGTGTCTTTATTTGCAAACAGATATCATTAAAGGAAAGATAAAAATGAGATCATGCAGAGAGTAGGCTGTATAATGAGAATGACCTTCTGAAAGACAGTCCAAGATACACACAGACAGAACAAAGAAAGCAGGTGACGATGGAGGCAGAGATGGGTGTGATGCTGCCACAAGCAAAGGAATTCCTGGAACCAGGAGAGCTGTGGAGGTAGGTTGTAGGCCTACAAAGAACGTTCAGCGAAAACCTGCTCAGTCTTGTTGTGAGTCTCAGACAGATGTTGGAAACTACTCTACTTGGGTTTCAGACATTGACAGAGACTCTTTGGAACTCAGTGCAACATGGAGGGCGCCAGAGTTCCAAGCGCAAGGTGGGTACCAGAATGCTGAATGGATTTAAGTCTCTGGATTCTTCACAGTGAATCACAGCAAATACAATGACTCTGGCCGGGTGGATTTTGACAGGCATCACCCCACTCCCTCTGTAGTAGGATGTTAATCACCCTGACGTCTCTGGAATGTTCCATGTGAATAGCACTGTCTCCACACATGGGGTGGGGTTAGAGTGATTGGTATCAACTGTGCAGATCCCATCACTAAAGACTTTCAGTTAGAACAACAGTCAGATCACCTAGATAACACTTAAGGCCTTTGCCTGGTTCATGAGGACAAGCTAAGGATTTGTCCCAGAGATAGAGAGGTAAGTGGGCTTCTTTTGAAAAGTCTCATTGTGTTGTGGCCTTGTCCTTTGTGTGACATTAGTGGATGGGAAAGGAGTGGGAAATTGTTCTTGTTTTAAGCCAAATGTATGAGGATGGGTTTTAGGTCCCAGGCTTTAACTCTGGAGAGCGAACAACAGAAACTAGAGTTTTTCCATCCTTGCCAAATGGGAGATGCTGCCTGTCTGGCCAGAGAGGGGAGAGATGCTTTGAAAATACGGAAGAGTGAGTAGCAGCAAAGACACCATATGCATGGCTAGAAGTGTGTCCAGGACAGGGAGCACTTGCTCAGCATGTGCAAGGCCTTAGGTTCAGTCTACATTGCCAGGTGTTACATAGAAACAGATCTTTCTACAGAGGAGATTGTTACTAATACTCAAGGATGAAGAAATTCCTCCAGAGAGCATGAAGGAGGCCACTGAGGCAGAGACTGGCCTAGGTAGGGATGAGCTACATCAGGGGACTGCACTCTGCAACCTCAGTAAGAGATCTCTGAGGAGCCCAAGGAAGAGGCCTGGGAAGGAGTAATTAACATTTGTTCTGGCATCACCAGAGGTCACCAACGTAATTACAGCCATAAGCACTCAGGGAGGTATTTCCCTCACCCCTTACCTCCTTTTGGGTTGTAGCTTAACTCTAGAGAAACCTGATGAGCAGAACAAAGGAGAGGTGGAAAAGCCAGGAAAAAGTGAAGAACTCAATGCCAGTTCCGTTCCCGTATTGCTGGTCTCCTGCCTGACACTGGCCCACAGAGCATTAACAGAAACTTGAATGGCTGAAAGACTGACATTTTCGCCTCAACCAGGACCACACTTGATACCTGGAACATCAGACTACGTGTTATCTGAGAGTGACTGAAAAAGCTTTGGGAGCACCCAGGGGGGAGGAAAGACCTGCCAACTGGGAGACTGAGAGGGACAATGGAGAGAAAAAGCTCTGTTACGCTTTGTTCAAAAGGCTGCTCGGGTGATGACTTTTAGGTAGAAATGTGTCTGAAAGGTTGGCCAGAATAAAATGGCCCACAAGATGGGTCTTCAAATACAGGCTGCATTATTCAGCTACCTTGGTAGTTTCAAGGATAAAAATGACAGAATTTGAGTAGAGATCATATGAGTATTATCTCATTGTCTGTACTTATTATAAGGGCTGAGAGACAACAGACAACACTGAGAAATCTCAGGCCAGCTCAGCCTACAGCTTCCTTCAGCCTGCCCAGTTCTTCTATCTCAGCAGACACTGAGGCCTCTGACTGAGTGATGCTTCACCCTGACTGTCAATTTCACTGGATCTGGAACCAAGTAAAAGACAGGCTCCTGGGTAGGTCTGTAAGGGAAGTTAATCCAGGAAGGATTAACTGAGATTTTTAAAAAACTGCCCTCTCCTAGAGTTGGGGGCAACTTCTTGTGGAGATGCTAACACAAAAAAGCCTAAGGAGAAAGCAACACCATTCGCCTTCCTGCCTTTGTTTCATGCTGGTGAGTACATCTGTTCTGTGGTTGCCACTGCTATCCAAGGCTGGCATTGGAACACAACTTGTTGGGCCTTTTAATGTGAACTGAAGACCAACAGCTCTCCATGAATCTGTCTGGCCTTCAGAGATGCATGGGAACTAATGAAATGTTTTGTGAATTGGTCAGCCACAGGGTTCACAGATTCTCCAATGTGCAGTGGCCATTGTTATACTACCCTAGCCCTATACTGTAAGACAATGTAATAAATCCCTTATAATGCACATTCATTCCATCAATTCCATTCCTAGTGAGAACCCTGATTAATACACATGACTTACCTCTATGTAGCATCTACTGAAAATGTTCAAGGTCCTCCACAGAAGCCACTTTTTCTCTTTCATCCCTAGAACTGTTTTCATAAGCATTCTCTGACCAGAAAGGGTCCAGTATCTTTGTCTACTTGTGCCACCTTCTAGAAAGTTTCTGTCCAGTTGCTGCCCTTCATCTCTGCCTCTAAGCATGCTAGTGTTAGAAGCAAATGAGGGCCAGACACTCCATAGTGTCACAGGTACAATGGACAGGCTAACTTTTGGGCTTTAGTGACCATCTCACTTTCTAGGCTTGCCCTAAGTTAGCACAGGGCGTTGTACATCCTGATTTGAATTTCAGATAGCTCTTAGCAATTAACAAGTTTCCATTTGCTTGAAACTATCTGGGCTTTAGAATCTATGTTGCAAATGGCCTTCAGTGGCTTTGGTCATCCAAGACTTTCAGGTTCATTGTCTTGATGGAACTGAAATGTCTGGTGAGCTTCTCCCATGTCTTGTTATCAGGTTTCTTTTTTTAATTATATTTTTAAATTCTCTGTGCATGATGTTTTGCCTGCTTGTATGTCTGTGTGAGGGTGTTGGATCCCCTGGAACTGTAGCTACAGACAGGGGGGAGGCACTGTGTGGGTGCTGGGAATTGAACTCTAGTCCTCTGGAAGAGCAGTAGTGTTCTTAACCACTGAGCCATCTCTCCAGCCCCACCATCAGGTTTCTTTAAATCAGGTGTCTAACAAACTCTGCCACCTATACAAGCATCAGTTACACAAATGTCTACCAGTAAAGTCCCCATAGGTGCATAGGGAGTGACGCCATTAGCAGGTTTGGTGGTGTAGAAGAAAGTGTGTTACTGTGGGCGGGCTTTGAAGTCTCAGATGCTCAAGCCACACCCAGTGTGGCATTCTTTTCCTGCTGCATGCAGATCCAGATGTAGAACTCTCAGCGCCTTCTCTAGTACCTTGTCTGCTTACCCACCACCATGCCTCCTACTGTGATGATAATGGACTAAACCATAGTCCATTGAACTGTAGTCCTCTGAACTGTAAGCCAGGCTCAATTAAATGCTTTCCTTTATAAAAGTTGCCATGGTCATGATGTCCCTTCACAGCAATAAAACTCTTAACTAAGATGACCTGGAAACCTATTTAAATCAGATGAACCTATTCCTAACATTTGTTTGTCACTTTCCTCATCATTGAGGGAAAATGCCTAACAGAGCAACTTAAGGGAGAGAGTTTCTTTTGGCTCAGTGTCCCAGAATGTTCCACTTCATCACAGTGGGAACACCAGAGTAGAGAGAGGATCCTAGTCCATGAAACAGGAGTACCTTATAGCAGTTTATTCATGTGGAAACAGACAGGACACAGGAATGCTAGACAGGAGCCAGAGGTGGTACAACCTTCAAAGATCCACCCTTAGTAACCTACTCTCCCAGCCAGGACGCACCTCAGGCAAAGCTACAGTGCTTCTCAACCTTCCTAATGTTGTGACCCTTGAAAACAGTTCTTCATGTTGTGGTGACCCCTAACCATAAAATTATTTTGTCGCTACTTCATAACTGTAGTATAGCTACTGTTATGAATCATAATGTAAGTTTCTGATGTGCGACCCTCACAGGTTGAGAAATGTTGCTCCACAGTCTTTAAAATAGAGCCACAGAGTGGGGCTTCTGGAGCAGTCAAAGCATGAGCTTGTGGGCCACAAACCCTAATATATCTATTATGCATAATATCTATCACAAGTTTTATCAGACTAATTGTTAGGGTCTCTGTTGGTGTGTTTTGGTGTTATAGTATTTGACTAGCATTACACAAAGCCCTGTGTTCTGTCTCCAGCAGCACAAAAAGGTCTCTGAGGTGACAGACACAAGCTACTTGGTGTCTGCACTAACTGCCTGTGATCTTTCTGACTAAGTGCCAAATTGACTAAAAAACTCAATCTTTTTATTTTATAGTTTGGAAAACATAGAGACCATGCATTAAGTTAAACTCAGCAACGACTCTGAAGAGAGTTAATGTCAACATCTAGCATATTCCTTTGTGTATGAAACTGAATAACCCTGATGCAGCGGGATAAGCCTTATAACATAGTATTAAACTATTAATATTGGCCTTTAAATGTTTATCATTAAATGCCTTTCAAGTTTTATATTTATGGTATCATATTTTTAGCTGCACCATAATTTATAAACTAATTCTTCTTTTGTTTGTTTGTTTGCTTGTTGTTTGCTTTTTTTCTGAGATGGAGTTTCTCTGTGTAGCCTTGTCTGTCCTGGACTGGGTTTGTAGACCAGTCTGGCCTCGAACTCAGAGATATCTGCCTGTCTCTGCCTCCCCAAGTGCTAGGATTACAGATGTACACCACCACCACACCGGGTCTACAAACTAATTTTTAATGAGATTCTTTTAGGTTGTTTCTATTTGCTTTTCTTTTTTTGAAGACAAGGCCTTAGTGTATAGTGCTGGCTGACCTGAAACTTTCTATGTAGAACAAGTTGGCCTTGAACTAACAGAAATCCACCTGTCTCAGACTCTTGAGTACCAGGATTTCAAGTGTGCACCACATTCAGTTTATTTCTGATCTTTTATGAACATGAACAGTTTCATACTTGGCACTCAGAAAAATACAGATGGTACTTTGTGAAGCAGAGCTAAGAAAGGGGCTGCTTACAAAGTTTGGATTGAAAAGCTCCCCAAAAATCCTGCATTAAGAAATGTTGTCAATGCTTACAGTAAAAAAGAAAGTGAGTTCTGTTTAACAGATTTAGAAGGTTCCCCTGATGAATGATGCTACAGCTGAATTCTGGTCCAGGACTAGACAAATTACCCAAGCCCCCATTAAACTAATAGGAAATATTGACATTTAGCATGGATTTCTGTGTTGGGGTAGACAGATGGGTAACCAAACAGCTAATGGGTATGTGTTTGGGGGCAGAAAATCCCAGATATTACATGCAGAAAGAATGATAGAATTACCATTGTTCTATTTTGTCATCCCCTTGAATATGTGTACATGTATGTGTATGTATATATGCATGCATTATATGTGTATGCATATATATATACATACATACATACAACAGGCTACCTGCAAGCTTCCGAAAATTCTCCTGTCTCCGTTTCCCATCTCTCTGAAGGACAGTTAAGATCACAGATGAGTGTACCACCACATTTGGCATTATACAAGTTCTTGAGGATCATACTCAGGTCCTCATGCTCTTACTGAGCCATCACCCCACAAGCCGTAGTTAAGTGTCTTATCTACACAATCACTGGTTGATGTTAAACTACTTCATATAGGATTGGTAGGAATACACAGACTGATAGGTCTCCTGCCCATTGCTCATCTCAGTATCACATGCTAGTAGGAAAACAGGCCCTCAGTTTTCCTATGTGTGCATCCATGTGTACAACCGAATGGTACATAGGGACTCTGAAGCAAAATCCATGAGCATCTTGCCAAATGACTGAACCATAATCTAATCAAGTCTCCAAATATAATCACCCCTTCTGAGAGATGAGAAAGATAGAAAGAAAAGCTGATGAGACATCATCAGCTCACTGACACCAGAGTACAGGAACTTCTACTGAGGAAATGTCTGTATTTGTTTCACAAATAATGACATAATAAAGAAAGTGGGGGGAGGGGCTGTGACAGATGTAGAGGTCTAAGAGAATAGCTGCTTCATACAACTGGGGCATCTTTCAGGAGTGACGAAAAAGTCCTGTAAAAATATTAAATGCTAGTGAGTGGTTCACATTAAAATGATTGACATCTGTGATGTCAATTAGACTTCAATAAAAAGAGACTTAAGAAGTACAGTCAAGGAGCCAGATATATAACTCATTGCAAGAGTGCTTACCTAGCATGTGTGAAGTCCTGGACTCAACTCACAGCCCAAGAGCTACAGAGAAAATAAAAGAAATATAGCCATTAAGTGCACAGCTAGATTTTTGTCTGGCATGCCCAAATAAAGACCAATCAATGAAAACAGCTATCGGGTCAGCCAAATTACAGCCACAATTTATGCTGGCCTCAAATTAGAGTAGCCATGCTCTAAGATGGCTAAAGTAGAGTAGTCTCTACTCTACTATCAGTCTAACAAAATGTTTTCATTTTATTTTTTTTATTTTATGTCAATGAGTGCTTTGTCTGCATGTCTGCGTACCAGGTGCATGCAGGGCTACTACAGGCCAGAAGAGGAAGCCTCTGGAACTAGAACTACAGATGATTGTGAGCTGCCAGGTGAACGCTGGGAGTTGAGCCCAGGTCCTCCCAAAAAAGCTGCTAAGCCATTTCTCCTGCCCATTCTAATAGTCTTATTTCCATTGACAAAGTTGAATCCCCAAAAACTTTTGTAAGCATCACTCTTCACTACTTATTAATATTCAGACCCTTGACAGCAGAAATTCTCTTCTCCACACCTTCTATGCCTTCCATTGTCCTCTGTTTGGGGTATAATTTTTAGACTCAAGAGTTGATAGCAACAAATTCCTCTGTTGAGTGTGGTTTGAATTGGTGTGTCTCTCACTGTCAAGATCTGTGTACTCCGGTTCTACTCCTCAGGATCTTTCTAGTTCTACACCCTCCTAACATGAAGGGTTAAGGCAAAGGTCACCCAGAAACCCGTACAGGGTAGAACTGAGCACAGAACATTCCTGTGTGCCCTAGAAATTTCTAAGTAAACTTTTCTTCATTTGTAAATGTTCTTGATAAATTCTTACGAACAAATTATTTTTGTGAATGTCCCTATGTACATTGGGAGTGATTGAGCATTTAATATTTTCCAAGGATTAATGCTGCATCCCTAGTTCATCATTCTGTAATCCACTTTTGTCCTGCCCTGAAAGTCAGAATCACCCCAAAAGGTGTCTGACCAGTACTTGGCTTCTAAGCACTCATATGTCAAGAGAGACCATGTGAGTGTCTGGTATTTGTAGAATGGAGTTCTGCATATTATAAAACTGCTCCAGCAGATGACCATGAAGTAGCCTATTCTTTAAAAACCAATACAATTTTTCAATAGATGTGAGCAACATATCTTTCAATCAACCGGATTACACCAACCTCCAAATCATCTCATAGATCATCCACAATAGCTTCATGGAGCTTCGGTTCCTTGAGCCTCTAGAATCTAACTCCTCTGAACCTGGTTCTTGCTCTCTCCTTAGCTTTATTTTGCTACAACTCTGCTTCTCTTCCCTCTTGCTAGTTGAATTAGGTTTTATTTTAATTTTTTTTATCAAAATGTGTGTGAAAAGAAGCAACTTAAGGAGGAAAGGGCTTATTTTGGCTTACAGTTCGAAAGGATACAGTCCATCATTGGCAGGGAAGGTATGACAATAGGACCTGTGGCAGCTGGTCACATTGTGTCTCCAGTCAGGAAGCAAAGAGCAGTGATTGTTGGTACTCAGCTACTTTCTCCTTAGCCCAGGATCCAAGGCCATGGGATGGTGCCACCCACATTCAGAGCACATTTCCTCTCCTCAGGGAACCTCTCTGTGGACATTCTCATCAACACATGCCAAGGTGTCGTTCATGGTGCTTCTAAAGTCCTTCAAACTGACAATGAAAATTAACCACCACACTGATGTGTCCTAGTGATCTCACACCAGCTTTGGTGTCACCTGCCCTCATCAATGTCACATGACTTTGTCTTTCTGTTTCTTGAGGCAAGGACTTTTCTTCTTTCTGTTCATTCTATCAGGACTACTTCCCTGGTGAGTGAAGCTGCCCTTCCTGTCTCAATGAAAACAATCCCTGAGGCAAGCTTGTCACAACACGGGAGGCAGGGCAGGTGGGGGAGCCAAGAATTCCTCTCTTTTTATTCTAAAAATATTATTGATATTTTTTTCTTATATTTGATGTCTTCTTCTTTTTTGTCTTCAGTTTGTCATTTCCTTAGAGAAATGCTTTCTGTCCAAGCTCTCTGCAGTCTGTACACTTTTCAAAAGCTTCCTCACTCAGGAAGGCCACTTTATCCCCAAGTTGAAATACCCTCCTCAAGTCATCAGCACTCTCAAACCATCACAGCTTTAACTGACTACTTGACACAACCTAGAATCATTTCAGAACAAACTGGTTTTTTTTTTAAGATTTATTTATTTAAGCATATGAGTGTTCTATTTGCATGTATGCCTGTATGACAGAAGAGGGCATCAGATCCCCTTAGAGATGGTCATGAGCCACCATGGTTGCTGGAAACTGAACTCAGGACCTCTAGAAGAACAGCAACCTGTGCTCTTAACCACTGAGCCATCTCTCCAGCCCCCTCAGAGGAAACTCTTAATAAGGAATTCTCTAGATCAGGTTGGTCTATGGGCACATCTTTGAAATCTTGCTTGTTAATAGATGTAAGGATGCCCAGCCTGCTGTGAGCAACACCATTCCCTAGGCAAGGGGTACTGAATGGTTTAAGAGAGAAGAAAGCTAGCTAACAGCAAGCAAGTGGCATGGGTGCATTCGTTTCTCTTTGCTCTTGACTGTGGATAGGATGTGACCAGCTGTCTCATTCTTGTGCGTCTGTGACTGTCCTGCAATGAACCTGTAAACAAATAAATTCCTTCCTCCCTGTGTTGTCTTTGTCAGGGTGTTTCATCATAACAACAGCAATGAGACTAGAATACATAGGAGGCTTCAAAATTGTGAATCATTCATTCATGCATTCTGTGTGTATGCATTTGTTCCACAACTATACACAGAGGCACAACTATATGGCACACACTGACCTAAATAATTCATGGCTTCCATCACCAGAAGCCTAAACTCCTATTTTAAATATACCTGATACTCTCTGTGACTCTGTTTGTGTAAAATTGTATTAAAATAAACAAAGTAAGTAAAAAACAATTCGAACTATCTTCTGTGGAAGGCAGAAGACCACACTTTCAACAGCAGCAAACACTTCCATGTTCCCTTTCTGTACCTCCCTTAATCCCAGGGCTTCGGATGTAGGTTAGAGGGTAGTGTGCTTGCCCAGCATGCACAAAGCCCTAGGTTCCACCCGGTTACTACCTAAACCAGACAGGGTGGTACATGTAATCCCAGCATTCAAGGGGTGGAGGCAGGTGGAACAAGAGCTCAAGGTCATTTTTGGCTACACAGCCTAAGATACATGAGACTCAGTCAAAACTTTTTTAAAAAAATGTCTTTTCTGGGGTACTTTGGTTCACCATGACAAGTATACCTGGCCTGTCATGGAAGAAACTCTTACTCCCATCTCAGCAATAAGCATACAGAAATCCAATACATAATCCTCCCCCTAAAATACTGTGTTTAAAAATATACAGATGAATTAGCAATTAAACTCAGGTATGCTCACAGTGGATTATAAAGGATGAGACCTGGACTTTGGCCCTGGGACCTGGGAGGCTTGGAAATAAATGGTAAAGTCTCACATTCTTTTGGGGAGGGGAAAGAGAAATCAGATAGGCAGGCAGGGAGGGACAGAAGGAAAAAGAGAGGGAAGGAAGAGAAGAGGAGAAAGGAGTCTTATATACCATTGCCATGAGCTGTGACAAGTTTCCACGGTCACCAGATGAAGGCCACACTGAAATGGGAAAAGGGGGGAAGGAGGAGACATCATGGCATTGAACTTTTTTCCTCTTGAATGTGTTCCTATATTCTAGCACAGTGCAGGAGACAGAGTCGCTTCTCAATTTGTATTTGCCACATAAGTGAGAGGGGTGAAGTAAGGAATCCAGAAAGTAACTGCACACCAAACAAAAAGGGAAAAGAACTCAATGCAACCTAGTCTTTAATGTATTTATACAGAAGTATGGGGTTGGGAGGTAGGGGTTGGAGAGGTGGCTCAGTGGTTAAGAGCCCTGGCTGCCCTTCCAGATAGCCAAGGTTCAGTTCCCATCACCCACATGGAGATCCACAACTCTCTGTAAGTCCAGTCTGGCTTCCAGGGGCACAGCTTGTACATGGTGCATAAACACACATGCAGGCAAAACACCCATACTCATAAAATAAATAAGTTTAAAAGTGTATAGGCGTTGTTATTAAAAGAACTAGATTGGCTTGTTACACATATTAGTATATTTTATATATGTCTACGGGCACATGTATGTCTATAGATGTGTTTGTGCACACAGAAAAATAATAGAGTTATCAGTTCTCAACCCTCGGGTCATGAGCCCCACAGGGGTCCCATATCAGATATCCTGCATATCAGATGTTTACATTATGATTCATAAAAATAGTAAAATTACAGTTATGAAGTAGCAATGAAATAATGTTATGGTTTGGGTCACCACAACATGAGGAACTGAATTAAAGGGTAAGGAGGAAGGTTGAGAATCTCTGGGTTAGGAGTCTACATAAAAATCTTTGAACAAAGATCTAGGGACCAGAGCTAAGAAAGGTTTCTTTTTTATTGTTTATCTTCTGGTACCATGTGACATTTTTCATGGTGCTTATCTAGCTTTTCACATACAAAACATTCTCTGTCTACTCAGGCACATGAAGAAATAATGTTCTATCGACCTAAAATTTGCTGTGATGATTTTGAGACAAAACACATACTGTGCTCTCCACGCAGTGAGTTCTACACAAACGCAGACTGTTAATGGAATCATTCCTTCTGTTCAGGTAACAAACATGGACCCAGCCTCCTCATCACATCTTGATTGGCAGGTATTGGCAACACAATGATAATCCCGAGCCATCCCCTTTTAGAGGAGGTCCAACTGGTGGTTCAGAGAGCCAGGCAAGGTGAATAAACCCTGCGTCCTCTATGGCATGCAGGCTCGATTTCCTCCAAGACTGTGAAATTCACAGGCCTGGATAATCTTCGCCTTCTTGTGGGACTTTTTTTGGTAACTGAAACATAACAATTGGCTAAGGCAGGAGCAGAAATTTCTTTTTACAAAGAAAAAACTCTCATTCGGAGTTGCTCTCTGACTCCTCCCCAAAGTACATGACCTGCTGTTCAGTGGATTCTTTCCATACAACTTCAGCTTGTCCAGTCTGGACCGCTGTGTTCTGCAAGGCTCACCTCTCAATACACCTACCTGTTCCAGAAACATCTTCCCAGTTAACAGGAAAAAATGCAAGGGAGGTTTCTGTTTTGAGAATGCACTTGACCAATCCAGTGTGACTTGGTCCTGCAGGGTTTTTTTTTTAAATAAATATTTACTCAACAGGCACCAGGAGACTGGCACCGTTTAGTCTGTGTGTCAGAAAGGCACAAGTAATGTTTCTGCTTTGCACCAGGAAGAGCAAATACCTTGTATATCATCTCTTGTGAGGATAAGAACAGACACTTGATGGAGACAGCACCACAAAGGAGCCATTGCAACGTCATCTCGGCCTCTTTTCCATCATAGAACTACACAGCCAGAGCTCCAGGCC
This sequence comes from Psammomys obesus, assembly GCF_907164565.1. Lineage (NCBI taxonomy): Eukaryota > Metazoa > Chordata > Mammalia > Rodentia > Muridae > Psammomys > Psammomys obesus. Next base: position 13,368,637 of record NW_026589732.1, on the reverse strand, counting down.
CTAACTTGAACCTGCCACTCTCTGTTGACTGTGACTGTGACTGTGCCATCTCAGACCATATTTTCTTGGTAAGTTAAGCCTAAACTAGAAATCTCTGCAGAAACAAAGTCTGGCATAGCCTAAAAAGGAGCCTTCCCACCAGGTCTTCCCCAGAACTCTGCCAGGCAGTTGCAGCGACAACATCAGGGCAGACATTTTGTCAGCTGGCAAATACAATAGCCATGGGAGACACTGAGACCTTGCCATCGACCTCAGCATCCTGCCATGGTAACAGTAGCAGATAGGAAGAGGCTTTGCCTTACGGAGTCTCAGAGGCAAAGAGATCAAGACATCCCTCCTGAGACTGGATGTCAGCTTCCAGGCAGAAGATTAGAGGTGGCAGGAAGAATTGCCAGTGCCATAAGACATACCCTGGAGTTCCCAGGAGAGCCTCTATGCACCTCCAGCTGAATGCTAAAGTGTTAGGTCTTACAATGTGCAACTTGGGACTGAGTTTGTTTGCTTTTGTTTCTATGGTTACGTCAGGCTGGGTCCCAAGGATGGAGTGGCATCTCTCTGCTTCAAGAGAGGGATGTTCATGGATGAGACATTGAGGAGAAACACCCTGAAAGTCAAACACACAATAGCAAGCCTGGAAGATGAGGGACAGAATCCTAATTCTCTGTTTCTGCTCTGCCGGGCTGTCCTCCCTATCATCCAACGTGGAGCATTTGCTTGAGTTGCTGCAGAAGAGCCTCTGACCAGATCTTTCCACCAGAGTCCAGCGTATACACAGTCAGAAAGACGACAGCGGCACTCGAGCATCAGATAGACCCAAAATACATCAGCAGAGACCACTCCTCAGCTAGAAAGATGTGCAAGATCGACCGCGCATGCTCACTACCCACCCACCTACTCCTCTCTGTGCCCTTGAGCCCAGCATCTGAGAGAACAGCCCCTTCACAAAGTGACTCTACCCGTGGGTCACTCTCCCTCCGAGCCCTGGGTTTTCTTTTGTAGTCATGTTCTTGCTTTAAAAAATTGGACCAACCAACTTGATTGCGGAAGTGGGTACGGACAGCTAACGTTGGCCGGCGTTTGGGAGCTTTACGCGCGTGCGCCCGTTGCTGCTTTCGGCTGGAAAGATGCCGGGTCTGGCTGCCGCCAGCCCTTCCCCGCCTGAGTCTCAGGAGAAAAAGCCACAGAAGCCCTGCTGCGCCTGCCCGGAGACCACGAAGGTACGTGATGCGGGCATCACTGAGAAAGGAGAACACTGTGGGCGTCTCATTGAGGCTCACAAGGAGTGCGTGAGAGCTCTAGGATTTAAGATATGACATGGTGGCCTACTTTGTGAATGAATAATCCCTGAAGAATGAAGAAGATTAAATATTTTGGAAGTTCTTGGATGAACTTTGATAAATGGATAAAGTATTTATAATTTATTAAAAAAAAAAAAGGAAAAAAATTGGACCAACCAAAGTTTCACAAAAATAACGTTTAAAATCAACCTGTGTTTTTTCTAGTGTCTCCTGTGTGAAAAACCCCGATCTCATGACCACCCGTGCCTGGCATGAGAAGCCACCGAGCGCAGGAAAACCAGCCCTATTTGGAAGTCTTCCTAATAACTATGGAAAGCTGTCAGACGCCCCGAGGCCAGGAAGAAGGATTAATTAAGTACAGTGTCTGATCAGGGAACTAAGGACACAGTAACCGGGTGCCATTCACGTCACAGGCTGCTCCCCTGTGAAGATTCAGTGAGGGTCTCTTAACTACAACAAACAAAAGTCTGTAACTACACACTGTCAGGCCGAAGCTAGGCTTACTACTTTGGATTTCATATTTTCCTGGAGTGTTCTACAGCCTGGAAGATGGAAGCCCCCCACCCCCCACCCCCGCCTTGAGTAGCGGCTGTGTATCTAAAGTACTTGAGTCTCTGTAATGCTCTATAACCCTAATTATACTCTTCAAGGCAAACAGAGTCACCGGTGGTGTGTGCCTCATATAGCTGTGGAGGCCTTGTGTCATCTCCTAGCATGGACTATGTGATTTAAACAACAGAAATTTATTCTTTCACAGTCTGGGGGAGCTACAAGTTCAAGATCAAGGTTGTGGTGGTATTGATTCCTTCTGAGCCCTGTTAGGGAAATGTGTCCCATGCCCCTCTCACAGCTTCTGAGGCTTTCTCTAGGCTTGGAGATACATCACCCCACCTCTATCTTCCATGTGTACCCAGTTAAATGTCTCCTTATTGAGGGTGCTGTTATCTTCGATTGAGGCTTACTTTAATGACATCATCTTGACTCTATTGCCCACAAAGATTGTGTTTCTAAGATCGTGGTCTCAGGGTCTAAGAGTTAAGACTTCAGTGTCATTTGAAGTAACAAGTTTCATCCCACATTGTATTGGTTCTGATTAAATCTTGGGTGGACGCTCCCTGCTGGAGCTAGAACTTCTCTGTGGTGTGAGAGTGCAGAGCAGATGCTGAGATAAGTCCCTGTCAGTCCTCCCAGCCCCACCCCTCACTCCCCATCTCAGTGAGCATGAGCAGCAATGCCCAACTTGCCCCGGTTTTGAATGAACTAACCTTAATTCATCCGCCACCGCCGTGAGCAAGTGTCAGAGATTTATTTAACTCATTAATAAGAGAAGCAGCAAGATGTCACAACCAGATCAAAAGAGAACCTCATGAACATGCTTATCAGGAAAATCTGGAAGGCTGAAATGAATTCACAAATAAATGCAGAACAGCCAGTAGCCATGGTCTAATAACGAAGAACCGTCTCTCTGCTAGGCAAAACTCATTTGCATTTCTATGGGTCAGGATCATTTTGGTTGCTATCGGTTTCCCACAAATTACGGTTTAAAAACGATGTCAAAGACAACAAAATGCGGGGATAAGCCGGAAGGGTGCTCTGAACCCCAACTGCTTGGATTGCCTGCTCAGAGGCCACTGACCAGAGACGGGCAAGCCTCTCTCAAGTTTCAGAAACTATCAAGACAGTTGGTTGGTCCCCGTGGGGCCAGTGAGGTAGCTCAGGACATAAAGGGGCTTACCACTTCCCCTAATATTGTGGGTTCAATCCTCAGACCCAGAAGGTGGAAGGAGAGACTGACTCCTGCAAGCTGTCTTCTGACATCCATATATCTGTCATGGGGGGGAGGGGGGTGATACACCAAATAAACAAGAAAACACATCTTTAGACAATAGTGCCTCTGACCTGCTGCTTCCAAGGCCCCAGATCTGAGAGATAGCACTTCCTTCCTCAGGGACTATAGGGTTTTCTTCCTAGGAGGCCAGGCTTTTCCATATATACTATTGTGTAGTTCTCTCTCTCTCTCTCTCTCTCTCTCTCTCTCCCTCTCTCTCTCTCTCCCTCTCTCTCTCCACTCTCTGTTCTCTCTCTCCTCTCTCTCCCTCTCTTTTCCTCCTTTCCTCCCCCCTCCCCCCACCTCCAGACTGCACTCTCTCCTACCCTTCAGGACATGTTCAAGACTTGGCCCAAGTCCCAGCTGGGCATGTTTCTAGGGCCACTTCAGGCCTAGACAATCACCAGCCTCAACAGCAGTTTGTCCTGTCTTCTCTGGTCCGTCCGTCCTGGATTGTTCTCTCAGCTCCACTTACAGCTATTTGCTCCGTGACCTCAAACCTCAGCACAATCGTGAGGGTGAAGGAGCAGAAGGACAGCAGGTTCTTCCACCGGTGGTGTAGGACTGCCCCCATCCCCTGCCCCACCACACCCCACTCACCACCACCTCTCGTAGCACAGTCCCTGCTTGGAAACTGCTCTCCCCCCATAGACAAGGACTAGTCTCGGTGAAGATAAAAAGTCTCATTTATTTCTTTAGTTTAAAACATGTTGAAGGGCTATGTAGCCTCAGATATCCTGTGGGATCAGAAATGTCTGCGGTTAACTTCCTGACAGGGTAGATTCTCCTGCCTAATTCTGTCTCTTCGGCTCCGTATCAGGTATGTTCCCAAAGCATTACTCAATAGCATTCTTGCATACCAGCCTTAGTGTCTCCGAGTCACTGCCCTTTGGAAACCCAATCCTGCAGTGATAAGAAAATCAGAGAATGTAATAAGGGCTCAAGTGTATTCTTCAAATGATGCGGCCTTCATCTCTCAGTGACCCCCTGGCCTTGGTTTTCTAAACCCTACAAGAAGCATGCCTGTTGGAAATAGTAACTGCCTTTTTCCTAAGCAACAACACTCTCACAGGTTCTAGACAAGGAACAGAAGAATGGGCACGCAGAGAAGCAGAAACGAGCCTGTTACCATCCCCATCACTGCCCAGCCTTCACAGACGTGTGCTCACTCAGGTGCAGATACAAGAGAAAAGTGAGCTAGCCTTACAGCTCAGCTACAAAGAACAGGAGAGGGCCAGAGAGGGAGGCTCTTTCTCTGCTGGGCTCTAACGCTGGTTCCAATGACAAGGTGGGCGGGAACATACCCTGAGTGACCTGGGATTGCTTCTCCTCCACACGCTGCCAGACACAAGACACTGATAGCCCTGGGAAAGGCCAGTTACATTCTTTCACAGGTCAGCCTCATCCTGGCCACATCTCATAGAAGAACCGGGATCTTATTTATCAGCAACTCTGCAGCACTTAGTCCTGATAAGGTGTTCTCGACACTGCAGGTCATTGCTCAGCAAGAGACAAAAGCAGGGTGTTCTGTCTCTTGACTAGAGCACAATGTAGTACCTGAACTAATGTGGCTCGGTCCCTAGGTTGTCCTTCTGATTGCCTGCCTTGATGCTAGAAAGCTAGCAAGATTTGCTATCACCCTTCCAAAAGCTCACACTAGGTGACAAGACGAATTTATGTTCTTCTTTACTGGCTTGATGCTGGCCCCACTCCTTAGGATGTAATAGCCCACATCTCACTACACAGATAAATATGTGCCTCTTTTCTCCTGTTTATTTTTTTTTTGAAACATCATCTTGTAATGAAGCTTAGACTGACCTCAGCCTCCAGATCCTCCTGTCTCAGCCTCTCAAATACTAGAATTCTAGGCATGTGCCACCACATATGGCTCTTTATTTTATCTGAAAGGTCTCTGTGTTAGCATTTTATGAACTGAATAGGTTATATTTGGGAATGTATGTGTATATACATATATGTGTCCAATAACAATTGGTGAGAAAAGAGGCCATAAATTTGAAGGAGAAAAAGGAGAGGTATATGAGAAGTTTTGGAAGGAGAAAAGAGAAGGGAGAAATGTTGTAATTAAATTATAATCTCAAATTAGAAAAAAGGTCTTCATGTTGACTCCATAGTCCTGATCAAATTCCTTCTCTCTGAAGCTGAAGTGTCTGTCTTACTAGCATGGAGAAAAGGGTTTGTAGTTATGCCAGTATAACTGGGAGACAAGACAGCAAGTTTTTAGGGTCAAGTCATGCTGTCAACTGCTGCTCTTAATTCCACTGAACAAGAATAAGGACCACCAACCTAAATATTTTTTCATCGAATTAAAAGTCTTTATTATACGTGCACACTATAGCTAGCCCAGAAACTGCCTTTCCTGAGAAAGTGCATTTCAGTGTGCATTCCGGTCTCTCGTTACTCGTTTTCTCTGATCTAACTTGAGAGTCAGCGGTGATTTTCTAGCTCTACAGACGGAGATCTGACACAGGTGATGACTGCAGTTTCACCTGAGCAACTCTTTTCCTTTTTTTCCCTGGCAGTAACTCCCTGCCAGGGCCAGCTGTGTCCTGACATGGGTCCCGGAGCAGAAGGTTTAGCAATAAGCACATGAAATGGGCTTGAGGCGCTCTCATCAAGTTCCAGTTCTGTTGGAACATTAGCAGCAGAGCTAGCCAGGGACACTGCCGAATCTAAAGGCGTTTGCTGAAGATAGGTGGTCTCCAGCGTCTCTCTGGCTGTCTGACTTCTGAGTTGCCTTTTACAGTTGCTTTGTCCAACCGTGTGCGCAAGCGCATGTGTGTGCAGTGCCTGAGCAGCCCAGGAGAGCACTGAATCTCCTGAAGCGGGGATTCAGAGGTTTGTACTCTATCATGTAGGTTTTAGGAGCTTAATTTCTGCAAGAGTAGCCAGGCCTCAACTGCAGTCTCCTCTCCAACTCTTTCGAGCTGCTTTTTAGTACAAAGCCAACTGTAGAGGCAGTGAATAGCAATCAGTAAAGAGCTCTATCTGGCTCCTGAACACCACCCTCACCTTGGGCGGAGTGGAAGGGCCGGGTAGTGGGGTCTGGTGGAGAAGAATGAATATCTGTGATGAAACCTCAGGCCCAGAGAACATGCTGCATAGGACCTGCCTCACCTGTCCTCTGCCCTCTAGGTCTGGCTGAGACCTGGGGAAGTAAGCTCCATCTTTTATCTTTTCTCCTCACCATGCTACACACAGTGAGAAGGTTCTGGGCGAGGAGTGGTGGCGGCCACTGCTTTAGTGTCACCTAAGGTTGGTTATGGAGAGAATTGCAGTCTGTTGCCTTGTGTTCCTGTTATTTGCCACTTCTGAAGAGGGCAGCCCAGAGACTGGGGAAATGGCTTAGCTGGTGAAGCGCTTGTTGCG
>NW_026589732.1:13333571-13362114 GCF_907164565.1 Psammomys obesus | reverse complement strand
CGCAACAAGCGCTTCACCAGCTAAGCCATTTCCCCAGTCTCTGGGCTGCCCTCTTCAGAAGTGGCAAATAACAGGAACACAAGGCAACAGACTGCAATTCTCTCCATAACCAACCTTAGGTGACACTAAAGCAGTGGCCGCCACCACTCCTCGCCCAGAACCTTCTCACTGTGTGTAGCATGGTGAGGAGAAAAGATAAAAGATGGAGCTTACTTCCCCAGGTCTCAGCCAGACCTAGAGGGCAGAGGACAGGTGAGGCAGGTCCTATGCAGCATGTTCTCTGGGCCTGAGGTTTCATCACAGATATTCATTCTTCTCCACCAGACCCCACTACCCGGCCCTTCCACTCCGCCCAAGGTGAGGGTGGTGTTCAGGAGCCAGATAGAGCTCTTTACTGATTGCTATTCACTGCCTCTACAGTTGGCTTTGTACTAAAAAGCAGCTCGAAAGAGTTGGAGAGGAGACTGCAGTTGAGGCCTGGCTACTCTTGCAGAAATTAAGCTCCTAAAACCTACATGATAGAGTACAAACCTCTGAATTCCCGCTTCAGGAGATTCAGTGCTCTCCTGGGCTGCTCAGGCACTGCACACACATGCGCTTGCGCACACGGTTGGACAAAGCAACTGTAAAAGGCAACTCAGAAGTCAGACAGCCAGAGAGACGCTGGAGACCACCTATCTTCAGCAAACGCCTTTAGATTCGGCAGTGTCCCTGGCTAGCTCTGCTGCTAATGTTCCAACAGAACTGGAACTTGACGAGAGCGCCTCAAGCCCATTTCATGTGCTTACTGCTAAACCTTCTGCTCCGGGACCCGTGTCAGGACACAGCTGGCCCTGGCAGGGAGTTACTGCCAGGGAAAAAAAGGAAAAGAGTGCTCAGGTGAAACTGCAGTCATCACCTGTGTCAGATCTCCGTCTTTGGTCTCTTAATGCAGGACATGACTCTACGTGCCAGACCTCACCTGGATCCTCCCGGCGTCACCTGGACTCGCTGCCCTGGAGACACACTTTGCAGTGCCTGAGGTATTCTGCTTGCCCTGCTCGGTGCAATGGATGGATGGTGTGGCCTCACCAGGCAGTTAACCTGAGTATGTGGGCCTTCAACAGGATCTGCAACAGGGTCCTCAGCCTCCCAGTTGCCTCTGGGTGAGGGTGGAGTCAGTGCGGGTGGGGACAGTTTTATGACAGTAGGACTGACTGGTAGGTTCTTCTTGTTTGGGAGCAAATGCCCTTCCTTGTGAGGTCATGCAGGGTGAAACCGCAGGTGCAGAAGGCAATGTGGCCGGGACGGTGGGAACCGCCTCAAAGGCACAGTGTTTATCAAGCAGCGCAGCACAGTGCAGATTGGGAAGTGCGCTCTTGGCAAGCACAAGCAGAGACTGCTGTGCGACAAGGAGAAAGAGGAGAGTTGAAGGCATGAAGACTGACTGGGTCCTCGAGGGGCACCCGTGTGGAAACAGTAGACAAGGAAGGAGAGAGAGAGAGAGCAGGCGGCCAGGCAGAGTGCCCAGGGAAGTGGCTTCTGGGGAACATGGTACAGAACAGCTAGGGCTAGGACATTCCTAAGGCCCTACCCAGAGCAATATAGCTGCCAGCCACTGGGGGACTCATGGGCAGACACAGGCAGGCACCCCACTGGAGTTCAGCTGAGCAATTTCAGAAAACACAGCTGAGCAATTTTGTCCTCACAATGCCTGTCCTTAATAAGTCAGACTTTCCGGTTCACTGCCAGAGACAGGACAATGGACTCGACCTTGGCCTTCGGTTTGTCTGCGCTCACCCCATTCCTAGCAGCCAGGGAGCACAGGCCTCCTAGCTGTATACCCTCTAGGCAAGTGAGGCACTCGCATCAAGGCCCTAGTGCTTGTCTTGGGGGACAGAGACGTTCCCCCAGCCTCTGATGTAGCATGCCCTGGCCTCATGGGCATGGTCTGCAACTCTGGAATTCCCCAACTCTGGTCCAGTTGCTCCGAGGATTTGTCAAAGGCTTTAATGGAGTCTGTACCTTGACCTTAGAGACACCCAAAAACTGAGCATGCCAAAATCATTGCCAGCAGGAACCGGGCTTGTCTTCCCACCATCAGAGCCATATGCCCCTAAGCTAGCTTGCTCCTAGCAGGAGCCCATTTCTCTAATGTCACCCCTACCCCTTCTATCTTGAGCTCCACAGGCTTCCTAGATAACCTAAAATACTCCTGCCATCTCCAGCTAGTCTACAGTGGCCGAGTCTCGGGATTACAACCAGATCCTGCAGACTGTCTTAGTGTGGCCACACTTGGGTGAGCCTCCGGGAGGAAAGAATTGCTGGTCTTCTGTGGGACACTGCCACCTGCAGGGCGGAAACCGGCAGACAGGCTGATGTCTTGTTCCCATTTGGTTCCCATTTGGTTGCCTAAGGGATCACACAGGGATCAGCCACTAGCCACTGTGGTGGCCCTTTTCATTTAAACTGAAATGCATTCAGATACGTAGGACATAGGGCTGGAGAGATGGCTCGGTGGTTAAGCGCACTCGCTGCTCTTGCAGAGAATCTGGGTTTGGTTCCCAGAACTCACATCAGGCTCTGATCTGCCTATGACTCCACTTCTGGAGAATCTAACACGCTGTCAGCCTCTGAAATCACCTCTATACATGTGTGGCGCATGTGAACTCCACACACACATAAATTAAAAATAAGTTTTTAATTTAAAAAAAATTACAACTTAAAAGTCTACAATTTAAATTCTACTTCCTAGTTGCAAGGGTCCTATTTTAAATGCTCAGTGGTTAACAGGCAATGAGCAGACACCCTGTCCAGGTGCGCAAATGCCATCTACAACAACAACCCCTTTCCAGGAGCCTTCAAGAGTGACTGTTGGTACCTAAAAAAGGAGCCAAACCAGTGTCTTGCCAACCTTGTCTTTCATTTTCTGCCACCAGCTTGTTCCAGTTCCCAGAGTGCCTGGAACCCTTGCCACTGAGATGCAAGTAAAGAACGAGATAAGTACTAAGAATGTGGTTGACCGGGCTTGGTCCCCTCCGCAAACACATACTGGATACCCAGCGGGAGACTTTCCATGCTTGAACCCTCCTGGTGTGATACCCACCACAAAAGGACATTGCTGACTGGAACCAGAGTGTGTGGTCCCGTCCCCGTCCCCAACCCCACCCCACCCCACCCCAGCTCCAAGCCATGTCCTCACCAACTTAACACCCAACACGGGTCTCTAGCTTCTGGCGTTTCAGAGACCAAGGAAGGTCAAGTTTGCCGAAAGTCCTGGACTCCTCTGGCTTCTCTACACTCAGAGCTTACAGTTAGGAGAGCTCTCGTTCTCTCGTGAGCTCCCATGCAGCCCCTTGCTCCGGTTACACTCTGCTGAAGCAGTCTGCCCGTCGTGGCCTGCTAACTGGTCTTCCGTGGAGAAACCTTGACCTTCAGAGCCATACCCCACATGGCTGTTCAGCTGTGGCCTCCATCCTACTCCCGCCTTCAGTCCTCGGCTCTGAGGCTACACCCCATTGTCTTGGTCTCTGGCCTCCTGCTTAGCAGCTGGCTCATTTGCCACCCACACACAGCTTGCAGATACCCTGTTCTTTCTTCTGGCTGTGGGTAGGTCCTGCTCAGACACTGCTTCTGTGACCCACAACCCAAGGGGACAGGGATCCGACTCATACTCCATTCCTGGGCTGCTTTTGCCATAGCTGACCCAAGATGAACTGGGAGTCAAGATGTCATATCTAGTATGTATTCTAAGTTCTAGGCTTTAGAGAGTCCAAACCAATATCTTCTCTTTTCCTTGCATGGAGTCTCCACAAGAGAAACCAGGACCCTTTTTGTAGGTTTGCCTCCTCCATGTCAGACAGGATGTTTCTAATGGGCACATGCTTCCTTCAGTAAACCACTCAAAGGGGTCCTTTCCCATCAATTGGGAAGTTGCTGCTATCTTTTCCATTGGATCTGCAAAGAGTAGGTACCAAGGACCTTCTTGCTGTTTGGTAACAGAAAACAAGCTAAGACCTTGTGAGGAAGAAGAGAATGAAAAAGTGTGGAAGAAAAGTAGATGGGGAGAAAGAAAATTAACACAATTTTTCTTTTTTTAACACATTTTTTTTCTTAAATTTTGCTCCATATTGGTCTATATTCATGCCTATTCTGATACTATCTTGTTTAATAAAGAGCCCATGTGACTTGATTAACAGGCATGAAAGGCAATGCTCACAAGGAGACAACCAAGAAAATGGGAGTGTCTAAAATGGATCTGTGTTCAATTTCACAGACAGCCAAGAAAATGAAGTCTATCACTCCAGGAGGCAAGTTCACACCTGTTACAGGGGCAAGAACTGAAAAGGACTGCCACTTCCGATAGTGGAGGACTGCTTTGGCAAGAAATTGAAGAGTTTGGGAACTTGCCCTCCCCTTGCACATTGACACATTTCATATTTATGAATGAATGCTCCAGAAATATGAGGTACTTGGGTCATGGATGAGGGTTTCTTGGGGACAAAAACAGATGCAGGACACATGGCCTATACTGCTTCTTCCTACCCAGTCCCACAGGTCACAAGCAGCAGAAACTGAACACTCATGACAGAGAAAGTAATTTTCTCTGCTTGTATCCAAGAGAGAAGCAGCTATCTGTCCATCTGCCCCTTCCCACCCCCATCTCCCTCTGGAAAAGGCGAAAGAAAAGCCTTTGTTTCTTGGGAGATGATCCTAGATTCTCACCCTAACCTTTTGGAATATAAGACGACTCTCTTTAAGAGTCCTAATTTGTCTCAGGCTTTTGGAACCCGAGGGAGATCTCCAAGGTGTGGAGGGTAAAGGACTCGGGGAGGTGGGGATCAGGCAGTCCCTCCATCTTAGCCTCAACTTCCTAAGAGTTTCACCTGGGATGTTTCCTGAACTTCAATTATTTGTTCCTCAGGTTAACAGGCCACCAGGTCTGTGTCCCAGGAGTATTAAGACTCCCAAAAGTCTTTTTTTTTTTTTAGCTTTAACAAAATATAAGATAAAACAAAAGTCATCACATCGAAGTTGGACAGGGCAAACTAATAGAAGGAAAGGAGCCCAAGAGAAGACACTAGAATCAGAGACCCACTGGTTCCCACACTCTGGAGTCTCATGAAAATATTAAAAATTGAAAGCTATAATATACATGCAGAGGACCTGGCTCAGACCCAAGGTTTTCACTAAGCTGCAGAGAGTGTAGTTAGGGTGGAAATGACACCCTCACAATTTCTTGTGGGGAGGAAGGGACCCAGGAAAGTCAGCTCTGACCACACAACTTTGACTGCAGAAATTTCACTTTGTGGAATCGTGACGAAGATAAAGCATAAAGTCAAGAAGAGATACAAAAATTACATTTGCAGGATGGCTGAGATTGATGGACCTGAAAGCAAACCGCAAAGGAAGCGATGCAGCGGAAGCGGCAGAGCTAGAGTGACAGGCCCCAGAGCTGAGCTTGGAGACCCTCTGGAGGGGCATGGCGAACTGCCCACCCTGCTGCCCACACCGAAAAACTACAACCTGTGTTTCTTAGCTTTTTTTTTCTGTAAGTTGTAAAGCTGGAAACAGAGCAAATGGCAGGGTTTTTTTGTGTTTTTTTTTTTTTCCTCTCCCTCAGTTCAGCCAGTTTGTGTCAATGTTTTGGTCTTTCAGTTTTCCTTTGAGGATGTCTCCGATAACGAACCTGAGAGAACAGTTGTGACTACAGACCTAAGCTCATGGGGTACTATTGCACTGTGCTACACTGTTTTAAAATGATCCTTCTATACCCTGATCTGGAATACTTTTCATTGCCTACTTAAATGAAAACTGCAAAACACAGCTCTCGCTCCAAAAAGAATAAGATAATTTGTTCTGAGCAAAAGATGAGTTACCAACGCCCAGAAACTCACATGAAAGTTAAGTGTGATATAACTCTCCTCCATGGAAGAGGTTACGTGAATGTTGATACATATAGAACAAAATGTCATAGATGGATGCGGGTTTACCCCATACCGTGGTGGGGACACTAGAAAAATAGTCCTGGAAGGGAAGGGACACCTCTTCAAAGGACTGAGGCTCAGTTTGGGGGTGGGTGGGAGTAACAATGGCATTAGGTCAGACTCAGAGCCTGGTCACTAATGGCTTTTAAGGGGGACAAGTTAGCTGGAGGTCATTTTGGCACTTGATCTACAATACTCCCGTCTCCCAGTCTGGATTTCTGATTGGTCAGTTGCTACAGAATCTTTCATGTGGATGTCTTTTTTCCGGGAACTGCAATTCACAGAACAGGAGAAGACATGGAGACTCGGCAATACTGTCTTTAGAAGAGTACAGGTGAGAAGAGTTTAAATTCAAGAAGAGAGTGCAGGCCCAGCTCGGTGTCAACGGGAATATGAAGTTCCGTGGGTTTATGCTAAGTTACAGACTGCATCCGCTTGTGGACAAGGGCTGTGATAGGAACAAATGGAAGTATTTTCTTAGGGACTCAGGTTTATTCACTCAACAAATATATTGTCTACTCTGTGTCAGGCACTGTATCCCTCCCAGCCCTTCCGTGCTGAGCAGCAGCCTCGGCACCATAGGAATTGCTCTCCAGTGGTAGGGGTGAGGGCGTTATAGTCAGCCATAAATGTGTCTCCCAATGTCAGGAAGCAGAAATGCCTTGTTGAAAAACCTAAACTTGATGTCTCAGAGACAGGGCTGCTATTTTAAATGGGGTGATGGGGAAGGCTTCTCTTAAGGTACAGTAACTGAGCAGAGACCCAAAAAGGGTGCCAATCAAAGTGCTTTCGTGGCAAGCAACCATTTTGTGGTTCATTTCTATTCTCTCTCCAGGGACTCCATAGCACCCCAAACCCAACCCTAGCACTTTCTGTGTATCTTCTAGTGTAAGAAGACACCTGGGTCAATAGCCAGTCATCTTAGTTTCTCTGCATTCCAAAAAATGATATTGGGCAACAAAAATTGGTAAAGGAAAATGGATTTATTTACAGTTTGGACAAAAGAGATGAAGACTTTGATTTTCTCCTGCAGTGCCCTGTAGTGTGTGTCACCTTTTATATGTGCACAGAGACACACATACACAGGAAGTGTAAGAGAGGATGCTGCTAGGTGCAAGGCTCTGGTGTCCGGCTCTCCAGGGACCTCCTGGAGAAGTGCTAATTCCTGTTTATTTCCTCGGGGTTCGAGGATACAGTATTCTGCCACAGAGCAGAGGTCTAGCTACCATCTACCCTTTTCCTACTGGAAACGCACCATTGCTGTTAATTGCATAGAACAGCCCTGTTCTGGAAAATGTGTAGTATGAGAATGTGAAGTACGCAATCTGAAGAGGCGCATTCCAGGCTCAGCTCCTGCTTTTCTATTGTGTGACCTTGACCCTGTGTAACTCAAACAAGGATTTTACCTATCCCACAAAAACAATTCATTTTAAAGACTTCATTGGTGTCGGTACAGAAGTGTTAAATCTGTATCTTACTGTTATCGGTTTCTTGAGACAGGATTTCTCAGACAGCTTTGGCTGTCCTGAGTTCTGTTTGTAGACCAGGCTGGCCTCAAACTCACAGAGATCCTCTTGCCTCTCCATGCTCGTCCTTCTTACTGTTATCGTTATTGCTACTAACTTGAGAGTCAGCTCTTGTTGAACTTGGAGGGTTCTTTTCCCAATGTGTACCAAGTATAATTAACAAATAAAGCTTTCATATATTTAAGATACAGTGTGATGTTTTGATATATGGACTGTGAGATGAATATCAAAATCAGGCTCATTGATATTAGGACCACAACTTAGCTTGTGTGTTGGAAGGATAATATCTAAAATCTACCACCTTAGCATATTTCAAGTGTCAGTAATTATTACCAGCTGAAGTCACTCATTATGCTATCAGGTGTCGAGTTAATTCATCTTGTGACTGATACTTCTTCCCTGCAATGGAGATCTCTCCACTTCTCACACACCCTGATTGATGGAATGGTATGTATCCCACTGCATGTTCCCATGAATTGAACTTTTTTAGGTTACACGCGTGACTGAGCATCCTTGTTTCCAGTTTCTATGACAAAATACCCTGACAAAAATAAACTTGGAGACAGAGGGGTTATTTCAGCTCACAACTCCAAGGTATTGCAGAGAAGTCAAGGAACAACTGCTCACATGACATCCACAGTCAAAAGTGAGAATGAGTGCATGCGTGCACGCCAGTTTGCTCACTTTCTTTTTTAAGATTTATTTATACAGTGTTCTGCCTGCATGTGTACCTGCATGCCAGAAGAGGGCGCTGGATCTCACTATAGATGGTTATGAGCCACCATATGGTTGCTGGGAATTGGACTCCGGACCTTTGGGGAAACAGCATCTCCCCAGGCCAAGTTTGCTCACTTTCTGCCTATGGATTTTGTCACTCAAACGTGCAGGGTAGGTCTTCCCACCTTAAAGTAATGAGAAAAATCTGCCATGGGCCACCCTGATCAACAGTCCTCCACTGAGACCCTCTCACCAGGTGATTCTAGAATGTGTCAGGTTGAAAAAACTTCCCAGGGAAGTTTGGTGTCTTTCTGCACCAGGCCTCTTTCACTTAGCCAGTGTTCTTTATAGTTTACCCATGTTAACATCAGATATCAAGATTTTCTTTTTTAGGGGTAGGTTTTGTTCCATTACATTTACTCCACATTTTTTCATTCAAGCATGGGGACAATTGGGTTGTTTCCATGTCTTGGAGAATAACACTGCAGTGGACATGGTCACACAGACACTTCTTTGAGATACTGATACTGGTTCCTTTGGCTTGTACCCAGAATTAGCCATATGATCATAGAATAGTTTTATTTGTAATGTCTTGAGGTGCTTCTATACTGCTTTGCACAATGGCTCTACCGATTTGCATTCCTACAAGCAATGTATGAATTTTCTCCATGTCCTAAGCAACACTTGCTTTCTTTTCACAGTTTGATAACTCTCTGTCTTAGCTCTTCATTTTTATAACAGAACAACTGAGGCAGACCAACTAATCAGTTTTTTAAATGTTCTGTTGTGGAGAATTCACCAGAGAAGGATGCTTAGACATGGATTTAAGCCAATAGAAAGTATTTATTAGCTGGCGCGTGACTGGGCGTTCAGAATCCCAGCGTAGCCCTGAGCCTTTCTCGGGATGAGCTTTTAAGCACAAAAACCATGTTCTGAGTTGACGAGCTTTACATAACAAGAACAGTTAACCAGAAAAAAAAAAAACTTTAAAAAAAATTTCCTTTATCTCACGAGAAGTAAGTCTAATAAACCTTTTCAATTTTTAATAATTTCTTTTTTTTTTTTTTTTTTTTTTTTTTCCTGAGACAAAGTTTCTCTCTGTAGCCTTGGCTATCCTGGACTCAATTTGTACTTGAGGCTGAGCTCAGAACTCAAAGAGATCCACCTGCCTCTGCCTCCTCAAGTGCTGGGATTATAGAAGTGTGCTACCAAGCCCGGATTGTAGGATAATTTCTGCAAAGGAATCTAAGTGTTGTTTCAATTCAGAAACAAAAACATTTAACCTCTAGGTTCTGATCAAGCTGTCTGCCTAATTTGGAAAGCATCAGAGAAGGCAAACTGAGTCAAACCATTGGTACATGCCCACCAGTTAGGCTCAGGGGCTGGGTAATATTGCTGTTATCCAGATGAACCTCTCCATAAGGCAGAATAGCAGGCATCAGAATAAGAGGAAGTTCCTAGATTAAAAGTTTTGGATATTAGACAATTTTTAACCCTTTCTAAGTCCTTTAATATGATTTTGGGCTGCCCCAGCCACAAGTTTTGTCAGCCAGTGGACTGACAGTCTGGCTAGTTCCTATGTACTACAGGGACTGGGCATCTAAACATAACCAGCAATCCTGGCTTATTTCTGTCTAGGAAACTCTATCCCCAAAGTCCCTTCTTGTGGCATAGAATGTGAATCCCCAGGTTATTTTCTCTTTCACAAAGGCCAGAAACTTTTTAAAGGAGTTTTTCAGGAAGCCTCAGTTTTATAACTCCAATTTTTGCAATTGCCCTTGTTTGGGGCAATTAGGGGGCCCAGCTATAGGGCATGCATAAAATTATAAACTCTGTATTTTTATCTCAAAAGGTAAATTCCCATATCTTTCTCCTTGTTCATACAATCAGACACTTAAAGTAGGCATATCAGCAAGTAAAAGGTCAAGATGAAACATGGGTTGCTGGTCTACAGTCCCTGTATCTGTCTTCCTCAGTTTCCAGTCCAGGCCTGGGGGCTGTGGGTATTGGACAATGAACCTGTATTTATACCAAACACAAGTCTCAGGAGGAGGTAAAGGAGCAGAGAATGGAAGGGCCCAAGGCCCAATGAAAACTTACATCTACATAGTTATGAGATAGTCCTTTAGGTGCATCTGTGGCTTCCGCTTTTTTGATCTGAGTGAGGTAGAGCCATGGTGTAATGCTAGCTACCTTCATCATAGGAGTGGAGAGAATCACCTTTTTAGGGTCCTTTTCAGATTAGTTCCAGTGCCCTTTGGATATTTGCTTGACCCCGATGGGACCATTAGACTCAAATGAGGGGAAATTGGCAGTGGACTCAGAGGTCAGCTAAGGTCTCTTGGATAGCCTGTGTGAAGAATTGGACGGCCTGTAGTGACTGAAAAGTAATGTTTAGAGAGTTATGCCAACTGCTGGTCTCTGAGCCTGGGAAACAGTGTGGGAAGTCTTCTAAACATAATCTCAAAGCCAGGTAAATCCCTCCCTATATGGGGTGTAGCAGGCTGAAGCAAAACAAAAGAAGAGGTTTTGTTGGACTCCAAAATGAGCGTTTTGTTAAGAGTTTTTTAATGTCTTATTTTTTAACCTGTCCAGAACTTTAAGGTCTATAGGCTGTTGGTATAATGTTCTTGAGGAACGTATACAATTTACCCTTATTCATTCAAATGCTGATTTCTCTACCCCACTATCCTGTTTCCATCCAGACATTACATTGTGGTGCTTATTCTAAGCACCACCTGTCTCGTTTGTGTAAACATGCCACCATTTGTTCTCTGTATTGACAATAAAACAACCAGCCAGCGCTGAGCAATGGAGAGAGTAGGGTGGGATATCCTAAACCGGAGGGGAGGAGAGAGAAGTGAGTGGGAGAAGGGTTCTGAAAAGAGAGATCTCAGAGGAGAAGACCTGGAAACACCAGGAGAGATGAACCAGACATAAGATATGGCTAAAAAGCAAGTATAATGTGGCAAGTCTGAATGGGAGGAAGCTATGCGGGGTTAGAGGTTTAGGATGAAGTAACTATTGCCCAGCATTGTGCTCTAGGTTAATTAAATAAATCTTTGTGTGGTGATTTTGGTACACAGCTGGTTTAGAAATAACCTCTGTTTAACTAAAAGTTAAATAAATATTAAATATTAATAACAATATGCAAAATGAAGTTTTTAATCCATGTCTGAAGCTTTAGCTATTAATTGAGTGGTTTTGGCTATGGGCACCAGGCCACTGTTGGACCCCATTGCTAGGGGGAGGCCAAGTCAGAGGACCAGTTCCTGGAGGAGGTTCTTCCTAGATACTATTTGAGCAGCTTCAACCTGGGTGGGAACGCTTTTTCACCTCCAAAAAAAGGTACCTATAAAACTAGCAAGTACTTGTATCTTCCCCTGGCACGGCAGATCTCGGTGTAGTAAATTTTTCCAGAGTTCAGTAGGATCTTGGTCTCTTATTCAGACCACTTCCTGCGTAAGGGCTCTCTGTTTTGAATTTACTTGAGCACAAACCGGGCACCTGACTCAGACACCCCATGCTAGGCTGTCCAGTCTAGAAATAACACACCTTTGTCTGAGCAACTCAAAATTTTGTAGACCCTGGATGAGCAGTCTGGTGACGGTCAATTACCAGAGTCCTGACAGTTGTTTCTTGGAGAATGATCTTTCCCTCTAGTGTCTTCCTCCAATCTTTGTGTTTGAGTTGTCCTTTTTTTGTTTTGTTTTGTTTGTTTTTACCATGGAGTCTCAGGTACACCAGGCCTCGGTAAGTTTTCAGAATTTCAAGGCCACACTGGTCTTAGGACTGTTGAGCAGCCAGGTCAGCAGCCTGGCAATGGGAGACAGCAAGTTAGCGGGAAAGCCAAATATCCTCCAGGAGGACCAAGATTTTTTAAGGTCCTTTTTCCTAGTGGTGAGAAGCGCTCTGGCTCTCACTCCTCTCTTCTAGATCACATTCTGGGCATGCCCACTAATAAAGACATACTGCATGACAGTCTGTGTAGATGGTGGTGGCCTTTCCTTTTCCCCATCTGAGAGCCTGGGTCAGACCAATCAGTTCCGCTTTCCTGGCTAAGGTGCCTGGCCTGAGCCCAGACCATTTTGGTTAAAGTAACTGTTGAAGCTCCCACCCTGGTTTCATCTTTTCACCCCATGACAGCCATGGATGAACACCTGCATCGTCAGGCAAAACGGTAATAACTAAATTGATGGTGGTGGGTTTTTCAAACCAGCCTCAAGGGTGGGCCAGGAGGAGGGTCTGGGTCACATGGCCATTAGCCGGCCAGCATGCTGGTGCTCCTGAGAGGAGGGCTTTAACCACACCGTGGATGCTGTGAGTAGAAGATCCCGACCTAGATTTTACTTGTCTATCATTAAACTAGCTGTAACCTCCACAGCTTTTGGACAGGTGGGGCTATCCTGTGGCTACAGGAGCCAATTGTTTGGACAAGTATATTATAGGTGTTCCCATGGCCTCAAAGTTTGGGCTAAAACCCCTTTTGTCTTTTGTTTAGGCTCAGTCCAGATCAGGGCTCAGTGCCCCCTTTGTGCAGGTGTGTGGTGGTCTTGCTATTTCTATCAACTCTGGTACCCAGAGGCAGCAGTATCCAGCTGCACCTACGAACTTCTGAACCTGTCTCTTAGTCTTTGGAGTCGGGACCCGCAGGGTGATGGCAGCAATCCCACTGTGAGAGGGGCTCCTTTTGTCTCCCCTCAGCTGCTAGCCAAGATAGGTAGTCTCCGATGTACAAAGTTGGGCTTTCTTAGCTGACATTCACTAGTCCACGGTCAACAACTGTCAGCAGTCCTTCAGTGGCCCTTGATAATCTATTCCCCCATGAAACCTCTGACAGAAGGGCAGGAAGCCCGCATTTAGTGCCCTTACATGCTGGGGCAACCTGGTGCAGGTATGTTGTCGTAACCTTTCTTGGGTCCGTCCATTTAAAAGCCTGGACACGGATGTAAGCCAACCGAAAGTCTTTATTAGCCTGCCAGCAACTACACTGGGCATTTAGGATCCCAGTGTAGCCCTGAGCCTTTCTTAGGGTAAGCTTTTAAGCACAAAAACCATGTTCTGAGCTGATGTACTTCAATTAACAGGAACAGTTAGCCAGTAGCAGAACTACAGAAAAGAAACAAAAAAAAAAAAAAAAAAAAAAAGCAAGATTAGCGCATTTAGAGACTTCCTCAGACCTATATAGACTTTGATGGATTAGGTCTTTGTTTTCATTTTGGCTGGTGGTACTGTACATGCTGAGCTTTACAGCATGAGTGGCACTTCATCATGGAGTCAGTGGTGCTAAGGTCTCAGCCCCTGTTACAGTTGATTTCAGATCATAATTCCGGAAGTCCAAAGTTGAGGGCCTGCTTCTGGTGATAGCCTTCTCACAGCAGAATTTCTAGACAGTGCAGAGTCCATGAGCCGAGCAGCAGGGAGTGTGGCTCCACCTTATAAAGACGCCAGATGTCATCACTGGGCTCCACCCTTGTGAATTTACTCTGCCCTTATCATTCCCAAAGGCCCTACCCTCTCAACACCTCACAACAGTAACTTAGTTTCAACACACAAAGCCTCCAGAGACACTCAAACCATATGAAAGCCATATCACCATCCAATCAAGAGTCAGGGACCATTTCTGACATGAACTCATGGGCTGGCTCTATGATCACCTCCCCCTGAGGGGGGAACAGCCTTACCAGGCAACAGAAGAAGACAATGCAGCCACTCCTGATGAGTCCTGATAGACTACGGTCAGATGGAAGGGGAGGAGGACCTCCCCTATCAGTGGACTGGGGGAAGGGCATTGGAGAAGAAGAGGGAGGGAGGAAAGGTGGGACTGGGAGGAGGTGGGGGAGGGGACTACAGCTGGGATACAAAGTGAATAAACTATAATTAATTTTAAAAAACAGTTTAAAAAAAAAGACTAAGGCTCATTCTCATTGTGAATGCTACTATACATGGTGCAAGGTCACGTGTTTCCAGGCTCTTGGGCTCTTACCGAAATAAAAACGCTCACATATCCGCAAAAGTAGCAGGGAAATTTTATTTAAAGCAATAGAAAGTACGAGCACTCTATAAGGACATAACGGACCATATGAGTGAAGATACTTAAGATTATGGTTTGGGGCTTCTATGAGACTTGGGAGAAGAGTTTGTTATTAAGAGGTGTAACATGGGTGGTTCTCCTTTTATTTATAGATTAGGTCATATCATTCATGGCACATGTCCCTTACCATAATGTCTGAATTTCCCTGTTCAGTTTGATTTGGTACAGGTTTAGGAGTTTTGATTTTTTTTTTTTTTTTTTTTTTTTTTTTTTTTTTTTTTTTTTTTTTTTGACAGCGTCTCGCTGTTTAACCCCGGCTGGCCTGGAATTTAATATGTAGACTGGGGTGGCCTCAAACGTGAAGAGATCCTCCTGCCTCCACTAGCACATCAAGGGCGGCATAAGTTGGTAAGTAGGGACAGCTCCCTGAAAGTTGACTGAGACCCAGTTTTCCTTCCTGCACATCGAGTGAACAACAGTTCAGGCTGGACCAACCCTTCTACTCTCCATTCCCAGACACGCCGAGAATATATTTAATAGGAACTAAGTTTGACAGCTACTAGGAGAGGAGAGACATCTTATTGCCTGGAAAAAACCACTACAGGTATAACCCAATGCAGGGAGGGGTTCAGTGTTATCTGTTGCATTGTTGAGGGTGAGATGTGCTAGTACATGCAGGTAAAAAAGCTGGGGTGACAAATGCAATAGAATGGAGTTGGGGGAGAGGTGATCCAAGCCAAGCAGAGTCCCAGGTCACTAAGCCATTCCCTATGTTTGCCTGCATCCGTGTAATCTTTGGAGAAAAAAAAAAATGTCTAATCAGATTTTTTTTTTTAGTCATTTTTATTGGGTTACTTATGGACTTTGCTTTTTTTTTTTTTTTTTTTTTTTTTTTTTTTTTTTTTTTTTTTTTTTTAGGTAGTATCTCTTGTAGCCTAGTTTGGACACATAAGCTCCATGTATGATCTTGAACACCTGATTCTCCTCCCTCTGCTTCCTGTGTTGGGATTACAGGTGTTCAAGATACTTGTTAAGCAATCCATAGGCACTCCCACTCCATAATGCATTTTTGTTGTTTCCCTTCTTGTGAGGATTCCCACTCCCTTTAGATCTATTATTTTTGCTGATTATTATGTTGGTGTCAAATCCAAAACCAATGTCACGGCACTTACCCCTGTCTTCTTTCAGGAGTTTGCTTATGGTTTCAGGTGCTTATGCTTAATTCATTCTGAATGATATTTGTTGGTGCTAGGGTGTGTGCACGCATGCTTAGCGTGAGACAGAGCCTGTAGGCATGCTGATCATTTTTCCCTTGGTATTTACCAAACTTTTTTCCCATTTGTACATTTGCCACTCCTTTGTTAACAATTAGTTGACATGTATGCACATAGATTTATTCCTAGCCTTTCTGCTCTACTTCGCTGGCCTCTGGGTCTGCTTTTGTGTTCTATCTATTTTTACTATTATTATTTTTAAGTTAATTTTTAAAATAATAAAATATTTGAAAACAAAACTGTATTTATAAGGAATGAATGCTAAGCAGCTTTTCCTCATGGCGTATTTCTATTTTTTATACAATATATTTTGATTGTACTCTCTCTTCCCCAATTTCTCCCAAATCCTCTCCATTTCCCTACCAACCTGTTACAGTTACAGTTCTGTAGCCTTGAAGAGAAACCATGACCAAGTCAACTCACAAAAGAAAACATTTAACTGAGGTCTTGCTTACAGTTTTAGTGGGTTAATCTGTGATTATTCTGAGAAACAGGCAAGCGTAGCACTAAAGCAGTAGCTGAAAACTTTACATACTGGCAGCAGGCAGCAGGCAGAGGGATGCTGGACCTGGTGTGGGGTTTTGAGACGTCAAAGCCTACCCCCAGTGACACTGCCTAACAAGGTCACACATGCTAATCATTCCCAAACAGTTCCACTAACTGGAGACCAATTATTCAAATATATGAGCCTAAGGGGACCATTTTCATTCAAACCACCACATCACCCAACTTCCTGTTCTTTCAAAAGAAAGAAGGCAGGCCCCGAACTCACAAAGAGGTGCCTATTTCTGCCTCCCAAGTACTTTAATCTAACACTTAGATTAAAGGTGTGCACCACCACACCTGGATAGCTCCAATTTCTTTTATTACAATCCTTTGTTGAACATTTGCCTTTTTGTTTTTGTTTTTTTCAAGACAGGGTTTCTTTGTGTAGCCTTGGCTGTTCTGAACTTACTTTGTAGACCAGGCTGGCCTCAAACTCACAGAGATCCGCCTGCCTTTCTGCCTCCCCGAGTGCTGGGATTACAGGCATGTGCCATTGAGCCCAGCCAAACATTTGCCATTTTAAAATAATGTGTACATAGAAGTTTCAGTTAGTTCTCTGCTATAACCAAGTCTTAGGCAACAAAAGAGTATGTTTTAATTTTGCAAATATCTTCATCTCCACATGCTGTTGCCTTTGCAAGGGTGAGAGGAACAGTTCATTCCAAACTAACTCAAAGTTTCAAAGAGAACAGAGCCCTCTCTGGATACAGTCACACATCTGGCGAGGGCTACCCTGGGCAAGATGATTACTCCTCATTCAAAAGGCAAATGGGATAGACCTTGGAAGATGGAGAAAACAGGGAACAGGACAGGAAACAGAGGACAGAGATCCTCTGAAAGTCTCTACCCAGCAGGGTATTAAAGCAGCAGATGCTGAAACTCACAGCCAAACTTTGGGCAGAGTGCAGGGAATCTTATGAAAGAAGGGGGAGATAGAAAGACCTGGAGGGGACTGGACCTCCACAAGGATAGCAACAGAACCAAAAATCTGGGCCCAGGGGTCTTTTCTGAGACTGATACTCCAACCAAGGACCATGCATGGAGATAACCTAGAACCCCTGCACAGATGTAGCCCATGGCAGCTCAGTCTCCATGGGTTTCCTAGTAAGGTGAACAGGGGCTGTCTCTGACATGAATTCAGTGGCAGGCTCTCTGATCAACTCCCCCTAAGGGGGAAGCAGCCTTACCAGGCCACAGAGGAAGACAATGCAGCCAGTCCTGATGAGACCTGATAAGCTAGGATCAGATGGAAGGGGAGGAGGACCTTCCCTATCAGTGGACTGGGAAAGGGGCATAGGAGAAGAAGATGGAGGGAGGGAGGGTGGAATTGGGAGGAGATGGGGGAGGGTGCTACAGCTGGATACAAAGCCAATAAATTGTAATAAAAATATTTTTAAAACTAAAAAAATAACAATAACTGAAGCTCACCTTACTCCAACATTTTTGAAAATGTACAGTACCAAGAGAAGTAGAATTGAGGTTGTTTTGTGCTTCCCAGGATCCTTCGCTTCTTTATTCTTCCACCCAGGTCAGGGGACTGGCTCCTTCCTACTTCTTACGATTCTGGCTTTCAATTACAGTACACTGCACCCGAGCCCCAAGGGTAGCAGACACATCACTTGAACCAGACAAATCGGAGCTCATCTCTGGAATTTGTGCCTTTCCTCCTTAGGCTGTGGACAAAAGGACATTTTTGTAGAGGTGGTGAGACTTGTACCCCACCATTGAGTAGAGGCAGAAATATCAGAGCAAGCACATGAACCGAAGGTATTCTGGGAGGAGGAGTGCATGGGTCCATCCTCTTATGCCACAGCTGGCCTGTGGGGACAATCTTGGGGGTTGTTTTGATTTGTGGTGGGGTTTTTGTTTTTGTTTTTGTTTTGGGGGTTTTGGTTTGGTTTGATTTAGTTCTGGGTTTTCAAGACAGGGTCTCTCTGGGTAGCACGGGCTGCCCTGTAACTCTAGACCCGCCTGACCCCAAACTCAGAGATCCAAGTGGACCTCTGACTCCCAAGTGGTGAGATTAAAGACATGTGCTACCACCTGGCCAATTTCTAGTTTTGTTTCTTTTTAATATAATTTTGATTTTTATGTGCTTTAGTATGAAGGTGTCAGATCCCTTGGAATTGGCGTTACAGACAGCTGTGAGCTGCCATGTAGGTGCTGAGAATCGAACCCAGGCACTTTGGAAGAGCAGAGAGTGCTCTTAACCACTGCGCCATCTCTCCACAATTTCTCTGTTTTTGCTTTTGTTGTTTTGTTGTTGTTGTTGTTGTTTTAAACTGGGCTTTCTGTTGCTTGCATCAGAGTCATGAATAATGCAATATGACCCTTTGAAAGAAGGAAATATAAACCCATACGTAAACCCATCCAGCTATCCATTCACCCATCCATTCATCGATCCATTTTACTAGTTAGCTACCGCTACCCAGCCTACCACATGTCCATTTATTCAGACATGTATCTTAACTGTTTAACAGTTCACCCGTTGATAAACATTTGCTACCTTTTGTGCTAGGTGCTGTGCCTCTAAAGACAAAGAATTTGGGCCTCATTTTTAACTTCAATGACTAGAGGTTTAAAAAGAGATAAACAGATCATCAAAGCAATACCATAAAGTGTTAGAAGTGTCAGGACAAATGTGTGATTCATTCAATGATTCCATTAAAAAAAAAAGTGGTAGAGTGAGGGTGGGGTTCATGAAGGAAGGAAGGAGAGAAAAGAAAAGAAAAGAAAAAAAGAAAAAAGGAAGCAAGCTGTGGAGTAGAGGAATCACCTGTGCTATGTAGAAAGTGCTAAAAAGACAGAGTTGGTGAGGAGTTAGGTCAAGGTCTTAGGTATTGCTAAAGGGAGTGGTAAGATTGAGGTCAGGAGTCAACAAAACTGCAAACAGCTCTGGTCAGAACAAGTGTTTCAAAAAGGACTGAAATCAAAGAAATGGCAAGTAGCTGAGTGAGGTGGTGCACACCTTTAATCTCAGCACTTGGGAGACAGAAGTAGACAGATTTCTGAGAGCTCCAGGCCAGCCTGGTGCCCATGGATGCAGAAGAGGCAACCAGAGGTCCCAGTTGAAATCAAAGGACAGACCTCCAGGATAGGAGGCCGAGGAAGAACCTGGCAGCTGGGGAAAAGCCCTAAAAAGGTCTGTTCCCTCAACAGACACATGTTGAGTAGCAGTTATATTTGAGGTCTGGGGATCCCAACCTGAGGAAGAGAAGAAACCAATGACAACAAGGCTATGCAATAACTTTAATATAGTGTGATAAGAGCAAGAACAGAGGGAAATTCAGAGTTGCTGGAGTGCACAGGAGAGGATCTAACCCCGCACCTATCAGAGACAATGTCAACAAAGGTGATGACAGAGTGGAATTGCAAAGGCTGAATCAGAGTTGTCTAGGTAAGCCTGGGTGCTCTAAGGGGTGCCAGCATGTGCCAGGCAGCTGGCGCATCACGAGCAACGGCAAGGAATCAAGCGGCTGGAAGCTATCAGTCAGGGATGAGGGAGAAGATTGGCTGCAGGTGACAGGAGAGGAGAGCAATGACTTCACCCTGAAGGCCAGAGAGAGCCACTGAAGTGTTTCACAAATGAATGATACACCAGGAAGTGAATTTAACTGAGAATCAAGTTGTTACAATGATGGAAACAAAACGGGGGATTGGACACCAAGAAAGTGGTGGATCAGAATGAGGAAGAATAAGCAAAACAGGAGGAAGACTCAGCTTGGAGGAGAGCAGGAAGGAAGTCAGAAAGAGCAACACCACTGTTAAAAACAGTGACTAGGGCTAGAGCGATGGCTCATCAGTTACCTGGGTTCAGATCTCAGCACCTACGTGTTACCTCATAACCATCCTTAACTCCAGTTCCAGAGGCTCCAGTGCCACCTTCTGTCCCTGTGGGTACCAGGGACACATGTGGTGCACAGACACACATGCAGAAATATATACTCTGTGTATATATTTATATAAATATATATATATATGTAATATGTGCACTCATACACATAAAATAAGTTTAGAAGCCAAGACTAGAGTAGAAATCCATATTTCTCAATGGGAAAGTGTTCTCCAGGGGCTGGAAAGACAGCTCAGTAGTAAAGAGCACTCAGTACCTGGGTTTTCTTCCCAGCACCTACCTATCTGTAACCATCTATTCACAACCATCTGTAACTCCAGTCCCAAGGAATCCAACAGCCTTTTCTGGCCTCTGTGGGCACCACGTATGTGTGTGGTACACAAGGCATACATGCAGACAAAACAGCCATACACATACAATTAAATAAAAAAATTAATTTAAGCTACTTAAAAAATGTCAAGGAACTAGAAAGATGATTCAGTGGCTAAGAGTACTTAGTGTTCTTGGACCTGGATTCAGTTCTCAGCACCCACATGGCAGCTCACAACCATCTGTAACGCTAGTTCCACATGACCTGATGCCCTCTTCTGACCTCCTTGGGAACTGCACACAAATAGCATGTATACATACAGGAAGGCAAAAGACTAATACACATAAAAGTATTTCTACAAAACTGTCAAGTGAACTTGGCTGTGGTGGCACATACCTTGAATCCCAGCACTCAGGAGACAGAGGCAGGAAGAACACAATGATCTTAAAGCTATTCTGGTCTACAAAGAAAATTCCAGGCCATTCCGGTCTACACAGTGAGTTCCAAGTTATCCTGTCCTATGTAAAGAACTGCAGGGCAGCAAGAACTACAGCCAGCTACATAGCAAGACCAAAAAAAAAAAAAAAAATTTACCACGTGAAAAATGATTGAGAGGCACTATTTCACAATATGTGTGACACTTTAAAGTGTGCTGGATGTGCACGGCTGTCCACACACTTAGAAAAGTCTAAAGGAAAAAGGAAGATAAGCGCAAGATAGCTTATCCCCAGTGTTGAGATTCCAGGTAACTCTTTCTCTATTTTATGTCTTTCTGCATTTTATTCTTCAGTTTATTTATCATTTTATTCTTCAGTTGATATGCCCAATCTTTATAATCAGAAAGATCTGTAAAGCTATTTTTATTTTGAAAAAATAAAAAATAAATCTAAGCAAGGGCTGACAAGATGGCTCAGTAGGTAAAATGCTTGCCCTGCAAGAACAGAGACCTGAGCTCAATCCTCAGAACCCAAGGAAATAAATCAGGCATGATGGCACTTGGTTATAATCTCAGTGCTGGAGACACAGAAACAGGAAGATCCCTGGAGCTTGCTGACCAGACAGCCTAGCCTGCTTGGCAAGTTCCAGACCAGTGAGGGGACCTGCCTCAATTTAAAAAAAGGGGGGAATGGATGGATATGTACACATGCTCACATGCATGCACATAAACACACACACACATACACACACACATACGCACCCCTAAATGCAAACCCTACCAAGACGCCTTCTACTTTTTTTCTAGTTGTTCTTGGCCAGCTACTCTTGCAGAATCAGGAAATACTAAGTTCAATGACAGAACCTGTCTCAAAATATAAAGTGGAGAACAA
The DNA here is from genome assembly GCF_907164565.1 of Psammomys obesus. Classification (NCBI taxonomy): domain Eukaryota; kingdom Metazoa; phylum Chordata; class Mammalia; order Rodentia; family Muridae; genus Psammomys; species Psammomys obesus. The sequence goes on along the minus strand of NW_026589732.1, from coordinate 13,340,560 downwards.
TTGAGAAAGACACTGAACATTTACCTCTGACCTCCCGACATGCATGTGTGTGCATGCTTGCCTGCTTCTACATATGCACACACATAAACACACACAAAGAAAGAGGGTGTTGATGGCACTCTAGTCCACTGCAGTAGCCTGACTCCTCTTTTCTCGTGCTATTTTGTCTTCCTTTTCTTCCTCCAATCCCTATATCCATGACTTTTTATTTCTTTCTAAAGATGTGCTTCTCAAATTTTGGTGCATGTATGGATTTCCAGGGAGCTCTGTTTACTACATATTCTCAGGCCCCAGTCACAGTTCTGATTTCTTAGGTCAATAGTGGGTTTCAAGAATTTGTATCCTAAGAGTGGATATGAATGGATACAAGGACCTGGGGGCGGGGGGACACATGATGACCAACAGAGGTAACAAATCTGGGCCCAGGGGGCGCCTGCTGAGACTGATGCACCAACCAAGGACCATGGAGAGGACCTAGACCCCATGCTCAGATGTAGCTGATAGGGAGCTCAGTCTCCATGTGGGTTCCCTAGAATAGGGAGAGGGGCCGACATGAACTCTGTAGCCTGCTCCTCAATCCCTTCCCCATGGAGGGGCGGTCCTGCCAGGCCACAGAGGAAGAGGGTGCAGGCAGTACCAATGAGACTTGATAGGCTCGTGTCAGTTGGTAGGGGAGAAGGGCTCCCCCCCTCTGAGATCTAGAGGAAGGGTATGAGGGAAGTGGGAGCAAGGGTGGGACCAGGATGAGACAAGGGAGGGGCCTGTGATCAGGATGTAAAGTGAATCAATTTAAAAATAAATTTAAAAAAATAAAAAAGATTTATTACAAAGAAAAGAAAAAGAATTTTTATCCTCAGGGTACTGGGTGATGTTCACCCTGTCTTGAAAATCATTGTCTTAGCAGATATAGGAGTCTTTCATCATTCTTGCCACTGACATGAGCTGAGGGAGGTGAATGGTGGTGTACCCAGTATTCCCCATTTCCCAAAGTTGTTGATCCTAAAATATCAAAACAATCTTGTCAATTCAGACCTCACAGGCCTTCTGGGATACAGAGAAGGTGTCTGTGTAGTTCAAGGTATAGACAATGGCTGAGAGATAGCCTCCCAAACCTTTTCCATTTGACTCACAGTGTGGTGACTTTGTCCCATTATATATCATAACAATAATTATCACTATCAGCACATCTGTAACCGCCATATGTTAAGCCTCTACTAAGTTTCAAACACTGTGCACAATCTTTTACTAGCATTGTCTTCCTTGATACAGTAATTCTCTGTGGCAAATACTATCATTATCCCCACTGTCCCGGTGAGGACTGAGATTAAAGGAGGTTAAATTCAGGGTCATGACCTTGTAAACAGTGAAGCCACTTGAACCTAAACTGAGCTATGTATGAATCCCATATGTTTTTCCCAGTTAATATTCCTCATGTATTAACCTTTCAAGTGTTTCCAGTGACAGTAACAACACAAGAGTAATAAATTATGAAAATATCAAAAGGCTAAAATGAGAAGGTGAGACAAGCAAGATGGCTGAGCCTCATAACCTGAGAACCGGTGTGCCAATTGTCCTTTGACCTCTGACTATTGGAAGCAAAAACATTCAGTAGTGTCTTATGGGATTTTGTATCTATATGGATATAATAAATTTAGTCTTGCTAGAGAGGAGAGGAAACATCTGTTGTTCTAAGGTTGCCACATTTTACCTGCTTTTATAAAATATGGATCCTAAATAGACCGTAAATTTCTAGGTGTGGAGCTAAGAATGTAGCTCAGAGGTAAAGCATTTATCTCCCATGTATGGCACTCTATATTTAGACTCCAGCTCTGCAAAAAAGGAAAACAAAATGTCAGGTATGTGTGCTGTGCCAAGGAAGCAGGAAAAAAAATGCATGTACAAAAATTACAGAGTCATAGCCAAAAACTGATTAAAATAGAATATTAAGTTTATCTAATCTGAGGAAGACAGGAAAGGAAGAAAACCAAAGCCAACAGGAAGTAATAAAATAGCGTAATTCAAATATATCAATAATTGCATTAAATATAAGAAGTCTGAGGAAAGGGCTCACAGGAAGAAAAAAAAAAAAGAATCACTTGCCATGCAAACCTGAAGACTTGAGTTCAATCCCCAAAACACACATTAAAAGCCCTAAAAAGTGGTATACAGCTGTGTGCATCTGGAATCCCAGCATACAGCTGTGTGTGTCTGGAATACCCCAGAGATGGGAAGTAGAAACAGGGGAGACGCCCAGAAGCCTGAAGACCAGATGACCTGGGATACACTACTTAGCAAGAACAGCAAGAGACTCTGCCTCAAGAAGATGGAAACTGAGAATCAACTCCCAAAAGATGCCCTTAGACTGCCATAAGCACCATGATACATGTACACTTGTATATGCAGATCTAAGCGTACATGAAAAGTCTTTTCAAGTCATATAAAAATGACCAATAAACCCCCTCACCCCACTGTCTGCCATGTATTTGTTTTGTTTGTTTGTTTGTTTGTTTGTTTGTTTGTTTGTTTGTTTTTAAGGTCCAACTACTGTCTACAAGAACCATCCGAACTTTGAGGATGGGGAGTTGGCTCAGAGGATACAGGTACTTGCTGTGTATATTACCTTCCTGTTGTTGTGATAGAATACCACCACCAAAAGCAATTTTTTAGAAGAAAGAGTTTATTTTGGCTTACAGTTCCAGAGAGTCCATAGTGGCAGGGAAGGCTTGGTAGCAGGCAGCCAAAGCAGAAAGCTGGTTAATTTTTTTTTTTTTTATGTTTGTGAGGGTTTTACCTGTGTGTATGTTTATGTACATGTGTGCCTGGTGTCCTTGGAGGCCAGAAGGGGGCCTCTGATCCCCTACAGCAGGAGTCACAGATGGTTGTGAGCTGTCATGTGGGTGCTGAGAATCGAAGCTGGGTCCTCTCCAGGAGCAGCCAGTGAGCTGAGCCATCTCAGCAGCCCCTGGCTGATCCACACAGGAGAGCCACAGGGGAAGTGGCCCAAGGCTATACACCATCAAAGCCGGCTGCCAGTGATGAACCTCTCCTAGCAAGGCTGCACTTCTTATGAGCGCCATAACCAAACACCAAACACCAAACATCGGGACCAAGGGTTTAAAATGCCTGCAGGAGGCATTTCTCGACCAAACCACCAAAACAGCAATGCAACTTGTGTAGTCCCAGCACCCTCTACTGAGACACTGACAGAGACGGAAGAATAGATAGGCACCTGGAGGACAGAGACAGGCTCATAAAACAGTGAAGAGGATGTCTCAGGAAAGGCAAGGATCAACACCAAAAGTTGTCCTCTGACCTCCATACAAGCTCTGTGCTGGATAGTCCTGGGTCAGCTTGACACTAGCTAGAGTCATCAAAGAAGAGGGAGCCTCAGTTGAGAAAATGCCTCCATAAGATGGGGCTGTGTGTAGGCAAACCTGAAAGGCATTTTCTTAATTAAATGCACTGTGGTTCACTAGGCTGGTGGCCCTGAGTTCTAAAAAAAGCAGGCTGAGCAAGCCATGGAGAGCAAGCCAATCAGCAGTACTCCTCCATGGCCTCTGCATCCACTCCTGCCTCCGGGAACCTGGCCTGTTGGAGCTCCTGTCCTGATGGACTATCAGTTTGGAAGTGTAAGCCCAATAAACCCCTTCCTCCCTGACTTTTGGTCATGGTGTTACATCACAGCAATAGAAACTCTAATTAAAACAAGCACCATGACAATGACACAGACGTGCCTATATCTACAGACAAGAACATTCATTTACACACACACACACACGCACACGCACACGCACACGCACACACACACACCACTTTAAACAGATATGGTAAAACTAAAACAGGGAAAGACATACCACAAAAAACACTAATTAAAAGTTGACAAAGTAGACACCACAACAAGGAATATTCATTACCAGGTATAAAGATGTATATTACATAGTAACAAAAAGTTTTATTTCTATTGCTACACCAAGAAGACACTGTGTTTATAAAAGTACATGTACTTAAAACAAATCTTTACAATATATGTCACACACAAAAAAAAGAGAAATAAACACACAGTCATAGTTGGGGTATTTAATGTTTCTGAGCAATTGGTAGAGGAAGTACACAGAAATTGGGAAAGATATAATAAACCATGTGCTGAGGAGAAAGCTGTTAGTAAAATACACGGACAGAAACCTGAGTTCTATCCCCAAAACCAGTCTAAAAAGCCAGCATGCTCTTTTTCCCAGCACTCGGGAGGCAGAGGCAGGCGGATCTCAGAGTTTGAGGCCGGCCTGGTGTACAGAGTGAGCTCCAGAACAACGAGGACTACACAGAGACATCCTGGCTTGAAAACGCAGGAAAAAGAAAAAGGAAAGAGAGAAAGAAAGAAATAGAGCAGGAGATTAGACAAATGGCTCAGCAGCTGAGAGCACCCACTGCCCTTGCAGAGCACCTGAGTTCAGTTTCCAGCACCCACTTCAGGGAGCTCACAATAGCCTGGAACTCTAGCTTCAGAGGGATCCAGTGCCCTCCCATGAGCTCTGCAGGCACCCGTACATGCTCACACAGACAACACTCAGGCTCATAAATTGAAAATAAATCTTTAGAAAGAAAGAGAGAGCAGGGCAGTGGTGGCACACTCTTTTAATCCCAGCACTTGGGAGGCAGAGGCAGGCAGATGTCTGAGTTCAAGGCCAGCCAAGGCTACGTAGTGAAACTCTGTCTCTAAACATGGAAAAGCAAGAGTTAGAAAGAGGGAGGAAGGGAGGAAGGGAAGGAGGAAGGATGCAGACAGGCAGATGGTGCATGTGAAACAGCACCTAAGGCTATTTCCATCCCTCACACATAGTTACCTTCACATACAAGTACACCCCTACACACACCCACACACAAAAACAAGATACGATAAACGTCCACACTCTCCACCAACTTGATTCGGTTGACACTGACAGAGTAGCTAGCCCCAAACAGCAGGGTTTACACCCTTTTCAGCTCATACGGAACGCTCTCCACCAATCCTGAGATTCTAGGCCACAAAGCGAATGCCAACAAATTTAAACTATGTTAAACAAGCTGTGAACAGTATCCTACTACCCTGCGACTATACTCGTATTTGAATAGGATAGAATGGGATGAATTCCTGAAGGTGTGTGAGCTGAGGTGTTGCGTGTCTGTATGTTCATTTTTATCAAGTCCGTTCTGCAATGAGGCAATAGTGCCGAAAGTTTTCCACTGTCCCTGTTCGGTGGGTATGTCATATATTCCTCAACACTAGCCACGGCCTCTAAGGTTGCCCTGTGGCTGGCTGGCACCACACCAATGGATCTCATGTAATTCTGGGTAGATTTTACAGATTTTTTGCATTGATTGATTTCTTCATTAGTGCTTTGGTGGCATTGGGAGAGATTGTTGGCTGGGGGCAGTCTTAATTGTTTAACTTTTTCTCCTATAGTAATTAATTTTTAAAGATGTATTTGATTTAAATGATGTATACCTCTGCGTGCCTATGTAAGCACATACACATGAGGAGGAGTGCCTACAGAAGCCGGGGCATCATATTCCAGGGAGCTGGAATTACACACGGTTGGGAGCTGACTAATGTGGGTGCTGGGAATTAAACTGGGGTCCTCTGGAAAAACAGTATGCTCTCTCAATCACTGAGCTATCTCTCCAGCCACCTATGATAAAAAATTTTAATTATCAACCATATTGGCTTAAGAAACATCTAGGACATTAGTGAGGCACATTTGCAGTTGTCTCTGCAAGGGAGTTTCTGTAAAGAATTGGCTAAAGAGGTATCTTCTTTAGGGTTTTATTGCTGCGAAGAGACACCATGACCCAAGAACTCTCATGAAGGAAACCATTTAACTGCCTTACAGTTTCAGAGGATTAGACCATTATCATCATGGCAGTATGCAGCAGAGAGGAGATAAGAGTTCTACATCTTGACCTAAAGGCAAAAGGAGACTGGGTCCCACACTGAGCAGAGCTTGGGCATAGGAGAGCTCAAAGCCCCACCTCCACAATGACACACTTTCTCCAACAAGGCCACAGCTCCTGATAGCGCCACTCCCTATGAGCCAAGCATTCAAACTCATGAGTCTATGGGGCCATTCCTATTCAAACCACCACAAAAGGGAACACCCATTCTAAGTGTGGAGGGCACAACTATCTAGCCTGGGGTCTCAAACTAAATTAGAAAGGAGAGAAGGAGAAAGACAGCTGCACAAGCATTCCCCTTGCTCTGCTTCCTGTTCCACCCTGAAGTAGAAACAAGCAGCCTCACACTCCCGCTGCCCCAGCTGAGAGCTGCTTTCGCCACCGCCTGCTTGGCCAGGATGGATTGTACCCTCAAACTGTGAGCCAAAGTAGTCCCTCCTCCCCTTAGATTCCTTCTTGTCATGTGACTGGTCAAAGAAATGAGGAAAGGAATACACCTCTCATTGGAGTTATACAGAAGCCAGACCTCTCCCCACTTGTTAATAGACTAAATAAGCACAGTTTTGAGCATTGTGGCACAGCCTTTAGTCTCAGCATTCAGAAGGCAGAGGCAGACAGACCTCTGAGATTGAGGCCAGTCTGGCCCCGGCTGTACTGTGCAGATGAAGGAACGTTTCTACTCATGTTGAAAAGAAAGAGTGTAGCTGGGTGCTACACTAGATAGATAGATAGATAGATAGATAGATAGATAGATAGATAGATAGATAGGCAGGTGGATGGATGAATGGGATGGATGGGATGGATGGGTGGATCGGTGGATGAATGAATGGGTGGATAGATGGATGAGTGGGTAGGTGGACAGGTGGGCAGGTAGATGGATGGATGGATGAGTAGATGGGTAGGTGGGTGGGCAGGATGGATGGATAGAACAAATGAGAAGAAAAGAAGAAAGGATATGACAGGATCCTGACAGAAGGATCTGCTTCTCTATCACAGACAGGATCCTTCAGGATTTGTGTGTGTGTGTGTGTGTGTGTGTGTGTGTGTGTGTGTGTGTGTGT
>NW_026589732.1:13290471-13333561 GCF_907164565.1 Psammomys obesus | reverse complement strand
TGTGTGTGTGTGTGTGTGTGTGTGTGTGTGTGTGTGTGTGTGTGTGTATGGTTATAGGAATAAAAATTTAGATTATTTTGCATTGCTTCGTACATAATAATGCCTAGGCAAGGCCACCGAGTCAGGCTCATTTTATAAGCCACATGGGGATAACCCATTTAGCACTTACAAAGTGGGTAAGATCCAGTGAGGTCCTAGGTACAAAACTATAATTGTTTTAGTATGGTGCTGAACATTTGAAAGTTGCTTTGCACCAGGCACAGTGGCACACACCTGTAATCCCAGCACTCAGAGAGGCAGAGGCAGGAGGATCTGTATGAGTTCCAGGCCAGCCTTGTCTACAAAGGGAATGCAGGACAGCCAAGGCTACACAGAGAAACCCTGTCTTGAAAAGAAAAGAAAAAGAAAAAGTTAGTTTGTATCATTTACTCAACATTCTAAGGGACCCCAGTTCAATTCCTAGCACCCACGTGGTAACTCATACCTGTCTGTAACTCCAGTTCAAAGGAGTCTGATGCCCCTTTCTGGCCTCCTAGGGCACTGTAGGTACATGGTGCATGAACACACACACAGACAGAACACTCACACACATACAATTTTTAAATTCTCTAGAATGTATGAAACATGAGAAATAGATAAATGCCCAGTTTCTTTCTCAGCAATTGGGAGAGGAAGCACACAGGAAATTGGGAAAGCTATAATAAACCTTGAGCTGCGAGAAAGCAAGGGGGGGGCCCACAATCCCATCCCCAGGACCAGCGTGAAATCCAGGACTTGTCTCATGGCATGATCTTAGTTGCTCACCAAGGAAGACTGTAATTACTAAATTGAGCATCTGCTATTTAGCCTTTCTTGGCCACTTCCTACCTGTGTTTCCTTGAGCAGGACACGAGCCTCTTCCAGGCTCACTATTCTTACTTCTAAAACGGACATCATGGTGGCCTCCCTGCCCTCTTTACAAAACAGGAGGATACGTATGGTGTTTTCCGTAGGAGCATCCCTGTCTGGCGGCCTAGCCCCTGGCACTGCCCTTTTCTACAGAACTGTTCTTTCTTCTGACCGGCAAGAAGCAGCGCTCACGTGGCAGGGGCTTCACTAGCTGCACTTGGCTCAGTGAAGTGCTCTCTCCCTCGAGCAGAATCGTCAGGGCGCAACACAAATTTATTTACATTGTGAAACAGTCTGTCTGCTATGCGACAACAAATTAAGCTCGGGGTGACTATTCCTGTAAAACATGTCCTACGCACAGCGCTACTATTATGGGGTGGATAGGCCTGGTGGAGAATCAATTAAAAACTCTGACACACGAGCCCTGAGACCTGTTTCACTGGTTTACCCAGAAGAAAATAATCCTGTCACATTGGCGCTCGGAAGCTAATGGAGGCGAGACTTCTGAGGCAGCTCCCGGGGTTTGCAGCACAGACCGGAGCTTTTCTGAAGTGCTAGTTAAAGGATTACAGCTTTCCAGTCGCCATCGGGCCAGCAGCAGCATGGTGGAGCAAGAGGGGTTCCCGCCACGTGGGCCACCCGAGGACAACCGTGAGTTCCCTTGAGAAGTGGAGGGAACCGGGTAATGTGTGTTCTTTTATTTGTTCCGATTTTGAAGTGAACGCCAGTGTTGAGGACGTAAAATCTAAGGGCTATTAAGCTTGAAATGTCCTCTGTTTTCATCATCGGGGCCCTCTTGTGAAAAAGTAGAAAAAAATAAAGTTGAAGAGCCCCACAAACAGAAAAGGAGAGGGCTGACAGTGGGCTGGGAATCATGGTCATTCTGTAACAGCCGGTGCGCCGTGTAATGTTGTGGGAATTCAGACATCTGTGCAAGCCAGTCTTCCCAGCGCACTGCCTGAGACAGCTCCTGTTTCTCAAGCTGAATAAACCGAGGGGAATCTGAGGTTTGGGCAGGATAACTCCGGAAGTGGCCTAGACCGTGAGCATCAGTGGGAGTCAAGAAGCCAAGCAGGCCAGAGGGAATGAAAGGTCAGCATCAGCCAACTGGGGAGAGACAGGTGCGCATAGACAGATGGGGGTGGTGGACTCTGCTATGCCCTGATTCCGAAGCAAAGACAGGTAAAAACAGTGTTGGAGACACAGAAAGCAAAGGTCAGGCACGGGACAAGACACGGCCTGCCTGCTCCTGCCTTGAATCTTCCTGCAGAGTCGGGTATTTTCACAGGAAATGCTCTTATGGGTCAGGAATCCGTTCAGTTCATAGCAAAGGGTGTTTGGTAGTTCTGGTCATAAAATCCGCCCCCAACTTCTTTTCATTTCTTTTTTTTTTTAATATAAAAAGTTGAAGGGGGGCTAGAGAGCTTCCATTTTTAGCCAAGAACACTTATTACTCACTGTATTTCGAGAAGGCGTTCTGTTTCTGTTCTCACTAAAGTTACTTTTTAAAATATTTATTTATTTACTCCTCAGCATTGGGATGGAACTTAGGGCCTTGTGCATGCAAGGCAAGCACCGCATGTACCACTGAGCCACCCTTCGGTTGCTATTTAAATCTTTTTTTTAAAGATTTATTTATTTTATGTACATGAATGTGTTGCCTGCATGTATGTATGTGTACCTGTTGCTTGAAAAGGCGAGGTGGTGACAGATTCCCTGGAATTGGAGTTATACATGGTTGTGAGCCATCTATAACTCAGGACTGAACTCAGGTCCTCTGGAAGAACAGCAAGTGCTGTTAGCCACTGAGCCATCTCTCCATCCCTGCTATTTAAGTCCCCCATATTGTTTAAAAATGTTGTTTCTGAAGAACGATACAAACCTGTGTCTATTAGCTTTCTTCATCTTTCAGAGTCTCAGAACACACAGGAGACCCAGAGTCTTGGAGTTTTACTGAGGTTCTTGGGATGCAAAGAATCAGGCCAAGGTCATATCTGCCACCATTACCCACACCAGCACTCTCTCCTCATCCAGTGCACTTTCGAAGCTCACAAGGCTTTCACGTAGGACTTCGTATTTTCTTTAAATTTTTACTCATTTATTTTATTTTATGTATATATGTACATATGTACCTGCATGTGGGTATATTCCTCATATGTGTGCCTGGTGCCCTAAGAGGTCAGAAAAGAGTATCAATGCCCTGGAACCGGAGCTGTGGATGGTTGTGAACCGGCCCCAGAATCTCTCCGCTGGAGCAACAAGTGCTCCTAACCTCTGAGCCATCTCTCCAGCCTCAGACCATACTTCTTAAATCATGTTTCTGTTGTATAAAGCAACAAAAAGAATCAAGTGTCACTGAAATGTTCCATTTTCTCACTTGGCAGAAGACAGTGACTCCCCCAGAGAATTGTGGGTTAGGTTAAAGGCAAACCAGTAGTAAAACCCTGGAAGCATGCTAACTAATGTTCCCACAATGCTCTTTATTCAAAGGAGTGGGAGAGGAGGTCCTAGACCGAACTGCTCCCTCTTCCTACCTGAGTTATCTCTCAAATTCCAAAGCCTTACCATGGATATACCAGCTCTTCCTTAAATATAAACTGTTGTGGGCTGGGGAGATAGCCCCACCATTGAAGTGCTCACCACACCGTGAAGAACAGACTCAGATCTCCAGAACAGACTTTTTTAAGTTGTCATGGTAATGCATGTTTTTAATTCTAAGGCTGGAAGGCTGAGACTGGCAGAATCTTGGATTCAATGGCCAGTGAGAGAGCCTATCTCCAAAACAAGGTGGTTGGCTCCTGAGGTTGACCTATGGCTTAGACACACACACACACACACACACACACACACACACACCACAATCCTTCTAGAGCCAATCCAATCCCACAACAATTATTGATCATCCTTGAAGCCCCTGTGCCAGGTACTAAAGGCTGACACATAAATTCCAGATATAATCCTTGCCCCCAAATAGCTATACAATCTGTTATTACTAAAAAGATTTCTCATAAATTTACTATGACATATATTCTCTCATATATACTGGTATATACTGTTATGAGAACAGAGAAGAGACTTGAATAGCCTGGTAGGTCTTTCATGAGTTGGCTATAGAATTACCCTGAGAGCCAGCAAGGTCGGGAATAGAAATTATACATTATATCTCAAAGAATATAAGACAAGGGCTCTAACACATGTGGACATATATGCATGATTCACTCTAGGCAAAAGATAGGGGTACCCCAAACACCCATTAGTGGGCCAATGGGTGAATCAGATATGAACTCTCCATGCAGAGGGACATCACTCTACCATTAAAGAAAACAAGACTCTGTGCCATGCAACCATGTGGATGAAAACATTAGACTAAGCAAAAGAAGCCAGACTCGAAAGTCTGGGTGGTATGATTCCATGTATATGCAGGGTCCAGAACAGGCAAATGCATAAACTGAATATAGATTACTTACTGCTGGGAGCCAGAAGGGGTGTGTGGGGGCATCTTAGAATAGGATTTTCTTTGGGCGTGATGAAAATCTCCATAAAATGGATTACAGTCGTATTAACACTCTCCTTTTTGCTCTGACAAAAATAACAGTTTAGGGAAGAAAGGGTTTACCTCTAGGGTATAGTGCATCATGGCTTGACAGACATGGCGGCAGGGGCATGAGGCAGTTAGATCTGCTGTCAGGGAGCAGAGAATGCTGATGCTTAGCTCAATTTCTCCTCTTTCTTTCCTCCTAGACCCTAACTCACATTTAGGAGGGGTCTTCACACCTCCGTTAACCAAAACTAACACTTCCTCACAAACATACCCAGAGGTTTGTCCCCTAAGTGATTCTAGATCCTGTCAGGCTGACAGAATAGTATTTCCACAGCATTGTAAATGAACTAAATGCCAGAGAACTGTTCTATTTATTTAACACAGTGCTGGCTAGCTTAATGCCTGCTTGACACAAGCTTGAGTCATTGGAGAGCAGAGAGCCTCAGCTGAGAAAATGCCTCCATAAGATCAAGCTATAGCCAAGCCTGTGTTTTGTTTTGTTTCGTTTTGTTTTGTTTTGTTTTGTTTTGTTTTGGTGAAGCTGCCCCTGGGATGGTGGTCCTGGGTTCTATAAGAAAATAGCAGACCAAGCCAGGAGGAGAAAGCCAGTAGGCAGAACTACCCCATGACCTCTGCCTCAGCGCCTGCCTCCACGTCCCTGCCGTGTTTGAATTCCTGTCCTGACTTCCTTTGATGATGAACAGTGATGTAGAAGCATAAGCCAAACAAGCCCTTTCCTCCCTACGTTGCTTTAGTCATGGTTTCATCACAGCAAAAGGGACCCTAAGAAGAATGGTTAGTTCTAGGATGTGTGAATTTTACCCCAATTGTAAAGAGGGAAAGAAAAAGAAAGGCAAAGGGGAGGGGGCTCTAAAGAAGCGATGGGGAGTGTGGAAGCTAGCTGCTGGCATCCGAAAATCAGTTCTTTTCAAGCCAGAATGACTTTGGGTTTGGTCCTGAGAGAAAAAGAACAGCCAAGAATGGCCTTCAATACACTGTTATGGGAACAGAGAAGAGAAACGAATAGTCTGGTAGGATGACTTCATCAGATCTGTGGTTTGCACTGGACATTTGAGTCGAAGGCTAAGAAGAAGAGGGATTCATGGAAGCAATATGTGAAGGCTGCTGGCCTAGTGAGAGATCAGAAAGAACATCCCAGGTCTAAAACACCTGCAGCTAAGTCACTAGAAATACCCTCTGCCAAATTCCAATTCAGAAATTCTAGCTGGGAGGAAGGGGGAGTACTTTTCAAACTGATTTTTAAATCAGCGTTTTAAATCATGATTTTTAAATCACCGTTTTGTACATCCTACCAGCTTTGGCTTCCAAATTAACCTACTTCCTCTTCCTGTGGAGATTACTCATAAAAACTTGTCCCAGCACAAACACCTCACCAAAGCAGCAAGCCTATTTTTGATGAGAACAAACTGCAGTCAAAAATAGGCTTGGAAGAGGAGCTCAGACGCAAAGTTAACATGTCAGGTTGGGTCATGTTAGCATATTGAAAATCATGCACACTGACTCAAAACTGAACAGGAGGCTGGAGGAATGCTCCAGCTGTTAAGAGCACTTGCTCTGCTTTCAGAGGACTGGCTTCCTAGCACCCACATTGAGCAATTCACGATTGCCTACAATTCCAGCTGTAGGGAATCAGATGCCCTCTTCTGACCTCCATGGGTACATATGCACACACAGAGAGAAAAAGACATGCACATATACATGAATAAAATGATTCTTTTTACAATTTTTGAATGAAAACAATAAAAGTTTGATCTATTCCACACTGTGAGCTTTCATGTCAATAAGTCCTAAAAAAGCCGATCGAGTCAAACTGCAGGTAGAATTCAGACCTTAATCATGTAATGGTCATTGTATCAGCCAGCTCCCCCTTGTGCTAGAGAAATAAACGACTTAGAGAGAAAACCAAGGCCCAAGGGCTTTTCTGGATTCTCAGTGATAAAACCAGAACTTCTAGGCACCCGGCTTCCAATGTCACCAAATAAACTTTGCCAAACTCCTCCTCGAGCACAGACTCGGCTTCATTTGGAAAGTGAAAAGATGACAGAGCCATGAAGAGGAGAGAGGAACATCTGCCATCCATAATGTAGAGGAAGAGACAGTGGGCCTCCGTATCCACAGCTTTCTGGTCACAGGTTTCCCTTTAGCCGGGTCCTAAGGCTGCATCCATGTCTACAGATTCAAGGGCCAGTCAAAAATATTCAGGAAAAATATGCATCTGTACTGGTCACTAACAGCCTGGGTTAGTCTTGAAGCAGTGCCCCGGGACACCCATACATCATTGGCCTGGTGTTAGGTACTCTGGGTATGTAGTTGGAATACACAGGCGCACTATACAAGCCACATGCACATACCAAAGCATTTTATGGAAGGGACTTGAACATCCAGGAGTTAGGGTCTGGCAGGGCCCTGGAACCAATTCCCTATCAGCATGGAAGGTTGCCTGTGTGTTCAAAGAGTAAGAATTCAAGTCAGTCCTCAGACTCTTGACTGCGAATGTGACCTGATCATGCTGTGGTTTTCAGGCAGGCTGCAGGAGAATTTCTTTTCCTTTTCTTTTCCAAACCATTCAGTAAACAAACCCTCCTCAGGCCCTCCATGTCCTAGATAGGGTTTGGGATAGGAAGAAGATGGTCCATGGTCTCTAGAGATGCTCACAAGCTCTGAACGGAGGATATAGTGGGAGCTAGCCTGTCTCACACAATGGAGCCGATAATTACACGTTCCAACTTCTGAGAGTGAGAGGCTTGCATACATTGCCTCTCATTCTTATAAGAAAAACCTCAAGCAGAGTATTATTATCCCCATCTGGGAGATAAGGAAAAGTAAAACCTGAGCATAAGGAAGTTATGGAATTTAGCCAAGGCCACCCCACTAGTACTAGCAGAAAAAAATACAAACCAAAGCTTTGAACAAGGTTCCTTGGCTCCACTGGCTCTGCTTTTCTGTTGGTCCCAGGACCCCTTTCAGTATGAGCAAAGTTCACGGTTGTTTCTTCCTTCCTCCTTCCCTTTCTTTTTAACATTTAGTTTATTGTTAATCATGTATATGAGTAGCAGTATGTTTATATGACAAGCACCTGCAGAGTCCAGAAGAGGGCACTGGCTCCCTCAGAGCTGGACTAACTAACAGGTGTTGGTGAGCCGCTGGACATGTGTGCTGGGAACCGGAGCCCTCTGAAAAAGAAGTGAGTGTTCCTAATCACTAAGCTACCACTCTCAGCTGTCACGGTCACTTTTCTGGCCTTCCTTGCTCATCTGCGCCTCTTAGCAGACAGCAGTATCTATAGTCAGGACTCATAACAAAACAGCCAAATTTTAAACATTCATGCCAAGTGGCAAGGTAAGGAACTGAGTAATTAGATGCTTACTTGACAGTAGCAGATCTTTGGACACTACTACTGAAGGTTGTATAGAGGAAGTATACAGGATAGAAAATACTGGGACGCTTCATGACCTTGACTTTGGCAATGCTTCCTTAAGTATGATGTAAGAAACAAAAGGAAGAAAAATACTCACGGAACGTCATCAAAATGGAAACCTTTATGTATGTGTGAAAGAATGCTACAACATAGCGAAGAGTGAATCTTCAGAGGGCACGACACTTCACACTCCCTAACACTAGTAGGGAAATGGCTCAGTTGGTGCAGTGTTTGCTGTGCAAGCATGAAGTACCAAGTTCAGATGCCCCAAAACCTGTATAAAAAGCCAGCTCTGCTGACACATGTCTGTAATCCCAGCATTGAGGTGACAGAAACAAGGTAATTCCTGGAGTTTGCTGGCCAGCCAGTCTAGCTGAATAGATAAGCTCCAGAGAGACTCAGATTCCATTCCTAGGACCTAGCTTCAAGGATCACAACTGCCTATAACTCTAGTTCCAGGGAATATGACACCCTCTTCTCTCCTCCATGGATACCAATACTCACGTTGCATATACACTGAGAGACCCATACGCTGACATAAAAACAGAAGTAAATGTTTTTTAAAAAAATAAGGTTGAGACCAATTAAGAAAGACTTAATATCAACCTCTGGCCTCCACATGCAAATAAGTACACATATACACACATGGGGACTGTTGAATTAAAACTAATAAAAATAACTGGTACCAAAAGCCATAAAGAAATTGGAACTCTTGTACACTGCTGGTGATACTATAAAATGATGCAGCTCAAATAAAACCCAGCACAGTAGTTCCTAAAAGAAAGTTTAAACTGGATAGCCAAGTGTAATGAAGCATGCCTTTAATCCCAGCCCTCGGGAGGCAGAGGTAAGTGGATCTCTGAGTTTGAAGCTAGCCTGGCCTATAGAGTGGGAGGACAGTCAGGGATACACAGAGAAATTCTGGCTCCAAAAACTAACCAACCAACCAACAAACAAAAAAGCATAAAGGCGGAATCACTGTATGACCTAGTGACTCTGCTTTAGTCCAAAAAAAAAAAAAGCAAGTGAAGACATGAAAACACATTTGAACACATTTGCACACCTGTGTTCTTAGCAGCATTGTTCACAACAGTGAAAACACATCAGCAACTCAAATGTTCATTGGCAGCTGACCCAAGAAGGTAGGCTGGGCACACTCAACTGTTAGATATGAAGGAAACAATGGAATAATCTTCGGACTCTCAAAGGACGGGACACACACACACACACACACACACACACACTGTACCCTCAATGAACACTACATCCAGTAAAACCAGCCACACAAAGACAGATGAGTCAAGTTCATAAAGACAGAATGGAGAAAGGTACCTGGGCATCTGGAGGACCCCTGGGAGATGTGCTGGATGAGCACAGAATCTCAGAATTCGGTCTGCAGAATGCAGAAACATTCACAAGGGGAAGCATGGGTTGTATTGACAGTAACACAGCACCTCGGGTGCACAGAACTGTGCCTACAAATTGCCTATAAACAGCTAGAATGGTACATTTCATATACTTTGTTATGTTTCATATATTTTATCACAATCAAGTTTTAAAACTGTCACACAAACAGTGGGGCATAGTGGCACACACCTTTAATATCAGAACTCAGGGAGGCAGAGACAGGTGGATCGCTGTGAGTTTGAGGCCAGCCTGGTCTACAAAGCAAGTCCAGAACAGCCAAGGCAACACAGAGAAATCCTGTCTCAGAAGGAAAAAAGGAAGGAAGGAAGGAAGGAAGGAAGGAAGGAGGGAGGGAGGGAGGGAGGGAGGGAGGGAGGGAGGGAGGGAAAAGAAAGAAAGAAAGAAAGAAAGAAAGAAAGAAAGAAAGAAAGAAAGAAAGAAAGAAAGAAAGAAAGAAGGGAGGGAGGGAGGGAGGGAGGGAAGGAAAGAGAAAGTCACACAAACGCATGCATCTACTGATCTCAAATTCTCCCAAAATTGCATTTGATAGGCCAAAACTGTGGTTTTAAAAATCCACTAAAGGACTGATGAGATGGCTCAGAAGGTTACTTTCTGAGGTGCTTACCCCACAAGGCTGGCAACCAGAGTTCAATCCCTGGAACCTATGTAAAAGGTGGAAGGAGAGAAGCAAGTCCTCACAGTTGCCCTCTGCCCTCCACATGCCCACCCATGTACACACACAATAACAAATTACACAAAAACATCCATTAAAACCAGGCATGGTGGTATCACTCCGGGGCTGAGGCAGAAGAATTGGAGTTCAAGGCCAGCCTAAACTATGTTGCAAGACCTTGTTTCAAAAAATAAATAAATAAATAAATACATTTTTTAGCTTGATTTGAAACTATTTAATGAGTACAGAACTTCGGTTCTGCCAGACAAAGAAGTTTACAGGTTGGGTGTGTAATAATGAACTTAGACACTACTAACCTGTATATTCACAAATGGTTAAGATGGTAAACCCTGGGCTGGAGAGATGGCTCAGAGGTTAAGAGCTCTGGCTGTTCTTCCAAAGGTCCTGAGTTCAATTCCCAGCAACCTCATGGTGGCTCATAACCATCTATACTGAGATCTGGTGCCCTCTTCTGGTGCACAGGCACACAGACAGGCAGAACACTGTATAAATAATAAATAAATAGATACATAAATAGATAATATATTTTTTTTAAAAAAAAAAGGCAAACTCCTTGCTGTGTATTTTACAATTAAAACTTTTAAAAGTATCCACGACAAGGCTAGGTGTGGTGGCACATGCCTATGAATCCCAACAATACTCACAAGACTGAGACAAGAGGATCATGAGTTCCAAACCAGACAAGGCAATGTTTAAAAAAAAAAAAAAAGTGTGCCAACAGCCTACGTGAAATTGGGGAAATGCCAAGTGACAGCCAACAGGGATGAAGAAACCTCAGAGGCTGTTCAGGAAGTTAACTAGGGCATTCTCTGGGACAGTCAACTCTCAGTCTCTAGCCATGAGGAACTAGAAGATGGGCGAAAGCAGACTGATGGCCCGCCCAGACTCTCTGATTTTGATGACCTGGGTGGAGGGAGGATTTTGAATTGCTAAGAAGTGTAAGCTCAGGAACCCAGTGATGCTGGTAAGGCTGCACTTGCCTGCCCTCCCTCCTCTTTACCAGCCCAGAAAGACACAGCATCTATCCCAGGCAGAGTACAGGGCACAGGTACAAGAATACTCAGGGGACTAGGACTCTCCATACTAATTGACATCTACCAGGACCTACTAGCATGTCCTCCCCACAATGAAGAAAGGCAGCTCCTGAAACTGTGTCACCAATCATTGTAAGCCTAGCAGAGTTCTAAAGTCCAAAAGAGTCTCAGCCAAGAATAAGAGAATTAATACATGATGTAGTAGAACCAATTGAACCAACATGATCAAAACATATATCTTATATTCTCAAACTTCAGAGGCACATGAGGGGGAAAAGAGAGGAGAGAGAGACTGGAAGAAACTATAAAGACTAATATACATAAAATGCAGCAATATTGAGCTCAGTTGCAACTGGAATTCATTCTAATACTTGGAGATGATTTTTAGACTGTAGGCATCTGGATCCAAATGAAGGCCACATCCAGGCCTAGACATGGTGGCCCACACCTGTCAGCTCACCATCCTAAAGGCAAGAGAGCATGAGTTTCTCACTACACTACACTAAAATAAAAGAAAAATAAAAAGAAATTTAGATAGATTAATAAATGGAACAGATCTATTCTTACAAAAGGCTCCTTTCCCAGCCAGTGACCACCATAATTCTCCTTCAACTTCAGATGCCTAGTTCGAAGCCTCATATAAATGGATCCAGAGACTATGTGGTCCTCATGTCTGACTTCTC
Organism: Psammomys obesus; assembly: GCF_907164565.1. Classification (NCBI taxonomy): domain Eukaryota; kingdom Metazoa; phylum Chordata; class Mammalia; order Rodentia; family Muridae; genus Psammomys; species Psammomys obesus. The sequence goes on along the minus strand of NW_026589732.1, from coordinate 13,321,875 downwards.
ATGCAGGTTTTTGTCTGTGATGTCACCTCCTTCTTGTGGATAGCAGTAGCTTGTCCTTTGTCATTGATAGTAGTAGTCCACAGATGAATGTCACATTAATATACTACTGTTGATAGACATTCTGGTTGTTTCCACTTAGCGTTTGTAAGTGATGCAAAGACTATCCTATATCTATGTGCTATAGAAGATCTGCCTCATGTCTATGCTGACTGGCATCGTTTGAACATAACATTTGCTTGTCTTTAATTAATATTATCCAAAATCTGAGAATTCCAATTGTTCCTATATACTTGCCAACACTAGACAGTATCATTGTTTGAATTACTGTAAAAGATGAGAGAGAAATAAAAATAAAAACAGAAAATTGACAGTAAAAATAAAAAAGATGAGAGAGAGAGAGAGACATGTGCAGATTTAATTTGCATAATCCTAATGAGTAGTGATAACTACTTTTAATACACTGGCCATTTGAATATCTCTCTTCAGGCTTTAGCCTATTTTGTTATGTGGTTGATTTTTTATTGACTTGTAAAAGGTCTTTACATATGATATATGTAAAGTCCTTTGACAAAGATATGTGTACTTTTAGTTATTCTCTACCAATTTGTGATGTTACAATTTTGGTTTTTTGGTTATTGGAAGTTATTGGTTATTAGAAGTTATTGACTTTAATGAAGTTGCTTATCAAGTTTGTTATTAGTTTGTACTTACATTCTATTTTAAAAACTGATCCTTACCCTTAAGTACATGAAGATATCCTACCATGCTTCCTTTTATAATATTTGTTAAAGATTCATTTTATTTTTACCTGTGGGAGGCAGGTTATGTGAAGTTGAGTGCAGGTACTCTCAGAGGTCAGAAGAAAGCATGTGACCCCTAAAGTTGGAACTAAAGGTGGTTTGTAGTCACCATTTAATACAAGCATCTTGTCTGTATCCCTACCTCAGAAGGCAAGTGAAAGCCACAGTTCACGTGCGGACTTAGAGATGGATAAACCTTGTTAAAATATCAGCTTGTTCTGATGCATGGAGAATGTGTCTCAATAACACTTCTTAACATATAAGACTTTCAGAACTGGAGATGGCTCAGTGGTTGAGAGCACCGAATGCTCTTCCAGAGCCCAGGTTCAATACCTAGCATCCATCTCTAACTCCAGTTTCTGAGAGATCTGATGTCCTCTGAGGGTACTGTGCTTGCATGTGGTCCGCAGACATACGTGCAAAAAAAACACCCCCCGCACACACATATACATATATGTGTGTACATATATATATATATGACTTTCTCAGGCTTCAGCTCCAATAGAAATGGTGGTGCCTACAGGTACACTGTGATGAGAATTGCTTGGAAAGCCACAGTAGTGAAATACCTGGCGAGTGTCAGGCTTTCCAGGAATGCTGTCTGTTATCATTGGAACAGGTAGGGTTGTCTCCTGAAACAATAACTCTGAAAGGCAGTAAATGCAGAGTGGAGAGGGACTCCCTGGTCCTCAGCCACAGGACTCGGGCACCATGGAAGAGAGACTGGCTGAAGGCAGCTGCGCATCTGTGTGCATATGTGTATGCATTTGCATGCATACTAAGAGCTCTTGGTCCAGGCAAAGTTAGTGATGATAGTGGGGATTCAAGAATAGCTCTGGGAACTAGCAAGATGGCCAAGAGGGTAAAAGTGATAACCTGAGTTTGATCCTTAGAGCATCATATAATGGAAGGGAAGGACTGACTCCGGTGACCTCCACATGAGCACTGTGCAACCTACACACACAGAGAGAAAGAGAGAGAGAGAATACAAAATTTTTAAAAAGAAGAAGGCAGTTGCTGGATCACCAGTCTCAGTAACAACAGAAAACAACCACGAGAGCCACACCGAGTGGACAGGACAAGCTAGTTGAGCACACTCACTTATTCTCTCTCCTTGAGCCCGGGAGGAGAGGGGGGAACTATACTGACTCCAAGTAGGGCTGGAGAAATGTGGGTCTTGGATTTATCTCAGGATATCAAGCTCTAAAGAAGGGGGAAAGACAGCCTTACATCAGATGAGGTGGGAGTGTCAGGCCATTCATTTGCATATTAAAAACAGAGATACATATCTATGGAGAGGCACTATTACAAGCCCTTTAATGAACGTAATTGTCACTTCCCAGCAACTGCATGAAGTAGATCCTGTTATCATCCCCATCCCTGCAGATGAGGAAATGGAGGCATTCAGCAGTGAAGTCAGCTTTCTCGGAGTCACACAGTCAATTACAGAGAACCTAAGAACCACGTTCTTAACGCCCGAACCCCAGGCAGGTGAACCTGAGCATATTGTCGGACTGTCTTTATAAAGGCACCACGTCACCATTTCTACTCGGTGCTCTCAATGGTTTCCATCTGCAGCCATAATAGGCGCTTCTGTGCAGGCAATTCTTCTCTTCTGTTGAATCACCTCTTCACAACTGCCTCCTGTAAGTGACACGACTCTGTACCAGGCAAAAAAGTACGTTATAGTCATTGCTACGGGTTGTATTTGCCAAACAGGCTGCACCAGTTTACAAAGTCGTTATCTGGGTATGACTTTGTCACTTTCACCACCACCATAAGAACCAAACAAAGAATCATCTGTAGAAACAAACACCCAAGACTACGGTGTTTAAATCTAATAGATGCACAGCTGGTCGCTGGCAATTTGTGCCATCTGGCGTGGTAACCAGCCTCTCAGCTGGAATGCTGAAAGTCTTTCTTTCTTGAAGGCCTTTTAGTTTGCCACATCTTTTCAGCTGGAGTTGAACTTTCACCCTCTATCATTCTAGGCCCTGGGCTTCCTCCCGTCTAGAGCACAGAGGGGAGGGGTCTGTGCTTTTGACTTTCTGTCTACCACGTGCACTAGCTGCACAGAAATCTGGCTACGGGTGTTATTTTGTTTTTTCTGTTTTCATAAAATCAGAGGGAGTTTGAAGCTGAGCTAGCCATCCTCTTGGTCACTGTCATATCTGCATTTTGTCTACAAAGCTCCTGGAGATTTCGTTAGAATAAAAACTGTGAATCAGCTGCTGTGGGGTAAGGGGTTGAGGGAAAGTCAAGGGAAGGGCCCAAGAATCCAATAACTCCCTATGGTGTTGTTGAGGGCAAAGCCTCCTCTTGTCTTAGATAAGCCAGACTACAAACAGTGACCCCAGATCCCCACTAGAACCCCCTATTTCCAGATCTGCCACAGACAATCTCCAGGACCTCAATATCAACTCTCTCTGTGCCTCAGTTTCTCCATCTGAGTTCCTCAATTTTCGTTTCCATCTTGAAATGATTTAACGCATTCACACTATTCCACAGAACACTCATTCAGCAAGTGTTCTTGAGTTCAGAGAATGGCCGAGCGCCCATTTAACCACTTACCTAGCTAGATATCATTCCTGCGCTTGTGAAAGTCTAATGGGAAAGACAAGCAAACTAAAGCTGGGAGGAGTCTGATAAATGTGTTGCTAGGAATGTCAAAGTTACTATGCAAGTGAATGGAAAAGCCTTGTAACAATCTGAGCAAGAGATGGTAAAAAGCCTAGTCAGCAGCAGCAAGTATGGGAATGGAGGTAAGCGGAAGAATCGGATCGGATGTGCAAGGCGAAATGGGCAGATTGGATGAGGCAAGTGAGGACCAAAAGTGAACAGAAGTCCTAGTGCATCCTTACATCACGTGCACTTACACCTTACTGCTGCCTGTATGGGTCCACTAGGCGTGAGTTCATTCAGCTGGCCTTGGTTCCAGGCTGCAGGTCAAGACTAGGTCTCCTCCAAGCATCTCCCATCCAGGGATTCAGGCAGAAGGCTTAACAGCTACCTGTAGCATCTCCAACTTGCTCTTCTCACTGCGGATGGCAAGAGTGCAAGAGCAGACACAGAGAGAGACCCCAGTGCAGTGCCGTGAAAGTCTGTTAGAAAATGGCACATGGCCATTCCCTTGTTCAAAGCAAAACCAATAGAGAAACTGAGTCCAAGTGACGCAGACAGAAATAGACTCTCTGAGTTGATATAGTGAGGTACTGCCCAGCAATAACATATTCTAGAACAGCAAGACAGGCCAGCTCCAGGGAGGCACCCACTGAAGTAAAGAACACAGGACAGAAAAGCTTCTCTGGGAGAGTGAGGAGAGGAAGAGAACCTTCTAGAGCACACCACTGAGATGTTCCCGTAGAGGTATCAAAAAGGCATCTGGATAGATGGTCCCCAGGGCTCAGTAATGACGGGTTCAGATAGTCTTGATGAGTCATCAGCATGAGGTTGGTCAGGCGAGGAGATGAGGTCATCCAGGGAGAATCTGCAGAGTTAGGGATGAAACAGCCCCAGCTCAGCACAGTGGACATTTCAAACTAAGGTTCTTGGGGAGAGGGGGAATACAAAAGAAACTAGAAATATTGTTTCTAGAAACTAAGAATGGAATATTTTAAGAGGGAGTGGTTGAGAGATTCAAGCACCAAAACAAAGTTTGATGGTTCTGACAACCAGAGACCAATTTCAGAAGCTTGGGGTGATCAAAGACCGGCTTCCTGCCTAGGAGTGTATGTAACCCAGTGGTGGGTATTGGCCCAACATATGTGATGAAGCTAGACTTTAAGACAACAAATGAAAGGGGCTGGAGACAAGGCTCAGTAGTTAAAAGAAAGCACTTAATTATCTTCTAGAAGATCAAAGTTTGATTCCCAGATATAGCATCTCTCAAACACCTGCAGGGAGAGAGCACACGGACCCCTTTGACCTTTACCAGAGACCCGTGTGTATACACACACACACACACACACACACACACACACACACACACATCTTTTTCTTAAGATAGCAAACATGGGAAACACCTTCAAAGAAACTCAACAACCAGCCAGGCATGGTGGCAAATGCCTTTAATCCCAGCACTCTGGAGGCAGAGGCAGACAGATCCTTGTGAGTTAGAGGCCAGCCTGGTCTACAAAGTGAGGCCAGGACAGCCAGGACTATAAGAGAAACACTGTAGAAAGAAAGAAAGAAAGAAAGAAAGAAAGAAAGAAAGAAAGAAAGAGAAAGAGAGAGAGAGAGTAAGAGAGAAAGAAGGAAAGAGAGAGAGAGAAACTCAACAACCCTTTGTAAATAGGCTTCAGGGATAGAGGATGCATCTGGAATTCAGGAAGATCGCTTCTGCTGGTTGCAGAATAGCCTAGATAGAATGCAAGGGTACTAGGGGAAAAAAACACTTGACCAAGCTGTAGATGGCCAAATCCCTCTCAAGCGCCATTCAAGCACATTGGTGAAAAACACACAAACCCTAAGTGCATTCTGAGTGCAGCGTCTTCACACGGCGAGCATACCCGTACGAGTAGCTGCATCGCCAAAAGCCCTCCATTTACCCCCTCTATTTGCTGATACACTGAACCCCAAACGCTTGCATCTAGAAATTTCCTGAATATGAAGTTTCCAAACTGAGAACACACTCACCCCTCACCCACACCGCTCACAGCTCCTCTTCACCCCCCCCCCCCCCAACCCTTCTGCAACTCACTAAGTCTTCTTTGGTTCATCTGGACTTCTATGTGGTTGCCACTCTTTGAATTAACTTGCTTGGAGGGCTTGTGCACTGTGCTGAACGAGGGAGCAGGGAGGGACTATAAAAACAAGCGACACCAGACTTTGAGCTAAAAAGACAGGCATGTCCAAGGGTAGTTGACATACAGTGGCCATAATGAATGAGTGGTGCTGGCTGTGTCGGGTGGAAAGGGTGTGTGCTTGCACAGTCAGGAGGCAGCACTTAAGAAAATAATTGAAATTGTGCGGGCGGGATCAACAGGACTTCCAACTCTGACGGGACGGAAGAGGACTGGCTTTCTCTTCATTACGTTACGGACTTCCGTGGACGAACCTGGTAGCTCACAGCTTAGTAGAGCGTAAAAGCTGTAGCCCCTGATTTCACGAGAGCCTAAGAAATCAAACCGACAGTGCTGCTGCTGAACAGTAGGGGGCACCAACGACTTATGCTTGACGCTAAAATTGTGCGCCCCCTCCACCACCACCACCACCACCACCACCACCACCAAACCCTCCCTCCCCCCCAAAAAATAACTTTTCACGAAAGTTCTCTGAAAAGAGATAAGGAAGCAGATGAGGCCCAAAAAGGATAAGGTATGGTCAGAGTCACACAGCTCCTCAAGAGCAGGCTTATTCAAATTACTCAATTTTCCAGAAATCTCACTTCCTAAAAGCCAGATGTTTCACACATCTCTTTTTAAATTTCCTTTTCTCCTTTTCTTTAAGAGATGGTAAGGATAAAATAAGCCATGGTGTAGGAGCATATTTAAGTATGAATGTCATAAATAAAATGTGACTGGCCTTTCTTCCTGTCTCTGCATATACGCATAAAGTTGGCGGCTCAAAGCATGGGTGTGTTGGTTTAAATGTAAGTTCTTCCTCTTCTTGGTATGGTCATAGGTACATATTCTCTCTAGATCCCCAACTGTAACATCTGATGCTCCTCACGCCTATACCTCCAAGACTGTCAGCAGAGCCGGGAGAATCGATGTAAACTCATTCCAAACAGTCCCCGGCAAGGAGCAGGCCCTCCAGGCATTGCTGTTGGCAGTCTCGGCCCTCATGGTCCTAGCTTTATCCTACGTGACACAGTCCCCTTCTCAGTCCCAAACCATAGTCAGCTCATTCTTCAAACAAGGGTCATAACATCACTGTTATTCCTACTACTTCTACTGCCAACGTAAATTATTTTAGTTCAGCAAAATAGATATCTTCTGCTGTCTTACTATATGTATGCTTCAGGAACTGTGCTGATCAAGAGACTCAGCGTCAAATGCTCAACTAGTCTATGTGCTGTATAAGGTCATAGTTGTAACAAATTGTCAGAGAACATATTAGAAAGGGGCCTTGTGCTAATAGACATGCAATAACCAGCTACTCTGCAGGCTGACACAGACCACAAGTTCCAGGCCCGCCTCAACAACTTAGTGAAACCTTACCTCAAAAAGGGGAGTCGGCCGGGGATGGAATGTTGTTCCGTGGTAGAGGGTTTACCTAGCATGCTCAGAACTCAGGGTTCAACCCCCAGGTTTGTAAATAAGATGGAAAAAGAAAGCACTAGAGAGAACATAACTCAGAGCATCCCAAGACCACTGCTCTTCCTAGTGTTTTCTTTTTCACTGGAGTAGGTGAAATCTCATTGTCTTCTGAGGGATACAGAGTGTGCCGGGTTCGCCCTCCCTGCGTCAGCAGAGGTACATCATAGAATCAGAAATCCCAGTGGAACATCTAGGGCACATATCAGACAGAATTTTCATCTTCACCTCAGGGTTCCCAGGCCCATGATGCGAGCCTCTCTGTTTTCTCCCAGGTGCTCCTCTCCTGAGAGCCAGTGGGGCCTTGCTAGGTAGGCCGGGAGATTTAGGGTTACTTGAAAAGAAGCCAAAATCATGGCAACTGCAAGATGGTGGGGTGCCCACGCCACACAGGTGGCCTAGAGGAGGGCGCACCTCACAGCTCCAGACCTGATTGTGTCCTATCTTGCCCACCACTTAAGGTACAGAACATGGTACCCTAGAACTTCCACTGTTCTGTTAAGTGCCCCTCCCCCATATTCATCCAGCACCCAGCCTCTCAGGAAGCTGTGGCTGGGTCCCCGCAGGTAGGTTCTCCATCTGTGTTTTCTCTGTCCCCAGTTCCTGGCACTGAGCCTGGTGGAGAGGACCTCACTCAGTCAATGTTTGCTAAATTGAATTGAACCGAGCTGCTCTGAGCCCAGAATTATTGACCTTTCCAGGCAATGTTTTTGTTTTTCTGTCTTTGCAGGAAGCACAGGGCACACTCAAAAGGTAATTGGAGAGTGTGTCATGGAGAGATTATTAAGAGAGGGCTGAACAGGCTAAGGGAAATGAAGATGGGAAAGTGAGCAGCTGCGGGTATGGGAAGCAGCTGTGCCCAGACTCTTAGGAGCAAAGAAAGGGAGCTGAGGAAGAACAGGGCAAGCTGCAGACTTTAGAAGGAGTTGAGGCCAGGATGCAGTCACCTGCCAAAAGACAGCCAGTGGGCAGGATGAAGCAAAATACATCCCACGTTCTCCCATCTCCATTCTCCTGTATCCCAATGTTGTCTCTCAGTGGTTGGACCCAAATATAGCCCAGAGAAGCCCAGGGTACAAGCTATAAAAGGTAGCTTCTCCAGGCTCAGAGGAAAGTGCATGAAAATCAAGAACACATGCAGATGGGTAAATGAGGAATGCCCAACACAAGTAAGTGGCTTTCCCCCAAACACCCTAAACTTTGCAGTGGCATCAGAACCACTTCAGAAGCTAATTTATCCTTTTCTTCTTTGCTTGTTTGTTTACTTGGTTTTGAGACAGGGTCTGTCTTTGTAGCCCTTTGAACTTGCTTTGTAGACCAGGCGGGCTGGCATCAAAGCTCACAGAGGTCTACCTGCCTCTGACTCCCGAGAGCTTGGATTAAAGGCATGTGCCACACCATCCCCCACCACCTTTTAGTAGTTCGTGGCCCTGTGGTGATTGGCACTGTCAACCTGATAGAATCTAGAAATCACCCAGGAGATGGACCTCTGGACATGCCTACGGGGGTTTATCTTGACTGTTAGTTAAGTCAGTTAGGAAGAGCTGCCCACTGTGGGTGGCACCATTCTCTGGCTGGGATCATGGACTGTATATGTGGAAAATAGGAGCTGAGCCGCAGCAGGAACTCATTGCTCTCTATTCATGATTGTGAGTATGATGGGGCGAGCTGCCTCAAGCTCCTGCCACCTTGACTTTCTGATTTGTTTGCGTTCTTCTAGACAGGGTTTCTCTGTGTCCTTGAACTCACTCTATAGGACAGGCTGGCTTTGAACTCACAAAGATACACCTGCCTCTGCCTCCCAAGTGCTGGGATGAAAGGCGTGCACCACCACTGCCTGGCTTGCCTTGACTTCTTTACTGTGATGCGCTAGACCCTGGAACTGTAACTCAAAAATAAACCCTTGTTTCCTTAAGATGATTTTTTGTCAGGATATTTTATCACAGCAGCAGAAAAAGAACTAAGGCATGCCCCTCCTGTTAGTCTTTGATCCCTCAAAGAGCAGATCACTCAGGTCCCATTTGCTTCTACCTCCTGATGCATAAAGTATCTTCTAGACACCATGGATGAGTGGGTAGGTAAGAGGACAGAGGAACCGAATTAATTGTGGTTTTTTTCTATGGGAAGGGATCATCCTGGAGAAGATACAGGGCCAACTCTTTCACGAACCTCGCTAGTTTAATAGGAGTTAAGTCATATTTTACAGCTAGAAGAGTATGACAATGAGTTCCCCGTGTTCTGTGTCCATGTGTCAATCAAGAACAATGTCAGGCTGGAGAGAAGGGTCAATGGTTGAGTAAGTACTGTCTTGCAGAGGACCAGAGTCCAGTTTCCATCCACCCGTGGAGCAACCACTCCAGTTGCAGAGAATCCAATGCCACTGGCCTCTGAGGACACCTGCACTCACATGTATTTACCTCACACAACTAAAAATAGTAAAAACTGATCTTTAGAAAAAGAAAAGGCGGGGCTGGAGAGATGGCTCAGAGGTTAAGAACACCGGCTGTTCTTCCAAGGTTTCTGAGTTCAATTCCCAGCAACCACATGGTGGCTCACAACCATCTATAGTGAGATCTGATGCCCTCTTCTGGTTCACAAGCACACATATGCAGGCAGAATACTGTATAAATAATAAATAAATATATTAAAAAATAATTATAAAAGAGAGAGAGAGAGAGAGAGAAAGAAAAGGCTTGCCACCCAGCACCTCTGGATGATGTCTAGAGGTAGTGTTTCATCAAATGGTTCTTTCGGTCTGTAGGAAAAAGAGCCACGATTTCTTAGGTGCTGCTGAAATAGCTCTGTGCAGGTATTTTTTCTATGGAGTTCTTTTTTTCATCCGAGTGCAGGCCAGTCCCTCTGCATCAGTACTTCCAATTCAGGGCTGTCATGTAGCTCTCTCAGAAAAGAGAATTAATACCCTTTGTATCAGTCACCCCCTCTAACAATGCTGGATAAGAAACCACTTCCAAATTCAGCTTCACGAAACAACCACTTGTTTTCAGTTTAGTTGTGCTTCATGCTTTTCTCCTTCCTCTGGGACCTAGAGTCGCCTGGGACAATCTTTCTGCAGCACAGGTGGAATTAGACATGATGAGCACAACCGCACAAGCCCCATTGCACCCCATCTTCTAACATGCCCACACAAGTCTCAAGGCCAACTCCAAAGTCCAGCACAGGGAAGTCCTTCTGTGTTTCCTAGAACTACTAAGCCACATGGCAAAGAGCACTGTTATCAAGGAGACAACTGGCCACTTCTCTCATTCTCAAGGCAGAGCTCTAGTGGTTCTCTTAAGAGCAGATGCCAATGACTTCATTCTTCTCCTCTCCTCACATATAAACTCCATGAAACCATGGTCTTCCATGGAACCCTGGGACCCAGAACAGCACATGACATATGATTATTGTGAATCAGTACTTGCTGAATGAATAAGTGAGCAAATGTCCTTTGCTGCCTCTTCCTCAAGTTCTTTCTTCTCAATGATGACATCTTAAATTAGGTGGCTCTGTGACTGTGAAATATGATGGTTTGGGCTCTGTCCTGTGTGGAGGCCTCTACATGATATCAAGCAGAAGTGTAACCTTTTCAGAAGTGTGCTTTAACATGTTGCCTGCATTTTGAAGAGGATTGGGTAGATGAACTGAGAGGTTGTTTTCAAGAGGCCAAGGAAGATGCACGTAGGTCTAGGAGCAAAAAGTAGGGCTTAGGAAGAGGTGAAAAGTATTGTGTGACTTGAATGAAGAGAATATGTCATTTTCTGGGATGGAGAAAGGACAATAGTAGCAGGTGGGGTTTGGAGTCTGGGCAATTGGGGACTTGGCCAACAGATAAGGAATGATTTTTGTGGGACAAAACTTATCCATTAATCTGAGACTTGCTGAGTGTGAAGTGCACATGGAAGATCCAGGCAGAGGGTCCAGTAGATGCCAAACCTTCAAGTGTCCTTCAAAAGCAATTCTTCAGCCTTCATATCCAAGACACTCACATATAATACCCACACAGACAAACTCTCCCACACCTGCTAGATGGCCCCCCAGACAGAGAGCAGGCAAGCAGCTGTGGGCCAGCAACAGAAACTCAGAATGAGCAGTCTCTTCTGCGGGGACGTGTTCCCTGTCTTCCACACATTCAACCCACAAATGAGTGTAAATTCCTGCCCCGAGTGTGGACAGCGTGCGCAGGGCTAGAGACTTGTAAGAGAACAAGGAAAAGAGTCCTGTCCTCAAGGAGCCAGGTCTCAGTAGGAAAGGGGATGGAATTTAAACATTTTCCCAAGAGCAACCAAATTTAGGGACCCTGGGTAAACATGAGGGAGGGGTCAAAACAAGATCAGCCGATTTCATCTGGACAGAGTGTGGTGACACTAACATGTACTAAAGGTTCAAGGGTGTGTGGAGGGAAAATAAAGGGCATTCTGGATATGGTACCTGGCTTGAGCCAGGACTAAGGAAGGTGGTGAATATATATCACATTGGTACATGACAGTCAGGACCCTTTAGAGTCGAATCTCCGATATCCTGAATATAAGATATTTACATTACAATTCACAACAGTAGCAAAATTACAGCTATACGAAATAATTTTATGGTTAGAAGTCACGACATGAGGAACTGTATTAGAGGGTCACAGTTTTAGAAAGGTTGAGAGCCACTGCTATATGGGAAGGAGTGGCCCACAAGAACACGAAGAAGGGGCAAAGATGGCCAAGGAAAGGAGAGACCCAGTGACCCTCACCAAGGGAAAGATCCAGAGGTGTCCAGAGCCAGGTGTCCCACGTCTTTAATCCCAGCACTCGGGGCAAAGGCATGCGGATCTCTGTGAATTCAAGTTCAACATGGTTTATTTGTGTTCCAAGACAGTCAGAGCTACATAATGAGACCCTCTCTCAAAAATATAAAACAAAAACACCAGACAAAAGTCAAGGGATACCCTTCCCTGAGGCATTTTTTGGCAGGGATCTCAAAGACTTGGGTCTTGTAATGAATCCTAACTGGTTTTCTTACATTAGCAAAATGGGGCCAGAGCGATGGCTCAATGGTTAGGCACTGTACTGCTCTTGCAGAGCACCTGAGTTCAGTTCCCAGCACCCACTTCAGGGAGCTCACATCCACCTGTAACTCAGTTCCAGTAGATCTACTGCCCTCTTCTGGCCTCTGCAGGCAATTGCATCTACACGCATATACCCCCACATAGACCCAAATGTAAATCCATAATTAAAAATAAACAAATACGTAACTCAAGTGAACTGTTCTAACCCTCTCCGCAACATGCTTAGAGCGAAAGCATTCTTAATTTTCACACGGTGTTTGTACAGTTCTAGCACAGGGTCACATGCCTCAGTGCTCCACCCTCACAGCAGATAGAAGGCTGATGCTATTTACATCTGTTTGGAAAACGAGCCATTAAGATAAACAAAGAGGGTCAGGCCCAGTGGCGCACGCCTCTGATCCCAGCAATTGGGGAGGCAGAAGCAGGTGGATCTCTGAGTTTGAGGCCAGCCTGGTCTACAGAGTGAGGCCAGGACAGCCAAAACTACACAGAGAAACCCTGTCTTGGGGCGGGGGGGTGGGGGAGGAGGGGGACCAGACACACAAAGAGTCCCTAATAAACATGAATTGTGAAAAAACCTTTCTTCAGAAAGCTGGGAGATTCGTGTGCTGACGTTTACTAAGCAGGTGTGTGCACTCTGCAAGCCGCAGTGAGGTAAGCAGGGTTGACTCTACGCGTCTTTCAGAGGTTTGTGGTGACTGGGCCGGTGGTTTCCACATACCTTCATTGATGGACCAGTTTCACCCAGGAGCTCTTTAGTAATGTAGCTTCTGACTCTCTGGCCTGGGTGATGACCAGGAGCTACTATGGTGAAGAGGTTTCTGGGCGGCTCAAATGCACAGTTACTGGAAAATCAATTTGGTGTGGTGCTTATGCTGTCTGTCTCAGCATCGCCCAGATGTCTTTCATGCTGCTGCAGCTGCCTGGGCCCACAGACCTTCCAAACCAGTTTCCTGATGTATGCTCTGTGATCCATGCTTCAAACAAACCTCCGAGGTCCATTTGCTCACTTATTTACAAACATTTCTTTGGGTGGCTACATGATGGATACCAATCCAGGCTTGATGGTGTACTAGTGAAAAAGACTGATAATGTGTCTCTCTTAAAGAAACATGATTTATCTCAGCTCTTTTAGGTGGGATTTGAGAACCACTGCTTTAAGATAACAAGGGTGGGGCTGGAGAGTTGGCTCAACAGCTAAAGGCAGAGGACCTGAGTTCAATTCCCAGCACCCACACGGCAGCTCACAGTTGTCTCTAACTCCAGGATCTGACACCCTCGAACAGACACACATGCAGGCAAAATACCAATGCACCTAAAATAAATAAAAAGTATTAAGAGGGGTTTTAAAAAAGATAATAATGGGCGTCACCAGAGAAGGGTGGCAGGGAGGGGGGAGTTGACCATAAAAAGAACCACAAAACACAATTTGTTTGGAAGTTTTCTTATGGTATATAATACATTGATTGCCTATTCTAAAAGTAAACAAAGGGGCTACTGTAGGACTATAGGAGGCAATGTTGAGTTGGGATTAGGTGAGCAGTCTGCCTATGGAAGAACTCAAGGAGTGGGTAAAGCCACAGGGATCCCTGGCCCTGACTGCCTTAGCTATATGCTGCTGGCAACAAAACCCCTTCCCAACACTGCCTGGACGCAGCACTGAATCCTTTTTTATTTCTTACGATTCAGTATGTAGGCATGCAGCTCTAGTAATCTGCTTTAGGTTGTTGGATGCTGGGCCTCTCCCGACAGAGAAGTTAATTCCGGCTATCTTTCTGTGTTGGGGTGGATCCCAGGACCTCATGCTCAGTCAAGTAGGCACCGTCAGCTCCATTCTAGGCTTCATCCTTGGGCAATAGTCTCAGGGTCCTCCTCGGGCCAGCACAGACAAGTAGACTTCCTTAAGTTCCTGCCTGCCCCATTGATGACCCACTGGTGAAATCAAGATGGAGCCATGCAGCTGGGAGCTGGGTGTGGCAGTACACACCTTTAATCCCAGCAGTGAGGCAGATGCAGGTGGATCTCTGGAGTTCGAGGCCAGCCTGGTCTACAGAGTGAGTTCCAGGACATCCCAGGCTACACAGAGAAACCCTGTCTCGAAAAACAAAAGATAGAGCCATGCTGAACCCAATATGGGAGGGAAGTCACAGTAGTGTGGACGCCAGGAAGTCACTTCTTTAGCTGTCACTGCAATGTGTCAGCTACTCTGGCAGGCTTCCGATCCAGGGATTCTCTTGTGTGCCCTCTCTCTCTCCTGTTTGGGATCCAGTATAAATTCCCACATGAACTAATCCATTTGCTATACCAAACCCTCCCCTGGCTCCCAAGGATTCTTACTCTTGGCGATGTAAGAATCTTCACTGGCTGTTGTCAAGGAGCCATTAAAGCTTCCCCAGGTCCACCAGGAAACCCTGGCCAGTGCTCTCTACAGTCACCCTGAGTTAGCGTACCCTCATGTCTTTTGTGTATTTGCTTCTGGGGGGCAAAGTTGAAGTTTTGTTGTGGATTTCCTTTAAAGAAATGTTTGTTTTCGAGAGAGAGAGAGAACGCATTCTCTGCACTGGTGTCCTTATGGAGGTCTCTTTGAGTGCGGGTCTGGCACTCAGGTCTCAGGCTTGGCAGGAAGTGCTTGCCTGCTGAGCATCCCTGCCAGTCCTCCCCTAGATATTTGTATGTGTCTGTGTTTACTACGTAATGTGAATACAGCTTGGTGTCCTCTGATGCTCACCTAAATTGTACCACTAGAACTGTCCCATGCAATTTCAGCCCTGCCAAATACCTGAGTTACATGATGAGCAATGAGCCATCTTTTAATTTTCTACCGCTAGCTATTCTTATCAGCCATGCTATCATGACTCAGCACAGAAGTCTTGATCTGCACTTGGAGCTTTTCCCCTTTGAATGCACTGAGTCCATGTTTTTTCCCTTACATGCTGAGATGTTCAAGATTGCTTCAGTGTTTCGCAGTGAACAGCTGAAGAGACAGTTTTTCCCACACATATGAGTACCTCCCTCTGCTCCAGCGTGAATGCTGGCCAGGCAGAGCCAAGCCTTACAGAATGGACCCATTTCCTCTTGTTTGGTTTCCTCTTCGTTGACGGTCCTCATCTGTCCCCGTTTCCCAGAACAGCTTGGCCGGGTTAGCTTTTCCCCAATTTTACCACAACTGGAGAAAGCTGTACACATTCCCATGAGCACTTCTTTGTCCAAACTATGGAAAACTGGCCTTTTCTTTACTCATAACTGGCATGAGCTGTGTTTGGGTCAGGAGCCCAACATAAACTACAAAGAGTGACCTCAACCCAGGGAACTTGAGAAACATCTAGATAACGCTGTTAGGAAATTGTTCCCTCACATGAACTGGCTTTTGAAATATGTACTGGTTTTATGTACATTTTTAATAGCACTCAAGCTAGTGCAATGGAAAATACTGCCTTAGCTTTCATAAGCCAACAGACCTAGCTTAGGGCTGGAGATGCAGCTCAGATAGCAGAGTACTGTCCTAGCTTATACAGGTTAGGGTTTGCTCCCTAACACTGCATCAAGCATGGTGTTGCATACCTGTGATCTCAGAACATGGGAAGAGGAGGCAGGACTGTCAAAGTCTAAGGACATTCTCAGCTATATCATGTGTTTGAGGGCAGCCTGAAAGATATGATACTCTATCTCAAAAACAAACAAACTTGGTTTGGCTCAAGTATGTCAATAAGGTATTCCAGAGCTGTGAGGATAATTCAGTACTTGTGGGCTCACTGACTGTAAGCATCATCCAGTGGCTGTGAGCATAGTCCAGCAGCTGCGAGCATAGCCCAGTGGCTATGAGTATAATTCAGTGGCTGTGGGCATAGTTCAGTGGCTGTAAGCATAATCCAGTGGCTGTGGGTATAGCTCAGTGGCTGTGAATATAGTTCAGTAGCTGTGGGCATAGTTCAGTGGCTGTGGGTATAGCTCAGTGGCTATGGGCATAGTTCAGAAGTAGACAGCTTGCTTAACATGCCAAGACCAAGCATTCAATCATCAAACAAAATTCAATCAAGCATCAAACAAAATAAAGTAACCAAGGGCTGCAGAGACAGCTCAGTGGTTAAGAGAAAAAACTACTCTTCCAGGGAACCCAAGTTTTGCTCCTAACACTCACATCAGGTAGCTCCTAACTCCTTAACTCTTCTGGCCTTCAAGGGTGCCTGCACTCATCTACACACGCACACACGCACACGCACACATGCGCTTAAAATAAAAGAGAGAGTTCACAGTTGGGATGACAGATTGGCACAGTTGTACATACTGTGCTAATGTGTGAATCTGGGGGACATAAATGCAAGAGGAGGGGGGTCTCTTCACCTACCTGTGCAAAGAAAGCTGATTACTACAAACTGTACAAGAGCCGAGGGACCTAAAGGCTACCCAAACGTGTTTACCCATAGTGTGAAGATGAGACATTGTCACAGGGGTTGACTGAGTTGGGCAGCTTCCTGTGGTTGTGACTGTAGTTGATTCTAGATTGCAATGAAATTGAAACCATGAGACACAAAAGGATTTTTACCCTCTCATTATTGTCTGGCAATTTCGATGGGGATTTTACTGGCTGTGTTATTGTCTGTCCTTGTGCCTAAATGTGGAGGCTATGGGGCCCCAGAGCTGGTTTGAAAACAGCTCACTCAGCAATGCAGGGAGACAAGGAAAGGGCGTGGCCTTCACTGCAGGCAGCTCTGTTGTGGAGAAGGGGTTGGGGACAGTCAAACCCTAACTTCTTTGGCTGCTTCAAGCAGGCAAGACATTGAGTGGGCATCTGGACACCCAGTCCGCACTGATTCTGCCTTTCAGGGGACACTACCAGATGATTTCACTCGAGCTCTCTGCTTCACTTCAGTCTAGCTAATGATTGATCACTTATCAAGCTAGCAAGCCAAGTTCTAGAAGGAGTTTTGACCAAGGACTGTTAGACACAACAGAACTCCTTTTGTTGATGGGGGACAAGCAAATATGAGCTGTGGTGTGGGTGCTGAGAACCAAACCTGGTTCCTCTGCAAAAGCAGTATGTGCTCTTAACCACAAATCCATCTCTCCAGCCCCAAGGAAGGGAGGGTTTATTTTGGTACAGTCTCTTGAGACAGGGAGGCATGGCAACAGGCCTAAGGAGCACCTGATCACATCACAACTGCAGTCAGGAAGCAGAGAGTGAGGAAGACTGGTGCTCAGTTTGCTTCCTCCTTTTGTTCTGTCCAAAACCCCTGTCCATTGGATTGTGATGCCCACCTTGAGGGCAGGCCTTCCTCCTTAGAAATTCTTCTACGGTAACATGCCCAATGTTTGTGGCCTCAGTGATTCTATACAGTCAAGATTAACCATCACAGAGTATGAGCCCTTTCTGGGAAACCAAACAAGAACAACAAAAACCAAAGCAAACAAAAGGGACGAACAGCCACAGAGCCCTGGCATTGGGAAGAATTTTTAGGGGATTTCCAGAAGTCTTCCAAAAGGCAAATACGCATTAATAGTAAGATGGGGACCAGTCTGTGTTGCGAAGCAGAAAAGAGCAGTCCCAACACCCTATTGGGCAGGAGATTGGCAGACTCGTGGCAAGTGGAGGCCATCTGGGAGGAAGGCAGCTTGGAGACAAGCTTTAAATCCAGTATGACTCCAGCAGGCAGATGATGGTCTGAGCCCTTTTGGAAGGATGATGTGGTGCCTTTCACTCTTCGAGGGGAAGCAAGCAAGGCACTGCCGGGGCTGGAACGACCATGGCTGAACATCGAGGTGGCATCCAGGACCTGAGAAAAGCTCAAGAATCTGGTTGCTATGGTTCGAGTACAAAATCTGTGTTGAGACTTGATTTCACTGTAGTGATGGGATCTAAAGACTGACATCTTTCTCACAGGACTGGGTTAGTTGTTGCCTGGCCCCTAACCCCAAAAGAATAGATTGTGCCTGTACTATATGCCTGTAATCCTGGGTGGCATCAAGAAGGCTGTAGGAGTTCAAGACCAGCCTAGGCTACAAAGCCAGTACCAGGCTAGTTTGATACTTTGTTACAAAACAAAAGGAAACAGTAGCTGTGCTGTGCTCCCACAGACCTTAAATCCCAGCACCCAGCACCCGGGAGGCAGAGGCATGTGGATCTCTCAGTTCCAGGACAGCCTGGTCTACAGAGTGAGTTTCTGGAGAGCCAGGGATATACAGAGAAACTCCATCTCAAAAGCAAAAAAAAAAAAAAAAAAAAAAAAAAAAAAGCAGATGATTATGACGTGAAGCAGCTCCTTCTCCTGAAGCACCCACTTCTCACTTTCTCACTTTCACCCCATCATGTAGCAATATGAAGCCTTCTCAGGATGACCAGATGTGGCTGCCCAGTCTAGGCTTTCCCAGCCTTTAGAACCATGAGCCAAAGCAAATCTCTCTTTATAAAATATTCAGACTCAAGTATGCTGTCATAGCAACAACAGGCAAAGACAAAAGTGAAGAAATGGGATAGTGACATTTTCTGGTGTGACTCCTGGAGAACTGCATCGTGGGAGGTGAGCAAAGTTAGGAAGGAAAAAGCTCGCTGTGTGTGCAGGGCTCTGTGACTTCTGTCTTGGAGCACTGCTTGGACATCTTGGCAGGAATCCTAGAAGCCTCAGTCAAGCCACATCCCTTACATGAAGATGATGGGTCTCTGCTGTCCCCCACTGAACACAAGCCCTTTAACTTCACATGTGACTGACTCATGTTTACAGAGGCATCGCCGGACTGCCTGTTTGCACTGTGATGGCAAAAATGGAAAAAATGAAAAAGCCATCCCAGCAGGACGCCAGGGCGCAGTTGAGGAAATCCTGTGATGTGTCATCCGTGCAACACTAGAAGGTCACCAGAGCACTGGGCGGCCCAGCAGCAACTCTGCTCTTAAAATGTCATCAGGAGGTGGAGCGCAGTGCTCTGGGTACAGATCAAGTTTCTAGTGTCTCAGGGATGAACTGGAAAGCCAAGCAAGCTAAATTCTCAGGTGATGTCTGCCTGGATGTGAGTTCCCACAGAAGCCTGGGTACCGAATTCTCCCACTGCTCCCCTAACCCTCCCCAGCCCCCCCCCCCACGGAGCTGGACCAGCTATGTAAGGAAAGCATCATTCCTGACCCCAAGGTGACTGTGGCCATTTTTCTTTCTCTTTTATCCTCATCCAAAGCTCT
The DNA here is from genome assembly GCF_907164565.1 of Psammomys obesus. Taxonomy (NCBI): domain Eukaryota; kingdom Metazoa; phylum Chordata; class Mammalia; order Rodentia; family Muridae; genus Psammomys; species Psammomys obesus. The sequence goes on along the minus strand of NW_026589732.1, from coordinate 13,302,603 downwards.
GTTTCCTGTTCCACCCTTCAACCATGTGAGTTTCCAATGGGAGTTAAGAGTGCTTGAGGCAGGGGCACCCTTCCAGCGCCCTCTCCATTACTGTGCCCTGATGTAGAGCCTTAATGCATCAAATAACTAGCATTTGGCTCTTGGGCAGTGGAAACAAAAAGCAAAATATTTTTGCAAAAAACAATTAGGCATTCACCCGTGATTGTTTTCCCTGGAGATACAATGCCTTTATGCATGGTACAAAATTCAGAAGACACCAAAATGTTTAGGGGAATAGATAAATGTTCAACCCTTCCTTCACTGACTCAGTTTCTCTTGGGGAGGCAACGGTGTCTCTGTGTTCAGTTTTCTGTGTGTCCTAAATACTCTTAATATGCTTCTTTTAAGGTCCACTCCCCTTAGCAAACATCACCCATCGGTGATTACTCCCCTCATCACTCGCTCTTCTCTTGTCACATGATTAGCTGCTATTGTCCTCAGGAGAGGGAGCCAAGGCCAAGGGCAGAGAGCCTGACCTCTGGAAGTCTTTGTCTGTAGGAGGATTCCCTCTCTCCATCTCCTTTCTTTTCCCTCTGCCCTTTAGTTTGGTGAGGATAGGAACCTTATAGCATGGCTGAGACACTTGAGAAACCATTCTGTCTGGGTTCTGGAAGGTGATAATACCCATTTCAGGAGATGTCTGCGCCTAACCATGGCAGCCAGAGCCCTGGATGACAGCTTCCTCTGGCTTCTCTTTCTCTCTGTTTCTAAAGCCTCAATGCATTGGATTTCCAGAGCAGGACCCCAAAATCCTTCAACTTAAACTTTTGCTTTCCTATACAGCAGCAAATTCATTAGGGTCTATTATGGTCTGGTCAGTTCTAAGGTACATCCCTGAGGGCCTGCTCAGGGATACCTGAAGGTCCAAGCATCCTGAGAGAAATGGTCAATGCTGTCTTTCTGAATATGAACTATCTGACTGACCTTCCTATCAGGGACAGCTGCTACATGATTTTCAGCCCCTTAATTGAATCTATGATCGCTGACAAGTAGAGCAGGATAAGCATTTACCTTTGGATGTGTTGGCAGGTACATTTAGCTGCCAGGAAGCTGGCCATCTCTGACAAGAGGGTTAAGCACTTCCTGGGGATGGTGGAGAAGGCTCTTGTCTCAGTCCTCAATATTCTAGAACTTGTTCTCTGTCACTTTCTCCAAATCCTCAGGCTTCCTTCTTGTATATCTGCTTCCCCGAGGGTTTTAAGACTTCCTGCTTCCCCTGTCAGAAGATTCTGTTCCTGAACCCCCCTCCTCTCCTTTGGCTCTTTGTTTAAGTGTTTATGCTTGTCTCCAGTAGCCCAGGGGGCCTAAAACCACTATGTAGTTGAGGATGACCTTGGGTTTTTGTTTTGTTTATTTGTTTTTTGTTGTTGTTGTTGTTTTTGTTTTTTGAGATAGTCTCACTGTATATTCCTGGTTGGCCCAGAACTCACTTTGTAGACCAGGATGATGCCGAGCTCACAGAGATTCACCTGCTTCTGCCTTGTGGGTACATGGATTAAAGGGATATACCATTATGCCAGGCAAGCTTGACTTTTTAATCTCCTACGTCCACCTTCAAGTGCTGGGATTGCGACATGTGTCAGGTTGTCACCAAACCTACCTATGCAGTGCTGGGAAAACAGTGGCTCTCAACCTTCCTAACGCTGTGACCCTTTAATACCGTCCCTCATGTTGTAGTGGCTCCCAACCATAAAATTGCTTCACTGCAATTTTGCTACTGTTGTGGATTGTGATGTACATATCTGATATGCAGGATATCTGATACACAACCCTGCGACCCACAGGTCGAGAACCATTAGGATAGGGCCTCATGCATGTTAAGTAAGCCTTCTGTTGGCTGAGCCACAACCCCAAGACTTGCTTATTATTCCTTTTATCTCCCCGCCTTAGAAGACATCTGCCACACGAGAGGGAGGGTTGTTTCTTTTTCCACTGCCACACTGGTGTCGATTTTCCATGCCCAAACATATAGAGTAGTGCCTGACACACAGTAGGTGCCTAATTAATAGTTGAATGAATGTTCTAGGCTTGAGGGCTCCTGGTCTTGACTAACATTTCTTAAATGATAACTGATCACTTCCTCTTCTCTCTTTTCTCGGGTCAGGGACCTTCCACCCACTGCCACCATAAATGAAAAAGGCCTGCTTAGTCCTCTGAGAGAATCTCTGAGTGACTGTCCTTCCTTTCCGCATTTCTTTCCCTTGGCCAGCTTTACCACTTGCTTCATTTTTTTTTTTTTTTTCCTGACAAGAGAAGAAACCAGGCTTACTGTAAAACGAGGGCCTGTGAACCCTAAGGACATCCCTTACACATGTAAGATAGCTTCTGTAGCTGCTTCTCTGCCCCAAAATGCAATAGTAAGATCCAGCCACCATTCACAGGCCTGTAGGTCTCACTGGTCTTCTTTTTGTACACTCACTGAGTTAAAATACATGAATCTCATATTCAACCATTCTGACCCATGTAATGGCTGCCTTCCATGGTTCAACCCAGTGATTTCAGTCTCAGTGGAGGACATCCTATGCACAATGTTCTAAGCCTCATTCTTTTCACGTGCTCCATCAGCACCACTTACCCGTCCCTCTCTGTTCTGGAACCCCTTGTGGGCTTGCATTAACAGCACAAATAATTCATAAGCATTAGCAAGTCAGCAGGGAGCCCTGCCACTCAATCAATGTCCAGATTTCCTGAGTCTTGATGCGAATGACTGACGGTCTGTGGTGCTTTTTCCAGGAAACTCTTCCCACTAGTCCTCCCAAGCCATTGTTGTTTTGCAGTATTGAGCACTGGCTATCCTATGAAAATGCTGTATTCCTGGGGCAGCTGCTAGCTGTGCTTGCTGCTCAGACTGTACTTCTCCTCCATCAATCTGGTCCTTTCTCACTGGTGAACATGAAATCAGCCCCTTGGTTTGTTGTCTGGGGACTTTTGGATTTCTGGGCCAGCACCACTTCGACAAAGAACAAACTAATTTTTTGAGCTTAATAACAAAAGGGTTGCTCCTGGGGACCCCTGTTTTGTTCCAGCAAATAGCTACAGGACTGTTAATTCTACATTTCTTCACGGAGGAGGCTTGAGGCATCTGTGGATGCTGTGTCTCCACTGAATTATGACCCTGCAGCCCCAATGGCTGTCCAGGAATACCATCTATCTACATGGAGCCCTGTGGGCCTGGATTCATTCTCCAGGGCTCAGTACAGCCCTATTCATTCATAACTGGGCCTGATTTGCTTTAGAGCTGCCTAAATTCAACCATGAAGATTATGTGTCTATCCAAAAGTCCCATTCACATAAGATTGGGCATGTAGACTATAAGATCACCTGTCGTCGAGGCTAATAACAGCATGCCAATCCAGCTGCACCAGATTAAAAGCTGGACTTGAATATTTTGGCCCCAAGAACAAAACAGTAACAGGAGACCAGAACATTAAAAGTAATCTGCGGTATACAGAACACATCAAACAAGAGGGGAAACATGGCACACAAAAGTCAGACTAAAAGACAGCCCCTCTACTCATCAATCAATGGCTAGCTCCTTTACGCGGAGGTAACAGACCATAAAACCTGATACCCAGCTATGAGGTCAATGGGCTTGGCTTCAAATCCTCCCCAGTGTGTCCTCAGCTGCGAACCCACTGTCACCAGATGCGAAACTACCCCAACTGTTTTCCGTGAAACTGAGCTAAAAACAAACAAAACAAAACACCTACTGTAAGAACTGAAGAAATAATTTGTAGAAAACGTTTGGCTGTATTTGAACTTAATCATAGCAGCTTAGTTATACACAGGACAAAGTTGTTCTTTTGTGTGTTTATTTATTGGGGGAGGATTTTTCTTTGTTGTTGTTTATTTTGTTTTTGTTTTTTTGAGACACGGTCTATCTATAGAACCCTGGTTGTTTTGGGACTTGCTATGTAGACCAAACTGGCCTAGAACTCAGAGATCTGCCTGCCTCTGATTACAATGCTAGGACTAAATATGTGTTTCACCATACGCAAGTCTTTATGTGTTTGTTTACTATGATAAATACAGCATCAAGATATTAATCAACTTAAAAAAACTAAAATGTGGAAGCTGGGCATGGTGACTGCCTGTCTTTAACTCCAGAACCCAGGAGGCAGAGACAGGCAGACCCATGAGTTCAAGGCCAGCCATCTTTACAGAGTTCCAGGCTAGCCAGGGCTACAAAGAGAAACTGTCAAAACAAAACAAACAAAAACCATAAAACAACACATTACTTATGAGTTAGAAGATAAACTTAAGGAGGGGGGGGGAATTCCAACACTCCCAAAATTTTATTGTTATTATTATCATATCGTTTGTTTTGTTTTTCAAGATAGAGTTTTTCTGCTTAACAGCCCTAGCTGTCCTGAAATTAGCTTTGTAGACCAGGCTGGCCTCTAACTCACAGAGATCTACCTGCTTCTACCTCCCATTGCTGGGACTAAAGGCCTGCACCACCATGCCTGGCTTCAAAACTCTATTATTTACAGTCTTGGTGAGTGTGTCCACATCACCTTTCTACAACTTATTGCTGTTAGCTTTCTCATTCATTATTGTCTTCCTGTTCCAGCATACTTTTAAAAATATTTAAATTATAAATTTAATTCTTTATTGTGTGTATGTAAGTGTATGCACACAGGTGGAGGTCAGAGGACAGCTTGTGGTTTTGGGGAATTAACTGAACTCAGGTCTTAAAGCTTGGCTGCAAGCGCCCTTATCCTCTGAACCATATCAAGGACCCTGCAAGATTTAACTGGAATAATTATTTCAACGAATGTATCAGAACACAATCAATCATTACCCTCCCTCTGAACATACACTTTGTTTCCAGTTGAAGGTGTGCATGTTCTCTTATTATGTTCCTGATTCTATTATGGTCATTTGAAATAAACAATTAAAAAATAATAATCTTGCCATGAAACTGTGGTGCATGCCTTTAATCCCAGCACTTGAAAGGCAGGCAGGTGGATCTACAGAGAGAGATCGTAGACAACCAGGGCTGCACAGAGAAACTCTGTCTCAAAAAACACCGAGGTTAACAGCTCAAACCTGAGAACATTGCCTAAACAATGATGAGCAGAGAACAGGTAAGGATTTATTCCAGCAGACTTCAAACTGGACAGCTCTAAGCGTTCCCAAGTCCCTCATTTTAACAGTCCAAAAGTGTTAGAGGGTGACAGATAATTGAGAAATTAATCTTGGGGCAGGGCTTTTCACTCACTGGTAGAGATTCGTGCTTACTTTGTGCAAAGCCCTGGATTCAAGCGTCAACAAGGGGGAAATATTTAAAGTGGCCTGAATAAATTCACGTTCTTTTTTTTTCTATCCCCACACTCCCCCGGATCCAAGCGTAGGCATTTGTATTATTTAGGGCACAGAGAGCGCAAGGCTCTGGTAGCAGATCACACAGCAGCTGGTATAGGACATCGTGTGCCTGTGCCGTCAGCTGACTCTGAATTCCCGGTCTTCCCACCACGCTTGGGGGAGGAAGGTTACCCAGCACTCCCTGCCGAGAGGCAGAAAGTTGAGTCTGGGATGGCCAGGTGAGACTCAGTGGGCAACCTCACCAACCCCTCCAGGGGCCACTTCCTTCTGGGCGCGGGGCTCCCCAGGCTCCGAGCATGCCCAGTGCTCTCCCTGCCGGTCCGAACAGTACTGCCCTGGCGCCGTAGCTCCAGGTTTTGCGTGCGATCCTAGGCGGGGCCAGGACAGGGCAGCCCCTGGGACTCCCGGCTCTGTCGGAATTCCCCGGACTCGAAGCTTAGGCGGCATGCACTACCTTAGGACCCCGATCGGGGTCTAAGCTAGGGAATCAAGGCACAGCCGAGGGCCTCATGGTAGCATGGGAACAAAAGGTTCTCGGGACATCTGGCACCCAGGTTCCGTACATAGGATCCTAACCATCTCTCCATTCTTTTGTTAAGATATTCATTCAGCAAAACGTTTTTAGTTGTTTAGACGCTGGGTCTTTTGAGAGGCGGAGCTACCGAGCTGACACCGAAAGGAGGTACTCCATAAAGGGGATCTAAGTCAAGAGACAGACAGTAAACGATTCCATCAACCCCTCTGTCCTTCCCGTTTCATAGGCACAAAGCTTGCGCTCGTTTTTTTGCACCGGCTTTTCCGTCCCAGGAAAGCTTCCTCGTTTAGCTGTGTGACCGAATGGTATTTGTCACCTGATCTGGCCGTTCCACCAGCTCTCACCGGGCCAACCTCTAGTCTGGCTCCTTTCCCCTGTTTTTAAGAATTTATCACCTCACATACAGCGCTGTTTGCGGACCTGTTGTTTGTTGCGAGGGACTCCCAAACTCCCAACAAAAGACAGAATTTTTGTCCATATAGTAAGTGTCAAGAACGTAAGTAACTGTTGAATGGATAAGGGATAGAGGTTTGGAAGACGATAATGGACGTGAAGAGTGGGCAAGAGGTCAGAGCTAGTTCAGAAAAGGTAGCCAAAAAGACCTCTTCTACGAAAGGTATCTGTATGGTGAGAGGGTGCAGGGCACCAGCAAAAACGGGGGAGGTGGAGGGAGTCCTACCCCGAGGGAAAGGCAGTGTAAGCGTCCCGAGGAGGGTCAAGTTTAGAGCGTGTGATGGAGAGGAGGTGCAGTCGGAGCGCAGGAAGGCAGGTGTGGGAGGAGGCGGAAGAGGCCGGCAGGAACGCCCGCCAGTTAGGGGCCCTGAAAGCCTTGGGAAGGGCTAACTCGCCGGGCGACCTGGGTTCAGCAAGAGCACCACGACCCCCAACTCAGCCACGGAGCCGCTGGAGTCAGCGCGACCCCCATACTCAGCCACAGAGCCGCGGTGCAAGGCTCGCTGTGATTTCAAAGACTTGCTGAGCGCTCAAGTCCTTGCCATTCCCAGGCATGCAATTCGGGAAAGAGAGGCACACAGTAGGTGTTCAATAAATGCTCAAGGCATGAATGGCTGCGTGTGTGAGCCAAGGGGCTCGGAGGTCTGCGTGAGTTCGGCAGGTGGCCCACAGAGGCGCCCCCCGAGGCCTGCCTCTGACCCGGGTCCCCCGCCCCGCGCGCGGGCCCGTCGCGGCCACAGCCCGGCCGGCGGGAGCCGCCCGCGGGCTGCACTGGGCATGCTCAGACGGCGGCCAGGTCGCGGCGCGAGCGAGCTTCCGCGCCGCCCGCCCGCGCGACCTACCTGGGCGCCCCGCGCCCCCGGATGCTGCAGGTATGGGCGGTCGGGACCTCCGCGGGGCGGGCCGGGGCGCGGGCTGCGGCGATCGCGGATGTGCGGGGCGCCACCCCACCCCCCACCCGGCCCGGGAGGCGGCGGACACGCGGGAGGACTAGCGGGAGGGCTGGAAGCCCAGGGTCCCCGCGCCACGTCGGGCGTACGGGGGGCGCAGGCCTAGATCACCTGGCGGGGCTGGGGCGGGGCGGGGGCGGCGCAGGGCTGGGCGTTCAGGACGCGGCGGCGCGGGCGTGGGCGTGCGCTCCCGTCTGGCCGAGCCTTGGGCCCCGCGCCGGGGTGTCCGCAGCCCAGCCGAGGGGGCGCACGCACGGCTTCGGGGATCCAGTCCTACGCAGCCCCCGAGGCTCGGCCCCCCGAGCGAATTCGCTCCCAGATGCAAAGGTGGCATTTCTTGGGCCTGGCACGAACTCCAGCGCCAAACCAATACGCTCCGTTTCTCAAGCGACCCGGGTAGTTTCTCTGTTTAACTTGCGCAGACACTGCCGCGTTGTGCGAGGAGACCCCCGCCCCACGTTGCTGCCACCCGAACTTATTACGAACTTGAGGCTTGCCTTTAAAAAATTCATGGGAAGTTAAGACAACTTGACACCTGGCTGTTCCGTGAAGAAGGTGCAGAGAACTTGTGGTTGGGAAATGCGAGACCTAGGTTCAAGTTGGGCTCTTCCCGTTGGCCAGCTGGTGACCTTGGCCGAGTCTTTTAGCCTCTCTGATTCTTCATTTCCTCCCCTGCACGCAGGCAGTAATAATGCCCACCTCGCCTGGTTGGTGGTGGATTAAGTAGGATAAATGATGTGGAGGTGTTTGGCTCCTTGCCCAGCACAAAGCAAGCGAGCAGTTGGCGTGATGTGATTTTAATTCAGTTAGAGACCCTCGTGGCTCCCATTCCGTCAGGAAGTTAGAATTAGGCAAGCATTTTCTGGGCCTGTGTTTGTGCCCAGGAGAATGTCTGCTGAGACCTTGGAAAAGCAACTCAACAGAACAGTGGTGAGCAGAGAGCCTCTTGTTTAACCGCAGTCTTTGAGTTCAGAAACTCCAGAAGTTGACACTCGGGCCCCACTTATGGAAGGAACTATTTTTGCAAAATGATCCGTCTTGCGAATGTCGAAGCGGATTAATTGGAAAGCCTGGTTGGGAAAAAGATGCCTGCGCTGCGGCGCTCCCATGTGTAACCTTCTGTTCCTGGATGAGGGTCTGTCTTCCCATGGTGGCTTGCTCATTTGTGGTGTGTGCCCCTTGCGCCTCCTGGCTCTTCTCAGTAGTGTCCAGTAGCAGCACCGCTCCCAACTGTACCAACCAGGAACGCCCCTATATATTGTCTGTGTTGAAGCCCCCACTTCCCCTTTTAATAGGATCAACTGAGATAACCTCTGCTTTCTGTCTAGCCTGGGCTATCTGAGAATGTGATTGGGGGCTTTTTAGGATGATACCGAATCTTTGCAGTCACCTAGTACAGCTGTACAGGGTATACGGTCGTCTCATTTCAGTTTTACAGTTCTCCCTCTGAGATGCCACTCCCGTTTTATGAGGAGGAAACCGAGGCTCCGAGCCGGCAGCTGTACCATCTGGGCATGACTGGGATGGAGGTAACCGAGGCTTCTGGTTCTGGGGGCAGGGCTTTTTCTTGTGGATAAGACTGCCTGTGTGGTGTAGAAAGACCCCACACAGATGTCTTCCTGATGATTAAGTCAAGATCTAGACTGTATTAGGAACTGGAAGCCTTCCTGAGGCTGACTAGTTGAAAATTAACAATGGTAAGCTATTATCTGACCGAGAGGAGGCTATTCTAGTTAAATATTCTAGTGTATGAGCACTGCCATAAATCCCAGCATACAGTTAATGGAGCACCAATCTGCCGCAGAGAATTCGAATAGAATAAAGCGTGCCTAATACTCTATATTGATCTGGGTTGTCTCTGGTGATTTGTCTCCTCAAAAGACTAGTATATGCAAATTAGACATGAATGCAGACTGGAGGTTACCGAGGCCATTTGGAGTAGCCGAGGCGTGCCAGTGAGCAAATGTTTCTGTTTGGCAGGTGCAGGGCTGTGTGTGGGCAAGCATGGTGACTCAGTCAGGGGACCCCCACCCTGGAATCCAGGGTGTCTGGATGCACTTCCTTGCAGCTCAGGCCAGATCTTACTGTGGCTCTGGACTCCCAGCTTATCTAGGAGCCAAATCCAAGATCTCAGCTTGAAGCCCTCATCTTACCTGATCTCATTGCAAAGGTATGCTAGCTTTTAATTCCCTTGTTGAGGTCTCAACTCCCTGCCAGTGAGACAGGTTATAGACAGATCTTATCCCACGAAGAATCTGGGGCTCTTGGTTGGTCATTGGTCTCAGTCCTAAAATGGTAATTGCTCTCAGTTTTTGTTGGCTGTGGCTTGGAAGTTTAATGACAGTGTTGTGCCCCACTCCCTCCCCACGACACACACACACACATGTGAGCTAGCAAAGATAGAATGAGACCAGAGGCAAGAGGACTCACTGTGGCCTTCTAAGCTACGTACAGGTCTGTGAGTGCAAGGGGCGCTGCTTTCTAGAATAGGCATAACCTACTGGAGGGAGCCAGAAGACATAGCACACCCTCTTTCCTTCCAGTTCCCAGGCACTGGCCGTAGGGAAGGGACCGGTGATTTGTGGTCCCCCCTTTTGACCATAATCGCAGGACTTACCTTCCTGTACCAGACCGTCAGTTCCTAGAGAGCGAAGCCTGGCCCCTTTTCTCTCAGGCCCTAGCAGGGCTAGAGTGCTGGTGGTACTCTGCAGAGCCCAGCCTGGCTGGGCTGGTGGTGGGGGCAGTCTTCTAGTAAGAGAGAGGACTGGGCCACGGGCCACAGCCATGTCACCCTGGTCTGGGCCCCAGTGACTTCAGGCTCTGATCTTACAGAGGTCTATCTTTTGGCAGAGAAGACTTGGTGAAGGTCTTCATAGGCCCCTGGCTGAAATATGGTCTGGTCGTGACCTCTTAGGATCCAGAAGTCTTGCATCTTGGGTTTTTTTCTGCTTGAGTCAGCACCCGAAGCCACCTCTATCTTCAAGTTTCCCAAGGCCCTCCTGACTGCAGATCCAACAGCAAATGCAGATTTTCTCATTAAGCGTATACTATGTGTCAGGCCCTACTGCTGCAGAGCTGGAAGATGAACTGCGCTGTGAAAGTGTGCACAGCTGGGGACTCCCGTATGTGTGTCTACATCTATCCACCTATCTCCTAACTTCTTAGAAGGAGGATCAAGTTAGATGCAAGGGATGCTAGGGTTAGCAGCCACACACCCATAGTGTGTGACCAAACACCGACAGAAGCAGCTTAAGGAGGAAGGGTTTATTTCGGCTCCCAGAGTATAGTTCATTATGGCAGGAAAGTCATGCCTGCAAGAGTTTCGAAGCAGAGAGCTGGTGCCCTGCTCACTTTCTCCTGCTTATACGGTCATGGGATGGTGCCACCCGTGTGCTGACTGGTCTTCCCACCCTCATTTATCCTATCTAGAAAATGCCTGGCTGGCAGGCCTGCCTCCCTCGTGATTCTAGATCCTGTCAAGTTGAAGGTCATTATTAAGCGCTGTGGATGGCTGTTAGGAAATACACAGGGAAGGGTATGTCTTAGCACTTGCATTAAGCCTCCAAGGCGTGCAGAGTAATTGGGGTGCTCTCTGGTTGCTGAGTAAGGCATTCCTCACCTGTGTAGGGCGAAGTGCTGGGGTTTCTTTCTTTTTTCTGCTTTGGGGTACCTTGTACCAGAGATGCCTCTTATTCCAAATTAGTATGGCTCTTACTGGCCACCAGGTGCTGCTTGAAGTTCTTACAGCCCCCCTCTGTCCACGATGCCTCCCCAGGAAGGCTGCTTGGAAGGCAGGTGGGGGCTGAGGCCTGCTGTTCTTAGTGGGCGGTGCTTGCACTGGTGTAGTTGATAGAATGGGCCTGCTGGGCAGCCACCAAACCGGAGTGTGGTGGCCCTGGGCTCTTCTCCCTGATGCTGTTTCCTTTTGGGGTCAGCGGGGATCTGCTGATAACACTTTCTGAGCCAAAGACTGGGTGGGCTCTGACCTGTGAAAAAGAATGTCGGCGCAGGCGGCGAAAGCCTGGGAGGTATTTAGCTATTGAGAGAGTGGAATTTCCGAGGCAGTTTGGTGTATGTGAAAAGCTAGGACGCGGGCTGTGGAACTGGGATAGTTCTGGACACTGCAAGCCCCTGATGAACTGTTGGTTTGCACATTCGTTAAGGAACGTGCCCTCAGCTCGGCAGCTGGAAAGGGTTTGCACTGCTGAGTCTCTGCACTGAAGTCCGGGTTCCATCCCTGTCCCTAAGACTTAGTAACTTCTCCCACCTGGTGCATTTCACAGACACATTGAACAAACAAGGATCAGATGCAGCAGTCACTTCCCCAAAGTGAACTTGAACTTACATCTGGCCCTAGACTGTAAGGTGAAGATCATCACAGAACTTACTTCTGCTAAACAGGCTTTCTTAAATGCGCTGAGGAGCCTCTAAAGTGTGGGGCAGCAAAAAAGCCCCCTCCCTTTGGTACAGGAGTCCTGAAGTCACTGCTGAATCGCTGCCCTGTGGAGGCCTACTCCCAAGTCAAGGCCAAGTCCCTTCCTTAGGCCTGAAGGAAGGCAGGATTCAGGGTTTTGCTGGCGGGTGTTATGTTTATGAGTGGAGATGGCGTGGGTGTGGGGTGGAGTCCTGGCCTCTGTACCCGCCTCACTTACATGAGTCAGCTTTGAGAGCCAGACCAGAGAGGCAAGAGCTCCCTGGCAGCGGTCCCACTCTGGGCACATGCCTTGACCCTTTTTACCCACCACATCCCCGCCCTGTGTCTGGTTGGCAAATGCATGCATGTGACTGTAGAACATTACGATGTCGGGGGCAGCGGGCGGGGGGGGG
>NW_026589732.1:13283414-13290461 GCF_907164565.1 Psammomys obesus | reverse complement strand
GTGTGTGTGTGTGTGTGTGTGTGTGTGTGTGTGTGTAGATGTGGTACGAGTATGTGCAGGCCCAAGGTTGGTGTTGGGAGGCTTTCCCAGTCTCTCTCCCCGCCTTATTCTCTGAGGCAGAGGAAGATGGCTTCCTCTCGTCTCCCATGTCTGCATGCTGAAGGTGGGGGTTCTCCACAGACTGCCATGCTGGCCCAGCGTGTACATGGGCGCTTGGGAACCAGATTCCTATCCTCATGCTCAGGCTGTGAGCATTTACAAGCTGAGCCGTTGCTGCCGCCGCAGGCACCCCTCCCTCAGTTTCTTAAGTGTTCAGTACTGACAGTGTACCTGTAAAACTAAAGTTATTGGTATATTAACCTTTGTACTGTTATGCAGTGTTGTCTTTAAGAAATTAAGAAAGCCAAGAAAATGAAAGTACAGGGGATAGTACTGATCAGTTTACAAAAATCACAGCCATGAGAAAAAAGGACTCCATAGTTTTGTCACCAGCTACACATAGCTGATATTGATCAAACACAACCATATTGATGGATGCATTTTCCCATGTATGTGGGCATTTCACAAGCAAAAACTAAAACCACTCATTTTTAATTCATTTGGCTGAATTGAATTTTAAAACATTTGGCCAACCTAATAAATCACACAGTGTAGGCATCTCTCCCTCTTTGCTCTTTTTAAGGGAAACGCTAGCACGTCTCTTGCACGTGCTTTCTAGAGGGATACACAATGCCTGTGTCCTGGTCTTTATTCTCAGGTGTTACAGAGTGATAAGCTTTTGGGGTCTAGATGATGCCAGTTTTGAGGGAACAAGGTAAGACATCTGGTTACACAATGGTAAGGTGACAGAGCACTTTTTGAGCTTTCCCCTCTCTGTTTTGGCATTTGTGCTAATCCCAGCACTAACATACAAACTGAAAAATCTGTCACTTCATCAACAATGATTTAGGAAGCACTTCTACCCTGAGTGATGGAACAGCTGCTAAACTATGGAAATGATTTTTATGTAGGTCTGGGAAGCAACTTGTAGCGTAGGCTCAGGAACTGACCTAGTGCTCTGGCCCCAGTACCCTGGTTATAGGCACAGATAGGCAGAACCAGACGGAATCCTGGACATTGTGGTTGACAGTGTTCCAGTGTGTGGCTCCTGGGCTGCCTGTTTTAGGATGGGGTTATTGAAAGTCTGTCTTCTCTGGGAGGGTAAACTAAGGCATGGTTTCAGATTGCGCCCTGGAGGAGAGACTAATGGAATCAGAATAATTGGTAAAATTTCAATATGAATTATCAGATAAATGCTTGGCCAGGGTTTGTTTTCTTGAGTGCAGTAGTTTCACTGTGGTTATGAAATAACTATCCTTGGTCCTGGGAGATCCGTGCTGAAATAGTTAGAAGGAAAGTGATAAGACTTGTCGCTTGTGCATGAACGCGAACCCTGGGTTCTGTATATGTGCACATGTGTGTGAATGCGCAGTGTGTACGTGTACGTGTGTGTCATAGGCATGTGAGGTGATCCACCTGCCTCTGCACTCATTTAGGAGTGCTAGGATTATGCCGTCACACCTGCTTTCCTCTTATTTTTTAAATTATGTGTGTGTGTGTGTGTGTGTAACTGTATACACTTGAGTACATGTGCCCACAGAGGCCAGAGTTCCGTGGTAGATGTTTTCCACCATCAAGCTCCATTTTATTTACTGATAGCTTCTCTCACTCAACCAGGAGCTTGTGGATTCTGCTAGTCTAGAGAGCCAGTTTGCCCTAGGGGCCTCCTGTTTCCTCCATCCCCTGAGCACTGAGATTACAAGTATCTACACTGCCTGTTTTTAATCTGGTGCTGGGATCTGGACTCCAGTCCTCACAATAGATGGCAAACACCTTATCCACAGAATCATCTCCCCGCCCTGGTCAAGTTTTATTTGTAGGAAAGCATTCCTACTTCCTTTAGAATTTAAGTGCACCTTAATCTCATCCCAGAACAGAAAGCCTAGGGCCATTGTATGTCAGGTGGAGGCCATGGTTGAAGAACTGGTTTATTTTCCTCTGGAAGAGCCCTAAAGCATGTGAGTGAGTGAAGTGATTGTTAAGGACCTGGCTGCATAGTATGTAAGTGAACCATGGTGGGCCTTGAAGCTAGAACCAACCATGTAATCCCACCCAGGGGACACACATACACCGCTCCCTGCACCAGGACTAAATTAATACAAACTGCAACCCAACTTCCTTATGTTCCCAGAAAAAAAGAAGAGAAGGGGGGGGAAGCAATACTGATACTCTCTCAGCAGTCAGATAAAGCATCTATGTTCCATCTACTAAATGCTGATAATTGAAGAGAATTGCTGTTGACTGGGTGAGCCGTTGCTTCATGTGGCTTCTTGGTACGCTGTGTTCCTTTCTGTGCTAGAAATCTCCCTCTGCAGCAGATCGTCATCTGTTGATACTCAAAATTAGAAGGAAAAAAGAAAGAGGCAGGAAGAAAGCTTTCCTCAGCTCGGTAGGGAAGAAGGGTTAGGAAAAATAAGCTGAGCTGCTCACCCACAGAGTGACTGGACAGTAAAGGAGAACAGAGGCAACCTATGTCCCCCGAAGTCACACGGTTGGAGGTGAGTGCTTTCCTCTGGCGGCCACTAGATGGTAGTATTGGCAAGGTCAGCCTGAATGTGATTACCTGGGTAGGTTTATCACATTCGAGGCCCACCCGTGGTTCACTTACACAGAATGATCACACATTTGTTTATTAATCCAGACTGTTCCTTTAAAAAGCTCGGGGTGTGGTAGGACATGCATGTAATCTTGGCACAGCAGCTTCTAGGCCAGCCTAGGCTACGTAAGACCCTGGCTCAAAGAAATCAAATCAAATCAAATCAGTTTTTGTTTGTTTATCTTTTTCTGAAAGTCTTATGACCTTAAGCTTCTGCTATCCTTGCCTCCACCTCCTCCTGAGGAGCTGAGATGACAGGTGGATGTTGCTGGGTTTATGCAGGGTTGGAGCTCAAACCCAGGGCCCTCTGCACGCCACACAAGCAAGCACTCTACCAACTGATCTACATCCCTAGGCCCTGAAACATGCATTCTTGAATTAAAGGCCTAATTTCTTTCTTTTTTTTTTTTCCCCCCAGAGGCATATAACGTCTGTAGTAGTTGAACACCAGTGAATTGCTTTAAAAGGGATAACATTATAGAAATGAAACCTCTTTACGTCTGCAAGATATTTGACATCAAGACAGCCCAACAAAATCTGGACTCTGTAGTCAGCGCTTGTTCACATCAGAAACTTAGCATTAATAAAAAGCCTTGTATCCTGGCATGGTGTGCATATACCTGTAATTCTAGCACTTTGGCGGTGGGGGCAGGAGGTTCACACCCAACCTCAGCTATATAGTAAATTAGATGCCAGTCTTGGCTACATGAGACCCCATCTCGGTGGTAATACATAAACAATGCCTTTTATTTAATATCTAGGCTGTGTCCCCTGAAGTATGCTAGGCACCTTATGTATTCATCTCTAACTTTGCAATACTCACTGAGCCCCAGCTGTGTGGATAATGAGATTATGCTTTTTCTAGAATGTCTTTGATTAAGATTTAAAACAGAATAGAACCCTCAGCCAGTGTCCCAGCTATTCCAAAGCTCTTTGATTTGAAACAGTGTGCAAATAGGCTCAGCTCCCATGATGTCAGTGGTATCACCTGCAGCTGAGGTCTGTGGTTGCTGAGGCCAGTATGTTCCTGTTTGGGTTTTGGCTTTGTTTAGAATTAAGAGGCTTATAAAGGAAGCCATAGAAACCCTGAGTTCCCCAATTGCCTCGGTACAGGAAACAGGGCAATTAGTCAGCATCTATTGTCCAACCAGATTGTTTAAGATACACTTTTAAGACAATCTGGAAACACCTCCTACTTGATAATGTGTAGTTTAGCATCAGCGTCAAGCAAGCTTTTATCAAGGTTTGCTTGAGGGACAATTGCAGGAAGAACATTCTGCAGTTTCATAAAATATCTTTTAATGACATTGTCCTTAGATTCCAAGGCCTTCATATGACAATCAGGGAGGAGGGGAAAGTCTGAGTAATCATTCTGGGAAGCGTCATCAGCCATGGTTCAATTTTCAGTGCTAGGATTCCCACGCTGGCGCAGGGATAAGAGGTTCAGGGTGTTGGGGGGGGGGGAGGACAGATGAAAGCGATTTACAATGTGGTTGTCACATTGGCTCATGTTGCTTTCATCCCCAGGTTCCTCCCTGAGGTCCCTGTTGGTTTTCCGTACAGGGTCTGTGTGTGGATACTTTATCTGCTCTGCTACGTAAACTTAGCTACGTGAAAAGCCACTGTCTGGGAAGTGAGGGCGATCTGGCTGCTACTGCTGTCACCCCATTGATCTCCAGGGTTGAGTCGGCTGATCTGGCTGGCTAGGCAGGTGTCCCTTTCCTCTCTCACTGCTCCACGTGTGTCCCTCCCGAAGCTGCATGCTTAGTCAAAGAGGGCAACCTTCTCCAAATGGAGGAGGAGTGGTCCTCAGCCCTGGAGTAGCTGTGCTTTCCTGCTAGAACCTCCAAACATGCTCTCAAGGTCCATTTGTAGGATCATGGGGTAGTCAAGCTTCCAAGACTCCAGCCACATCCAGATGAGGCACTGCATGGGGCAGTCTGCCTTTCTAAAGACAAGAAAAGCCATTTGAAGGTGTTACTTTTCATACTAATTGATTTTGGCTTCTTATGCCTCTTCTTCCCTTCTCCTCCCCAATCCCTTCCAATACCCCAGCACCAGTTAGGAGAGAGAGGGCGGAGTTCTCTTTAGCTACTTCCCAGTGTTTAGGGTCTTTGGGTTCCTCAGGTCAAGTCCAATCCTCTCCAGCTTCTTGTCAAACTGTATCAACAGCAATCAGGAGCAGCCTTCTGCATGACTCCAAAGCTGCTTCCCAACAAGAAGTTACCTCGTATGTATCTTTTGGACATGCTTTCACTAGTCAAATGACCCCTTTCATCACAGGGTCAACATAAACATTCTTGTGGAGAACCCAGTACTGTCAGAAACAGCTGGTTAGCTTCTCTAGCAGAACGTACCGAATTTCTCGGGTTTACCACACCGGCCATTTTGAGCCCTGAGGCTCTTAGTGGCTTGATCACGATCACAGTTTCTTTTCAACTGATAAGATTTACTGCAACTGAAGCAGTGAACATATTGATATCTAAGGTGGCTACTGGGAATATTAATAGTGGTCATATCAACCCAAGGCTCCTCCTCTGGCAGCTCAGGTTCCTCAAGATTAACCCTTGCTCTTGAAACTGGCTGTCTATCTAACCCTTTCAGCCTGTCTGCTTTCTGCTCCTGCTGGCCCCTTGCCTCACAAAGGGGCTGTGGGAACTTGACACCAAAAGTGCTCTGAGCAGGGCTGAGTGGCAATTGTGGGAAACTCTTAGTTACCAGATGTTCTCCTTTTACCAATGGTGCTTTTTGCTTTCCAAGCATTTCAACCTCTACCTGCAAATTATATACCTGCACTGCCAACTCTGCAACCCTTTCTAAAAATGAGTGAACCTTCTGATTTTTTTATCCTTTTTTTTTGTTTGTTTCTCAAACCCTTATATATCCACTTGCAACTTTTCCAGTTGTTCAACCATTCTTACAACCTTCTTAAAAACAGAATGCAGGAAGAACGAAGAAGCAAAACCAGAAAATCTGCTCTGGGAGTAAAGCCGAAGAGAGACCAGTGGTAGCAGCCACAGTTAACCTTTTACTTATACTCATATCCTGAAATAGTATATTCATTTCTCCGTACCCTGCTGTCTCTTCTACGGCATTAGAAACCAGATTTTACATTATTCTAAGCCCGACGTCTGGGCACCAATTCTTGACATACTTTTTAACTTTCTATTTTATTTTGGTTTCTTATGCCTCTCCTTAGGAGAGAGAAAGGGTTAGTGGGGAGAGGGGACAGAGTTCTCTTTAGGTACTTTGTGCTGGTTAGGGCCATTGGGTTCCTTAAGGCAAGTCCAACCTTTTTTTCCTGAAAAAAAAAAAAAGATTTTTATTTCATTTTTTTAAAAAAATCATTATTTTCATAATCAGGGTGAGCAAATATTGTTTCAGTTCATCATTTCTGGTTTACATTGCAAATGGTTTCCATAATATGTGACTTCCTGACTCACTATTTGCCTACATGCTTGTGGGAAGCTTCTGTAGCCTTTTCTTGGTAGGGACTCCGGTTCTTCTGAATTCTCCCCTTTCCTTGAGATATTCCAGTTTGCATTCTTCATGGAAAGCTGGATCATTATAGTAAGCAGTTAGACAGTCTTTCAATGAAGAATTTTCTTTCCGGCATTTTATTATCATAAGGATTCCAGAGTCCATGCAACATCTGGTAAAATCTTCAACTTGTTCAGAACACCTTTCTCTGGTCTTTTCTCTCATTATTTTTGGGATCAGAAAATCTTTTTCAACATGTCTGAGATGTTGGTC
This sequence comes from Psammomys obesus, assembly GCF_907164565.1. Classification (NCBI taxonomy): domain Eukaryota; kingdom Metazoa; phylum Chordata; class Mammalia; order Rodentia; family Muridae; genus Psammomys; species Psammomys obesus. The sequence continues at coordinate 13,284,013 of NW_026589732.1, read as the reverse complement.
TGCAGGGTCCAGGACCGTCTCAGAGGGTGGATGGCAAGTCCAACCTTTGATTTAGGATATCTCCAACTTCTCATCCAACTTCATCCACAGCAACCAGGAACAGCAGCAGCAGCCTTCTTTCTCGGAGCTCCTCATCTCTCTCTGGGCCCTTATTCCCTCTCCAGAGTCCTCAGATTTAAACTATAGACAGCTGGCAGAGAGCTAGCACCAGGCAAATAGTTTGCTTCTGTGGACAGTCTGAATCTGTCCCATATCCTACACCTGGGATCAAAACAAAAACATGTTTACATCCCCAACAGCCACTGTCTGGACCTCAGCCCCCAGTCTGCCTTTTGAGGGACTCCCAAAGGCCTGGAGCTGAATCCCTATGGGAGGTAGGACCATGGGAGGTAGCGACATTTTCAAAAGTTCCCCAGGAAGCTCTGAGGGGTGCTGCCCTCTAATACTACACTTTATAACTATGCTATTAAAATTTCCAAAAAACATAGTTTACCTGGGATTCTTCAAGAAGAAGCAAGCAACAGAACTGACATTTTCAGTTGTATGTGGGACAGAGCATTTGGGAACACATTTGTTGTCTTTTGATAACTTTTTTTTTT